>NW_006921593.1:15645390-15663246 GCF_000298275.1 Orycteropus afer afer | reverse complement strand
GCCACCAGAGCTCCTAGAGTACACAAAACAGCAACATGGGAAGTAGTTATTGATGCGGCCAGGGCTCACATTACCATCTGATTACTACTCTTTTGTTCCCTCCGTGCCTTTCTCGCCGTCGCTGGGTTCCCGGGATTGGATGCACCTCTACTGTGTGTGTGACTCCGTTCTGACTCATCTGTAGTGTTGAGTCCATCTCTTTGCACAGGCTTTTAGTGTCTGGTGTTTAAGCCTTCCGCCCCACAGCCCACACATGTCGCAGTCCAGTGGGCTGCTGTCCACAGCTTATCACTTCAGGTGAGCTGTGGACACCTTGACCCCCATGGGGTCCTCGCCCTGCCCGTGGGGAATACAGTCGTCCCGGTGCGCCCTGTGCTCTCGGTGATGATGGGTACAGTGTCCACTTCGCCCATCAAACACCCTGCAGAGCTCCTGGGGGGACGGATGACTCATTACCCTGTTCACTGAGGTGGGTCCGGCTCATGGCTTCCCTGCAGGACAGAGCAGACCCCCCTGGAGTCTCCAGGGCCAGTCTTTCTGGGAGCCGATGGCCCACACCTTTCCCCCAGAGAAACCGTGTGGAGCGCAGTCCACACACACGGGATTGCCTCGACCGAGAATCCACGGGCAGCAGCTTGTTAGTGTGAGTGTGTGACGGGCAGAGAGTAGTGGGATTCAGAACCCTTAACGACTGGGACAGTTAGGAAACAGCCAGTCAACAAAGTCACACTGTGTTCACAGCAGAGCCTGACTGTAAACAGGCGGCCAGCCCCAGAGCCCGTGTGCTCAGGGCAGGACGGCGCCCACGGGGTCTCAACGGCTCTGTCTCCAGATCACCAGCCTTTCTGAGTGGACCTCAATCCAGACTTCGGGGAGGCAGCGGGGCACTTAACTGTTTGCATCCCGCAAGGACTCCAGGCCGCCCTTGAGGGCTCAGGGGCCAGCGACTTGCTGGAGGTAGCCACTATTGTCCTGGGTAGTGTTGTAGATGGCCTCTCTCCTACTTGTGTCTGTGTCTGCCGCCGGAGACAAGCCTTGGAGATGAGGTGTGCAGAACGCCATCTCCTGCACCTACCCGCGGCCTGCCACCCGGAGCCAGCTGGGGCAACCTGGGGGCCTTCTGATAGACCCCAAGAGTTGGGATGTAAATTGCTTATCTCCAAATGGATTTTTCTAATCTGAGCACCCCCATCTGGAGGCCAGGTGGGAGCAGGGGACCAGGGACCCCTGCATGCTATGAGAATGCCCACTGACTGGTTCCTTCAATATGAAGGTGGACCTCACTTTATTAAGCTTCTCTTTGTAGCCCTTCACAGATGCATTGTTTGCTGTGGTGATCATGGGTCGAGCCAGTCCAATGGCTTCCCTGACAGCACGCGCTCCCCTTGGGTCTGGGTCCCCTTGTAGTCATCCTCACATATTTCAGGCTTTTTCTTCATGCTGTCACGCATTTAACAGATGAGGGCCGAGGGCGGACATAACTTCCATAGGCACCAGGAAACCAACCAATGTGTGTGACTCGCTCAGTTGTGGTACTGGCTTCGTTGTGGCCTGGAATGAACCCACAATGTCCCCGAGGCCTGCCTGTAGTGCCTTGACCCTCGGCTGTGCCCAGGGTCCCTGAGTCCAAGGTCTTGACAGCTCTTGCTCTCTTGCGACTGACTTTACAAACAAGGAGGCCAGTCACCAGTGGCTTTGCTTCTTAAACTGATATAACCAAGGTATCCTGATATTTCACTCTTCCCAGCTTCCAGATCTTGAATATATGATCTTGATTATATCCCTCCTGAATTTAGAGACCATCTAAAGAATAGATTTGATGCATTGAACACCAATGACCGAAAACCAGAATTGTGGGATGACATCAAGAACATTATCCATGCAGAAAGCAGGAGGTCACTAAAAAGACAAGAAAAGAAGACCAAAATGGATGAGAGAAGAGACTCTGAACCTTGCCTTGAGTGGTGAGTAGCTAAAGCAAATGGAAGAAATGACAAGATAAAAGAGCTGAACCGAAGATTTCAAAGAGCAGCTCAAGCAGACAAAGCCAATTACTATAATGAAATGTGCGAAGACCTGGAGTTAGAAAACCGAAAGGGAAGAACACTCTTGGCATTTCTCAAGCTGAAAGAATTGAAGAAAAAATTTAAGCCTCCAGTTGCAATATTGAGAGATTCTAATGGCAAAATATTGAATGATGCAGGAAACATCAAAAGAAGATGAAAGGAATATACACAGAGTCACTGTACCAAAAAGAACTGGTCGATCTTCATCCATTTCAGGAAGTGGCATATGATCTAGAACCAATGGTATTGAAGGAGGAAGTTGAAGCTGCAATGAAGGAATTGGCAAAGAACAAGGCTCCGGGAATTGACAGAATACCCATTGAGATATTTCAACAAATGGATGCCCCACTGGAGGCACTCACTCGGTTATGCCAAGCATTTGGAAGACAGCTACCTGGCCAACTGACTGGAAGAGATCCATACTGTACCCATTCCACAGAAAGGTAATCCCACAGAATGTGGAAATTATAGAACAATATAATTAATATCACAAGCAAGTAAGATCTTACTGAAGATAATTCAAACATGGTTGCAGCAGTATATTGACAGAGAACTTCCAGAAATGCAAGCTGGATTCAGAAGAGGACGTGGAACAAAGGGATATCATAGCTGCTGTCAGATGGATCTTGGCTCAAGGCAAAGAATACCAGAAAGATGTTTACTTGTGTTTTATTGACTATGCAAAGGCATTTGATTGTGTGGATCATGACAAATTATGGATAACATTGAGAAGAATGGGAATTCCCGAGCACTTGATTATACTCATGAAGAACCTGTACCTTGACCAGGAGGCTGTCATTTGAACAGAACAAGGGGACATTACATGGTTTAAAATCAAGAAAGGAGTGCATCAGGGTTGTATCCTTTCCCCATACTTATTCAGTCTATATGCTGAGCAAATAATCTGAAAACTGGACTACATGAAGAAAAATGTGGCATCAGGATTGGAGGAAGAATCATTAACCACCTGAGATACACTGACAATACAACTTTGCTTGCTGAAAGTGAGAATGACTTGAAGCACTTATTAATGAAGGTTGAAGACTACAGTCTGCAGTATGAATTACATCTCAATATAAAGAAAACAAAATTCCTCACAACCAGACCAATAAGCAGCATCACGATAAATGGAGAAAAGATTGAGGTTGTCAAAGAATTCACATTGCTTGGTTCTATAATCGATGCCAATGGAAGCAGCAGTCAGGACATCAGATGACGTGTAGCACTGGGCAGGTCGGCCACAAAGGAACTCTTTCAAGTGCTGAGGAGCAAGAATTTCTCCTTGAGGACTAAGGGTGCGCCTGACACAAGCCATGGTATTTTCAGTTGCCTCGTATACACGTGAGAGCTGGACAGTGAATAAGGAAGACCGAAGAAGAGCTGATGCTTTTGAGTTGTGGTGCTGGTGAGGAATGCTGAAAGTACCATGGACTGCTGAAAGAACTAACAGATCTGTCCTGGAGGAAGTGCACCCGAAATGTTCCTTAGAAGCGAGAATGGCCAGACTTTGTCTCTCCTACTGGTCATGTTGTCAGAAGGGACCATTCCCTGGAGAAGGATGTCATGCTTGGTAGGGTGGAGGTTCGACGAAAGAGGGAAAGGACTTCAACGAGATGGATTAACGCGGTGGCTGCGACTATGGGCTCAAGTATAGCAGGGATCATGGAGCTGGCGTGGGATCAGGCGGTGTTTTGTTCTGCTGTGCATGGGGTCGCTATGAGTTGGAAACGACTTGACGGCACCTAACAACAACAGCTGCCTCCAGAGGTCCTGGTGGTCCGATTCCACAGCTTTGAGGTGTCTTGTGGACACACGGATTGGAGGAAGAATCATTAACAACCTGAGATACGCCGAGATACAACTTTGCCTGTGTCCCCCTCCTCCATCCCGCCGAGGCACCTCGCCAATCTCCCAGCTGCATTCCAGCTTCCAAAGTCCTGCTGCCATTTCCCCCGTATTCTATTCATGTCTTCAAGAAGCCCCTCGGGTGAGGCTGGAAAACAGTGTGAGCTTTGGGTCTCATTTAACAGACCACGTGTTTTTGATTGTGTCTACCTGCTCATTGAAAATGCTCAGGGGTACCAAGCGTGTAACGTACAAGGCTCCCCACAGCCCCTCACTCTGCCCTGTCTTACAGCTCTGCTCTCAGAGTGGGGAACCCTGATGGCACAACGGTTAAGCACACAGCTGCTGTCCAAAAGGTCGGTGGTTTGAACCCGCCCAGTGGCTCCATGGGAGAAAGACCCGGTGATCTTCCCCCATGCAGACAGCAGCCTGGAAAACCCTCCGGGCACGTCCACCGTCCACAGGTCGCCACGAGTCGGAACTGACCCAGTGGCACCAACCCCGAGAGTGCGCAGTCCCTGCTCCTCTGCTCAGCCGCTTGGGTTGTCCACCAACCCATTGCCCAACCTTCCCTTAGCAGCCGTGCGACACTCATCCTTCTTCTGAACAGCTGGCAAGAATCCAGCACAGGGCGCCCACACATTATTTACGAGGCTCCTATTGGAAGAGTTTGAAGTTGTCTAGTTTTTCATTTGTCAAAATGATGCCAAACATAAATAAGTAAATAAATAAATTCCCGTGTCCAGATCTTTGTCCACAGGAGCAATTGGGATAATTTTCTGGAAGTGCAATGACTGGGCCAATATTCATAAGGATTTTAAACACTGATGATATATGGCTCAGGTTCTCCCAGTTTCACATTGGGCTCCCGAGTAGGTGGAGATTTTTGTACAACAGCTTTCTGAAGGTCCTGCCCTCCGGAGAGAGAGGAACAGAGGGCAGGGGGAGGGGTTAATTAAGGATGAGGTATGGGGGGTGGTCCAGTTTAGCCTGACCCACAGGGAGCTCTGGAGAACACATTGCAGCTGAAGGCAGCCCTTCTCAACCGTGGTTCTGAGAGGTGATGTAAGTCTGGACTTAAGCCTGAATTCCTTAAGAATTTGAGCTCTGTTCCTCATTTTCTTCCCTTTTGATTAGGATTTCTCTATTTTTTCCTGGTTAGAACATTCAGTAATGGTAGCTGGTCACCATCAGGTGGAGGTGGCAGGACAGTCAGTCCTGCAGAGTCCAGTTCCTTCTCCAATTCTTGGATTTCATTCTTTCTCTTTCTCTCCTGAGGCCCTAAGACATCCACAGTGGGGCTGATCCAGTCACTTGGCATAATATAGTTCTTAGTTTACATCCACCTCCCCGTATGGTGATTAATGTCTGGGGTCTTAAAAGGCTTAAAAGAGCCACCACTCTCCTCGTCCAGAGCAAAGAAGAATGAAAAAAACCAAAGAGACATGGAAACAATTAGTCCAGGCAACTGGTCCACCATGCGATCCTCAGCCTATATGACTGTGAGACCAGAAGAACTAGATTGTGCCCAGCTACCACTGTCAACCACTCAGAGGGGGAATCTGTGTAAGAGATCCTGGATAGAGTGGAAGAACAATGTGGAACAAAAATCAAAATAATTAAAAAAAAAAAAAACCACCAGGTTTGCTGGTCTGACAGAGCCTGGTGGAACCCCTGAGAATGGCCCTTAGCTGCCCTTCAGGTCTGGAATTGAACCCACTCCTGTGGCTTCCAGCCAAACAAAAGACAGGCATATGAGCTGAACATGTACCTGAGGTAGATACACGCCTTGGAGAGATCAATCATGGGAGAACAGAAGGGCTGTGTATGTACAGGAAGACAACTCGGGGGCAGGAGTGCATGGAGGGAAGGACCCAGGGAAGAGGTAACTATGGGGAGAAAGTGAGAGGGGAGCTGTTGCATTGTGGGAAATTGTAGTCAATGTCATGAGACAAAGTGTATGTGAGTTGCTGTATGGAAAGTGAATTTCCTCTGTAAACTTTCACCCAAATCACAACAAAAGTTAAAAAAAAAAAAAAAGAAGAAGAAAAGCCACCATCTAAGATTCAACTGTTGGTCTTTATTCATCTGGAAAATGAAAGAATGAAACCCAGGAATCTGAGAAGGAGCTGGACGCAGGACTGACTGTCAACATGAATCCCCGCCTCTTCCACCTCATAGTGACTGGCTGCCACCACTGAATGTTCTGACCAGAGTGGTAGTAGAGAAGTAAATCCTGATCAAAAAGGGGGAAATGTGAAACAGAACTTCAAATTCTTAAAGAACACAGACTTACTGGACTATTGAGTTAGAAGAGTTCTGAGACACCCTTCAAGCCTTGAACTGCAACTATCCCCTGAAGTCAGCTTTCAACTAAGTAACAGTTTAGCCCAAAGAGTAAAGATCGTCACCCTTGAGGATCATGCTACTTCAGAAAACACCTATCTAAATGAGAGCAAAGGGTCAACAGCCATTCTAAAGCACAGATGACGAGGGTGAAGGCAGGGAGGTGCAGGAAAGGGAAGTCAACCAGCTAGAGCAGAGGTCGGGAGAACGCGGGCTGTGTGAGCAATGGAACCAGTGTCACTGATGGTCAGAAGTCGCAGGATGGAGTGGGCTTTGCTGTGTGCATTTTTACCAAAAAGAAAATGAAAACAGAACAAGAGGGTCCCCACAGGGTGATGTTTTACGTCCTGCCCCAGGCAGCTTCTAGGACGGTGCTGGCTATGGACCGCCTTTGGGAGATTTGAAATAAGTCTCTCAAAGCATCCTTTGTAGGGCTTGATTCTTCCCCAGCATTTTGGCTGAGAAAGGCAGCCAGAGAGGGTCCCTCTTTGAAACGGGGGTGAGAACTCTGTCACCCCGTGTCCACAGCTGCTGGCTGCCAGCTGCTCCAGGGACAAGGGGTGTGATTCCCAAACACCTCACTGAAGGGTGGCCCAAGTCATCCCCTCCTCCAGACAGGGCTGCCCTGGGCACCTTGGACAGCTGGGGTGTGGGCACACGGAGGGGTGAGGACGGTCCACGGCACCAGGGCGGGGCCCCAACACCATCTGCTGGACCCCCCGACCCCCTGTGTCCCTCGAGAGCTTAGCCTCCCGTGTGAGGTTTAGTCCATCTCTCTGCAGCGTCTCCTGCATTTTAGTGGCTGGGAACGCTCACAAAAGGACGTTAGTGGGGTGACTTTAGATCCCACCGGGCCACTCCAGTAGATTGAGCCCTGGTGGCACCGTGGTCAAGCACTCCGCTGCTAAGTGAAAGGTCGGCAGTTGACCCCAGCAGCCGCTCTGTGGGAGGACGACGTGACAGTCTGCTTCTGTAAAGCTCACCACCTTGGAATCACTTCAGGGCATTGTGCTCTGTGGTACGTTTCATGGAAGTGGAACCGTACGATGTTTGTCCCTTTGTGTCTGACTTTGGAGACTGAACGCACCATGGACTGCCTGAAGGACAACGCTGCCTTGGAAGGAGTACATCCTTAGAAGCGAGGATGGAGTGACTTCGCCTCGCGTTAGCAGGAGGGACAGCCCCTGGAGAAGGCCGTCCTGCTTGGTCTTGACCAAGACCAAGACCAAGACCAGAGGCTGGTGAGAAAGAGGAAGACCCTCAGTGGGATGGGTGGACACAGTGGCTGCAACAATGGGCCCACCCACAGCCGTGGCTGCGAGGCTGGTGCCGGGCTGGGCAGGGCCGTGCTCTGTTGTGCATGGGGCTGTGAGTCGGAGCCACAGCACATAATGACAGGAAGGGGCAATGAACCAAAACAAGAAAAGTGGAACCAGTTACCGCCGAGTCAATCCCGACTCGTGCAGACCCCGTGTGCAGTGTCGGATTAGCCGGCGAGCGAGTAAGCACCGGGCTACTCATGCTCAGTGACCGATCTGGAGTGAACACCCTCACATTTTCACCACGTGCTTCCAGGAGTGGCTGGCATCTGCGTCTGTCCCAACCCCAGAGCGCTTCTTACAGAATCAAGACCTCTGTTCACATGCACGCACAAGAAACGAGGTAAGCACCGGCTTCCTCATGCTTACTCATCTGTCGCAAACAATAAACAGTGTCATGTGGTTCTCGCCACACCCTTGCTCTCTGGGCAATCCGCCCGCCGGGTGACAGAGCCCAGCCCCCTCACAGGGCTCCCAAGGCTGCAAATCTTCCTGGAGGCTACCGCCATGCTGGTGCGGGTCAGGGCTCGGAGCGGGATCTCCGTGTGGTTCTGACTTGAGTTTAGGGGTGCAGAGATTCTGAGCAGAGCCTGGGCTCAGTGGGCCAGGGCCACGTGCCAGCCCAGGGGGTGGGGAGAGTAACTCCCAGGCCTAGCACGGGAGCCCCTGGGGAAGGCGGCAGGGCTGAGCCGTTAGTATCCCACCTGCACCACCACACGACTGCCCAGGAGGCAGGCAGAAGGGATCCCAGAGAGGGGGGACGGGCAGCCCCGCAGCAGCCACCCCACCCGCCACAGGGCTTGCAACGACTCACAGGACCGCGTTTCCAAGTTTGTTGTGACCGACGCACATGCCAGATGCTTATTTAGCAAAATGGATGCATCTTTTTTCCTTCACAAGCTCCAACTCCCATCTGCCCCGACGCCCAGCCCAGCCCCAGGAGCAAACGAGAAGACATTTCCTGTCAGTTTTGTATGATGTCTTTTTTTATCGTAAATATTTAACACAGCTGAAATTTATTGCAGGGAGGCCTATGAAGGCAGATTCTTTCTGATATTCTTCCAAATGGCTAGCCAGCTGTTCAACCCCCATACTGAACAGTCCCTCCTGTGGCTCCCGGCTGGAAATGGCACCCGTCACGCTGAGCTCTGCCCATGCGTGAGCCCAAGCCCCCTGTGGTGCTAGCTGCCTGCTCCTTGCAGATCCAGGCTGCCTCCGTCAGGTTAGCCGGGGGTGAGCTCCAGGGCCTACAGGCCCCCTCATCATTCCTTCCCATTTTCCGATGTTTCCTGGTCGCCCTTGCCCAGGTATTCCTCCAGGCGAACACCAGGCCGTGACGTCGCGTGGCTGGCGTTTGTATGGAAGCACTTTAGATTTAGAGACAAACTTGAGGAAAACGATGCCTTGACAATTACGTCAGCTCTGTGCCACAGTGACATCCTAGCCTCTCTGTAGTCCCGTCTTCTTTACAGGCCTGGTGTACACACAGGAAGGATGTTTGTTCCCCTGTGTGTGTGTGTGTGTGCACGCAGGCACACACGCCCATGGTTATGTGCCCAGCAGCCACTTCCCACCCCCTTCTTCTGGGGAAATAACTTCTCTTTCCCGGGGGGGCAGGTTCTCAGGGGTACCACTCGACCCCCACCCAGCCCCCACCTAGGGGATGAAGCAGGAGAACTCATCCTAGCCAGTCAGAGAACTCCACTTCTGGGCGCTAGTGATCGAAGAGGGAAACAGGTTCCATCCCAGGTCAGCTGTTCGACCTTGGGGAAGTTATGCAACGTCTCGGTGCCAAACCAAAATATTACACTTTTCAATTCACACTCTGTCACTGTTTCAGGGTCCCCAAGGGGCAGACACACACACGAGGGCAGTGCCTGGGTGCACCAAACACTTTGCACTCAGCTACTATATAAGGCTGGGTTCTCTAGAGAAGAAAACCAGTAAAGCTTATATATACATCTAGAGAAAGACAAATTTATCTTAGGAAAATGGCTCACACACTCAGAGAAGCTGGCAAGTTCCAAGTTCTTGGACCAAATGTCAGGCTGGAGGCTTTTCCCGACTCACGCAGCTGCAGGGGCTGAGGAGCTCAAGGTTGGCAGGCAGTACACTGGCTGTTGACTCCAACAAATGATGAATCCAAGATCTCCGGGCCGAATGGTGGATTGTTTGCTCATGGACAGTTGTAGGCAGCACAACAGAATCCCGATCCACAGAAGAGTATCTCTTTTCCCAGAATGTCCATAAATACACTGGAAGCAGGCCACACCCCTAGGGAAACTCCCTTTCAGTGGATTGGCTGCTCAAAACATACACATCTGATCCCATCATGGGAACAACCCACATCACAACTGCTTAAAGCACACATAATTGTGGTCCAGCCAAGTTGACACACAGCTCCAATTACCATTGTCAACATGGCAGTTGTACACATCTCCTTAACCATATATAATCTCTAAGTAAGCACAATTACAAAGTCATATTTGTGCCTAACATGATACACTAACACATGTAAAATAGTTCATAACAGAAGGAAGCAAAAATATTTGATGCACATATATAATGAAGAATTATAACAATCACAGTCCTCATTTCTGCAACTGGTCATGTGGTCATAGCTGATATTCAGAACTACCTTCTTCCACCACCCATTCTGTATTTCCCTTGCCCTCAGCAAGCACCTAAGCTGGTCATGGTTCTTTGCCTGGTGGGGTGACCCAAACCTTCATTCCTGAAGGGTCTGGGACATTAGTAGTTATGTTAGAATTGGGTTGCTGTAATTTTCCATTGACTTTAATCACAGGGCATGGTAGTACTAAGAGACGTCCTAAAGAATCTCTTGTATTCCAGACATATTCTTCTTTACCTCCATTATGTAAAGCCAATCCAATTTCCCCTTGGTAATCAGGATCTATCACACTAGATAGTACAGTAATGCCCTTCTTTGTCTGTTGATCCAGAGGCATGAGGAAGCCAAAATGGCCAGGTGGCACTCTTAACTTCCAGTTCAATGCAATCAGTTTTGTGTCTCCAGGTGGGAGTGTTCCTCCCTTTGGGACTAAGATCTCCAGACCCACAGAGCACAGTGTAGCAGAGACAGGAAACAAAAAATTTTTGAGCGGGTCACTAAGGGTAATAGTGAGTGGTATCACTCCCATTTCCACCCCTTGGTTCCTGGACCTGTGAATCCTGGCTATTGGAGAAACAGCAGTGTATATTGGACACTGGTTTAGAGTATATACAGCCTCCTGGAGAACATTGCCCCAACCCTTCAAGGTATTTCCACTTAGCTGGTGCCATAATTGTATTTTCAGTAGGGCCATTCCATCATTCTATGAAGCCAGCTGCTCCAGGATGATGGGGAACATGGTAAGACCAGTGAATTCCATGAGCATAGGCCCACTGTCGCCCTTCATTTGCTGTGAAGTGAGTCCCTTGATCTGAAGCAATGCTGTGTGGAATACCATGATAGTGAATAAGGCATTTTGTAAGCCCACGGATGGTAGTTTTGGCAGAAGCATTGCATGCAGGGAAGGCGAATCCATATCCAGAATAAGTATCTATTCCAGTAAGAACAAAACATTGTCCTTTCCATGATGGCAGTGGACCAATGTAATCAATCTGCCACCAGGTTGCTGGCTGATCACCCCAAGGAATGGTTCCATATCACAGACTCAGTGTCGGTCTTTGCTGCTGGTCGATTGGACACTCAGCAGTGGCGGTAGCCAAATCAGCCTTGGTAAGTGGGAGTCCATGTTGCTGAGCCCATGCATAATCTCCATTCCTGCCACCATGGCCCCTTTGTTCATGAGCCCATTGAGCAATGACAGGAGTAGCTGGGGAAAAAGGATGGCCGGTTTCTACTGAATGTGTTATGCTATCCACTTGATTGTTAAAAGTCCTCCTCTGCCAAGGTCACCTTTTGGTGGGCATTCACATGAAACACAAATACCTTTACTCCTTTGGCCCATTCAGAGAGATCTATCCACATACCTCTTCCCCATACATCCTTATCACCAATCTTCCGGTCATGCTCCTTCCATGTCCCAGACCATCCAGCCAAGCCATTACCCACAGCCCATGAATCTGTATACAATCACACATCTGGCCATTTCTTGTTCTTTGCAAAGTGAACAGCCATATGCATGGCTCGAAGTTCTGCCCATTGGGAGGATTTCCCTTCACCACTGTCCTTCAAGGAAGTCCCAGAAAGGGGCTGCAGTGCCGCTGCTGTCTGCTGCTGTCCACTTTCGAGTGGTGCCTCCATATCGCGCAGAATCATCTGTAAACCAGGCACGAGTTTTCTCTTCCTCAGTCAACTGATCATAAGGAACTCCCCATGAGGCCATAGGTGCAGAGTGGGACAAGGAGGGTAATGTGACTGGAGTGGAGACCACAGGCATTTGGGCCACCTCCTTATGCAACTTGTGCCTTCAGGTCCTACTCGAGCCCGATCTCTGATTTACCACTTTCATTTAATGATGGAGTGTTGCTGTGCACGTCCAACTTTATGACTCTGTGGGTCAGACAACACCCAGTTCATGATGGGTAGCTCAGGCCTCATGGTCACTTGGTGGCCCATGGTTAGGTGTTCAGTCTCTACTAAAGTCCAGTAACAAGCCAAAACCTGTTTCTCAAAAGGAAAGTAGTTATCTGCAGAGGATGGCAGGACTTTGCTCCAAAATCCCAAGGGTCTGCGTTGTGATTCACCAATAGGGACCTGCCAAAGACTTCAAATAGCATCTCTATCTACTACAGACACTTCAAGAACCATTGGATCAGCCGGATCATGTGGCCCAAATGGCAGAGCTGAAGGCCAAGGCTGAGGGGCTTTCAGCCAGCCCCTAGAGCCTGGCACTTTGAACTTGGACTTAAAGCCTCCAAACTGTAAGAGAATCAACTCCTGTTTCTTCAAGCATCCCGTTTGTGGTATATTCTTGTCAGAGCGGCACTAGGGAACCAGGACAACTACTAAGTGAAGTATTGGTGGCTCAAACCTATCCAGAGGGACTGTGGAAGGAAGGCCTGGTCCTCTGCTCCCGTAACCATGACAGCCAGGGGGCCCTCTGAGCAGCTCTCCTCTGTGACACGTAGGGGTCACTGTGAGTCAGAACTGACTCGGGGGCAGCAGGTTTGTTTTCCCTTCTTTGCCTCTATTTTAAATAAAATCTTGGGGAGGGGGGTGTCACCGGGGCTGAAGAATGGATGTCACTCAAGTTCAGTCTCCTAGTCTTCACGTAAACCACTGTGTGTGGCCGTCACAATAAAAGTCCGCACAAGATGCCCACGTCTTGGGGCCTGGGGTATGTTACCTTACATGGCAGAAGGCATTTTGCAGCTGGGAGACAGGAGTAATTGGGCCAACCATGAAGGCCCAGTCTGATCACATGAATTCCTAAGAACCAAGACCTCTCCTGGCTGAGGTCATAGAAGGAGGTGGGACAACGGAAGGGCCTCGGAGAGACGTGACCAGAGGTCTTGATCCCCTGTTGGTGGTTTTGATGATGGAGAAGGGGCTGGGAGCCAAGGGATGCAGGTGGCTTCTGGAAGCTGGGAGGGGCACGGGGGTGGATTCTCCCATAGAGGCTCCTGAAGGACCCAGTCCTGCCCACACCGGGGTTTCTCCCCACTGAGACCTGGGTTGGACTTCTGACCTCCACAACTAAGACTGTGCATCTGTGTTACGGTTAACGTGCCCGGCTGCTCCCTGAAAGCCTGGAGCTCTGAGTGCACCCAGAAGCACCTTGGAATGAAGCCCTGGTGGTGTTCTCCTGAAAACCAGCCGGCGAGAACCCACTGGGTGCAGCTCTGCGCCGACACACGGGTCCTGTGAGTCGGCGGCCGCTCAGCGGTGACTGGCTACATCGGCAGCACGAAGCTGACCCCGTGCTCCATGGTGGATCTCCAATCTACTGTTTAAATAGAGCAGTTTATAAGCCCACGGAGGAGGACATGAAACGGGAGCTCCAAGGATTCCCAACTTTGTTAAATTTGCTCTCCAAACAAACTCGTGTGGTTGTGTTTGCGTAGGCTGACTGGGCCCAGGAGTCCCCTGGATTAACTTCAGTAGAAGAAGCCATTCATTTAAGTCGTGAACGTGTGAATTGAGGCTCCAGTTTACGTTACTGAAGCGCACCAGACCTGGCAAAGTCATTAGCACTTAGACCAACCCAAGGCTTCTTTGCAAGGGACGCGTCTTTACTAATGACGTTGTTCACAGCCGTCGGTCGATAGGAAAAGCAGACTGGCGTGACCGAGCTCCCCTTCTGCACAGACAACACCCACCCTCCCTCATTGCTGAGGAGCCCTGGAACACAACGGTTCAGCCCCAGCTGCTCACTGAAAGGTCCAGGGTTCGAACCCATGCAGGGCGCCTCAGACAGTCCTGGTAATCTGCTCCTGTAAAGATTGCAGCTCAGTCCTCCTGGGTCCCGCAGGGTCCTGCAGGGTCGCAGGGAGGCCCTGTGAGGCAGGCCTCCCGTGTCACGCAGGGCTGTGGGGAGTTGGAGTCGACTCCCTGGCACCTAACGTTGATAGCAGCAAACCCTCACTGCCACCACCAGGAGGCCATGTCTGCTCCTAGAGCCGGGAGCAGTGGGGGGTGGGCTCAGCGTCATTGTGCTGGTTTGCAGGGAACTCTGGCCAGCAAACAAAGCCACACAGAAGCAAGGGACAAAGAGATGGATGAGGGACATGACCTTGAGGACATGTTTGGGTACCTGGGTCGGCCTGGACTTCCCAGTGACTGAGGCAATGAGTACCCTCCCCCCTTTTTAATTGGTTTATGCCATCTGGCTGCCAGTGTGTTGCACTGTGGGCTTGTGTGTGGCTGAGAGGCCGGAAGCTATGTCACAAGTGTTTCAAATACCAACGGTTTCAGTGGAGCTGCCAGACTCACAAAGACCAGGAAGAAAGGCCTGGTGATACTTTAGAAAATGAACAAATGACAGTTGTATGGACCACAAAACTCTGTCAGCCCTCAGCTTGCTCACTGTGGACATGTCAGGAAGGGCACTGGTTGCTGGAGGAGCACGACATGTCTGGATGAGTGGAGGGTGAGTGAAGGGAAACCCTCTACAAGACGCATGACACAATGGCCGAACAATGGGCCCCAACCCACCACCGACTGTGGAGATGGCGCAGGCCGGGTGGTGTTTCTCTCTGTTGTCTGCTGCTATGAGCCAGAGTCGGCTCGATGGCAAAGAACAGCTTCAGGGGGGCTTCTGTTACTTCCAAGAAGAATAACCAAAAAAGTACTGATCCATAGTTAAATTAACATAGCATGATGATGCAAAAGTAATTCTCAGAAGAGCCGTACCAGGTTATACTCTCATCAGTGCACAGGAGTTTCTGCTGATCCATATTCTTGCCAACACTTGGTATTGTCAGACTATAATGTGAGTCAGTCTGGTGTGCACAGAGCGCGCCCCACTATGGTTATTTTACGTTTCCCTAAACACTAACGAGAGGGGCCTTCACCTGCGTTTGGGGTTTCTTTTCTGAGACTGTCTATCCATGTCTTTTGCCCATTTTCAGTGAGTTGCCACTTCTGAGCTGTAGAAATTCTTCACTCTGGGTACCTTTGTCAGTTACGTGTATTGCAACTCTCTCTTCCAAGTGTGTGGCTGTTTCCACTTTTCTTTCTGTGGTTGTTTGATGAGCAGGAGTCCGTTTTGTTATTACAGCTGAATGCATTGATAGATTCTGGGTGGCCTTTGCCTTCAGTGTTGTGTTGTGGTGCTGTGCTTTTTTGTGCGTTGGTTCTGTGTCTGGTGTGAGGAAGTGCTGCCTGCTACCCCTGCCCTCTTCTGTTCAGGGTCCAGTTGTCCGGCACAGTCCCCCTCTTTCACCACGCACAAGTTTCTGTGTAAGTGACAACATATGCCTCTGGGTCTCTGGCTCATTCATTGACCGCCAGGCCTCCGTCAACTACGTTCAATCTTTTCAAAGAACAACTTTACCTCTGTGGTCCCTCCCCACAGCATCTTTTTTTCTATTCCATTCATTTCTGTCTTTGTCTTTATTATTTTTTCTCCATTTCTTTGGCATTTACTTTGTTGTCCTTTTCCTAACTTGTCAAGGGAGACACTTATCTCATTACATTTGAGTTTCCTTTTGCTTCTAACAGACACCTTTAAGATGACAAATCACCCTCTAAGCGTCCTGTTGTTATTGTGCGTGCCGTTGAGCGGAGTCAGCTCCCACTCAGCTACTCTGTGGACAATAGAATGAAACGCTGCCTGGTCATCTAAGCGTCCTAGAGTGCCCATCGTGCAGTATTTTCATTATTGTTTAGTTTTAAGAATTTAAAAATTTCTGTTATGAGACTTTGTCCCCATGAGTCATTAGAAATGTGCTTTAAAATTTCCAGGTGTATTAAAATCTGGAGGAGCTCTAGTGGCGTAGTGCCTAAGGCACTTGACTGCTAACCAGAGGGCTGGTGGTTCAAATCCACCAGCCACTCCTTGGAAGGAAGGTTGGGCAATCTACTTCTGTAGAGATAGTGCCTTGGAAACCCAAGGAGGAGGGGTCGCTATGAGTTGGAATTGACTTGATGACTGTGAGTTTGGTTTTAGGAGCTCTGGTGGCATACCTAAGGCACTTGACTGCTAACCAGAAGGCTGACAGTTCAAACCCATCAACCACTCCTCAGAAGGAAGGTTGGGCAATCTACTTCCATAGACATACCATCTTGGAAACCCAAGGAGGGGTCACTATGAGTAGATCCAACTGGATGGCAGTGAGTTTTGTTTTGTTTTATTAAGATCTGGGCTTTTTAGGGTTTAATTGTTACTGGTTTCTGATCTAATTGGACTGTAGTTGGGGAACGCTGTGTCCTAGATGCCCAGCCTTCCTGGTCTGTGGAGATTTGCTGTGTGGCCTGACATGGTGTCTACTGAAACACTCCTCAGACACCTGAGAGAAAACCAACTCTCCAAGTATTGGCTGCAGAGGTCTGTGAGCAGTCTGCACCTCAGGCGTGGTAGTTTTGTCGCTGAAATCTTGTGCGTCCTTACTGAAGTTTTCCTGCTTGTCTGTCAACGACCACGAGCAGCGTATCTCCTGAGGGGCTGGTGGGCTTGCCAGTTTCTTCTTCTGTTCCGCCATTTTCCTCATGAAGTTTTACGGACGCACCATCCAGGCCCTGGATTGCTCCATGCCTCCTGTCACATGAACCACCACCACGGCAGTGAGTCCCGGGGTCGCGGGGACAGGTCACTCACTGGGCTGCTACCTGAGTCTACCCGGAGGTGACTTGAAAGAAAGGCGTGGTGATTAACTTCTAGAGGACCAGCCCCGAACACCCCACGGAGCTCAGATCTGCTGATGTGTGTGGATTCTCCGAGCCGGAGCTCAAGGGGTCTTTCCAGAGAAGTTCGGGTACCTGGGCAGGTGCCGGGACACTCCCCCCACCATTTCTCGGGTCACGCAAAGAACGCGAGTTCAGGTTCAAAACCACACGTGGGCTGGCCAGTGCCACAGATCCCCAGAGATTTTCAACCAAGCTCCTGTCCCTGCCTTCCAAGGAGCAGTTGCACACCCGGACCACCTGGACGGCTTACTCGCCAGTGTGTTTAAGTTACTTTTGTAAAGAATCATCATTACAGTTTATGCATTTCACTAATCACCTGGTTTTAATATAAATTCTGCTTTTTCTTTCATTAATTCCTCCCTCTGCTTCCCTTAGGTCGGCTTTGATGTCATTCTCATATCCTGGCTTTTATTATTCCTTGCTAAGTAATGAAAATTTATTGAATTCTCCCCTCTTTTTCTCTGTTTTTAGACTCACAGGAATCTCTTAAGTTTACACATCTAACATTTACCATTACAGAGTTTAGGCTCTTTTTCGTTTCCTCTGACTCAAAACTATTTAAGAGACTATTTTAAAGTCTAATTTAATTACAAAATTCTTATTAATTTCAAGTTACACTGCACTGCAGTTTTGAGAATATGTTCTATTTAAATATTGAGATTTTTCCTTGTTTCTCAATATATTGTCAATTGTAAATGTTACATGTTGTCACTGTG
The DNA here is from genome assembly GCF_000298275.1 of Orycteropus afer afer. Taxonomy (NCBI): domain Eukaryota; kingdom Metazoa; phylum Chordata; class Mammalia; order Tubulidentata; family Orycteropodidae; genus Orycteropus; species Orycteropus afer. The sequence continues at coordinate 15,645,638 of NW_006921593.1, read as the reverse complement.
GATTCTGATTCATGGCAACCCCTGTGCTGTGGAATAGAACCATCATCCATCCATCCACCCACCCACCCTCTCACACACACATACACCCATCTATCTATCAGTCTAGTCATCCATCCATCCACCCATCCACCCACCCATCCATCCATCCACCCACCCACCCATCATCCATGCATCCACCCACCCTCTCACACACACATACACCCATCTATCTATCAATCTAGTCATCCATCCATCCACCCATCCATCCA
>NW_006921593.1:15631118-15645105 GCF_000298275.1 Orycteropus afer afer | reverse complement strand
CACCCACCCACCCTCTCTCACACACATACACCCATCTATCTATCTATCAGTCTAGTCATCCATCCATCCATCCATCCACCTATCTCTGTAGTCTGTTGATCCAGCTGCTTAAATTTCATCCCACACAGCCCCCCAGAGCTCCTTGAGGCCAGGCGGATCACTGGCTCCACACCCTCTTCTCAGCTCCACACAAATGCATGTCAGGGTCCCCACATACATGCATGTCAGGAGCCCCACATACACATGTCAGGGGCCCCATGGGGCTCGCCCCTGGTGACCCACTACCCAACTGTGTGCTCTGGTCCAGGTCACACAGTGAAATGTAGGAGGTTGCTGCAGAAGGAGGCTCTCCAGTGCCTGGCTCCCACAGAGGCTGCACGGGGATCCCAGTTCCGCCTACACCCCATCACCCATGGCTCACTTCTGCTTACTATGGTCCCCTGTGCAGATGCCAGGTGTTCTCAACCTTGTTCCCATCATGGCCCCTGAGTTCTGAGTGCCTGACTCCCTCTGTGCACTGCACCCCCAAGGGTCATCTTTGCCTTCCAGTGACTGGGGGCCAGCCTGGGCTCTGGCCCCTTCCAACACCCCAGCCCCTTGCAGGCTGTGGCTGCGCCTTCCTTGTGTGTACAGATGGTGCCCTTGCTCTCCTCAGCCCCGGAGAGCCCACCCTGTGGGGTTCTCACTCCATCTGTGTATGTCTTCTCCAGTCCCACCCAGCTCAGTCATTGTTCCCACTGATCATCCCCTGCTGAGATTACTGTATGGCTCTGTCTTCTCCTTGGATCAGGGGGAAGCCTAACAACAGCAACAACAAACAGAAAATGCAGTCCAAGCAAGGAGGGGGCAGGGACACACACAGAGAACCCAAAGAAACTGCAGAGAGAGAGAGACAATGAAGAAAATCAGCAAAACCAATACTCAGATCTCTGAAAAATCAATAAACTGGAAACCATTAGCCAGATTGCTCCAGAAATAAAAAAAAGCAGAAGAAATTTTAAAATGGTTTCCATCACACATGGTGGGGGACGTCAGTAAAGTCCTACAGTCTCCCAGGGAGCCTTACCACCAACTTCACGCTCACAAGCTCCCCACTTTGATGAAATGCGCAAATGCCTTGAAAGACACAAACTGGTGAAGCTCACTCAATCAAAGGAGAGATGTGCTGTGGGGCCCGGTTCTCTGAAGGGGAGCCACTCAGAGTGAAAACACTCTAAATCAAAAACAGCAAACTCACTGCCGTCAAGTCAAGTTGAATGCAACTCATAGCGACCCCTCCATGGGTTTCTGAGGTGGTATCTCTATGGAAGTAGATTGCCCAGTCTTCCTTCCTAGGAGTGGCTGGTGGGTTTGAAACGCCAGCCTTCTGGTTAGCAGTCAAATGCCTTAGGCACTATGCCACCAGAAAATGAAATTCCAGGCCCTGATGCTTTCACTGGCAAGGCCTACCATTTAAGGAAGAAATGACCCCAACTTTGCACACACATCTCCTGAGGCCCTGACACCCAAACTAGACAAACACTTTGTTGTTGTTAGGTGCCGTTGAGTCATCTCTGATGCTTAGCGACCCTATGCACAGCAGATGAAACACCGCCCAGTCCTGCGCCAGCTCCATGATCCCTGCCATACTTGAGCCCATCACTGCAGCCACCATGTCAGTCCATCTTGTTGACAGGCCTTCCCCTCTTTCATCAACCCTCCATCTTACCAAGCAAGGCATCCTTCTCCAGGGAAATGTCCCTTCTGACAACATGACGAAAGTAGGTGAGACGAAGTCTGGGCATTCTTGCTTCCAAGGAATGTTCCAAAAGCACTTCCTCTAGGACAGAGTTCTTTTAGCAGTCCATGGTACTCTCAGCGTTCTTCATTAGCACCACAACTCAAAAGTATCAATTCTTCTTTGATCTTCCTTATTCACTGTCCAGCTCTCACATGCATATGAGGTGATTGAAAATACCATGGCTTGCATCAGGCGCACCTTAGTCTTCAAGGTGAATCTTTGCTCCTCTGCACTTGAAAGAGGTCTTTTGCAACAGATTTGCCCAATGCAATACGTCTTTTGATGTCTTGACTGCTGCTTCCATTGGCGCTGATTATAGAACCAAGCAATATGAATGAAGTCTTTGACAACTTCAAGCTTTTCTCCACCTATCGTGATGCTGCTTATTGGTGCGGTTGTGAGGATTTTTGTTTTCTTTATACTGAGATGTAAGCCATATTGCAGACTTTAGTCTGTGCTCTTCATCAGTAAGTGCTTTGAGTCATCCTCACTTTCAGCAAGCAAAGTTGTGTCTGCGTATCTCAGGTTGTTAATGAGTCTTCCTCCAATCTTGATGCCATGTTCTTCATATAGTCCAGCTTCTCAGATTATTTGCTCAGCATATAGACTGAATAAGTATGGGGGAAAGATACAACCCTGACACACTCCCTTCTTGATTTTAAACCATGTAGTGTTCCCTTGTTCCATTTGAATGACAGAATTCCCATCCTTCTCAATGTTATCCATAATCTGTCATGATCCACACAATTGAATGCCTTTGCATAGTCAATAAAACACAAGTAAACATCTTTCTAGTATTCTTTGCTTTCAGCCAAGATCCATCTGACATCAGCAATGATATCCCTCATTCCACATCCTCTTCTGAATCCAGCTTGTATTTCTGGAAGTTCCTGGTCAGTATACTGCTGCAACCATTTTTGAATTATCTTCAGTAAGATTTTACTTGCATGTGATATTAATATTGTTTGATAATTTCCACATTCTGTGGGATCACCTTTCTTTGGAATGGGTACAAATATAGATCTCTTCCAGTCAGTTGGCCATGTAGCTGTCTTCCAAATCTCTTGGTATAGCTGAATGAGTGCCTCCAGTGCGGCATCCATTTGTTGAAACATCTCAATGGCTATTCTGTCAATTCCTGGAGCCTTGTTCTTCACCAGCTGCTTCAGTGCAGCTTCAACTCCTTCCTTCCATACCATCAGTTCTTGATCATATGCTACCTCCTGAAATGGAAGAACATCAACCAGTTCTTTTTGGTACAGTGACTCTGTGTATTTCTTCCATCTTCTTTTGATGCTTCCTGCATCAGTCAATATATTGCCCGTAGAATCTTTCAATATTGCAACTCGAGGCTTAAATTTTTTCTTCAGTTCTTTCAGCTTGAGATTGAGAAATGCTGAGCATGTTCTTCCCTTTTGGTTTTCTAACTCCAGGTCTGTGTACATTCCATTATAATAACTGACTGTCTTCTTGAGCTGCTCTTTGAAATCTTTTGTTCGGCTCTTTTATCTTGACATTTCTTCCATTTGCTTTAGCTACTCTCTGTTCAAGGGCAAGTTTCAGAGTCTCTTCTGACAACCATTTTGATCTTTTTTTTCCCCCTTTCCTGTCTTTTTAATGACCTTTTGCTTTCTTCATGGATGATGTTCTTGAGGTCATCCCATTTCTTCTGGTTTTTGGTCACTGGTGTTCAATGCATCAAATCTACTCTTTAGATGGTCTCTAAATTCAGGGGATATATTCAAGGTCATATTTTGGCTCTCGTGGACTTGTTTAAATTGTCTTCAACTTCAACTTGAACTTGCATATGAGCGTTGTTGGTCTGTTCCACAATCAGCTCCTGGCCTTGTTTTGGCCAAAGATACTGAGCTTCTCCATCCTCTCCTGACACAGATGTAGTCAATCTGATGCCTGTGTGTTCCATCTGGTGAAGTCCACGTTTATAGTTGCCATTTGTGTTGTTGAAAAAAGGTATTTTCAATGAATAAGCCGTTGGTCTTGCAAAATCCTATCATGCGATCTCTGGCGTTATTTTATCACCAAGGCCAAATTTTCCAGCTACTGGTGATTCTTCTTCGTTTCCAACTTTTGCATCCCAGTCACCAGTGATAATCAGCACATCCTGATTGTATGTTTGGTCAATTTCAGACTGCAGAAGTTGGTAAAAATCTTCAGTTTCCTCATCTTTGGCTTTGGTGGTTGGTGCATAAATTTGCATAATAGTAGCATTAACGGGTCTTCCTTGTAGGTGTATGGATATTATCCTGTCACTGAGAGCACTGTACTTCAGGACAGATCTTGAAACATCCTTTGTGATGATGAATGCCATACCATTCCTCTTTATCATTCCCAGCATAGTAGATCTTATGGTTGTCTGATTCAAAATAGCCCAAACCAGTTCATTTCAGCTCACTATGCCTAGGATATCAATCTTTATGCGTTCCATTTCCTTTTTAAACAACTTCCAATTTTTCTACATTCATACTTTGCACATTCCATGTTCAGATTATTAATGGATGTTTGCAGCTGTTTCTCCTCAGTTTGAGTCATGCCACATCAGCAAATGGAGGTCCTGAGAGCTTTAGTCCATCCACGTCATTAAGGTTGGCTCTACTCAGAGGAGGCAAATCTTTCCCAGTCGTATTTTGAGTGCCTTCTGAGGGGCTCATCTTCCGGCACTACATTGGACAATGTTTCAGGGCTATTCATAAAGTTGTCCTGTAATATATCAAACAGTGTTTCACTGCTGTTCATAAGGCTTTCAGCGGCCAATTCTTCGAGAAGTGGCCGGCCTCAGTCTGGAAGCTCCGCTGAAACTGGCCCCCCATGGGTGACCCTGCTGGCACAGCCTCCAGCCTCACAGCCACATGCAAGCCACCACAGTACGACACACTGACAGACAAGTTTGTCTCCCTTAGCTGTTCCAACCACTCTGGCCACTTCCCACTTCCTGCCTGGGGGCTCTCCCCACCTTACACTCTACAAGAAGATAAAACTCCTGACCAACGCCCCCTCATAAACACAGGACCCCAAATCCTAAACAACAACAACAACACCCACCCAACCAAACAAACAAATAAAACACAACTGACAAACTGAACCCAGTGATGTCTAAACGGGGGAGCCCATCATTGGTGAGGGGGGTGTTCCAGGACGGAGAATTGGTCCAGTGTTTAAATCTGTCAGTGACACTCCCCATGTCAGCAGACCAAGGCAGAAAACCACTTCGACGCTACAGAACAGCTTTGGCTAAGATGCCCCAACTGTCCCCAAGAAAAGTGCCCTCCTAGTCATGGATGGACAGAACTTTCTCAGTGTGACCAGGAGTGTGCACAACAGCTGAGCGATAGCACGTCCATGGGCAGTGTCCCCTTGTTCTGTTTGAACAGCTCCCTCCCGGTCTATGGACAGGTTCCTCATGAGCAAAATCAAATGTTCTGGAATTCCCATTCTTCTCAATGTCATCCATAACTTGTTATGATCCACACAATCGAATGCTTTTGCATAGTCAATAAAACATAAGTAAACATCTTCCTGGTATTCTTTGCTTTCAACCAAGAGCCATCTGACATCAGCAATGATATCTCTTGTTCCATGTCCTCTTCTGAATCCAGCTTGCACTTTTAGAAGTTCTCTGTCAATATACTGCTGCAAGTATATTGAATTATCTTCAGCAAGATTTTACTGTGTGATAATGACATTGTTTGATAACTTCCACATTCTGTGGGGTCACCTGCTTTTTTGAGAGCAGGCACAGATACGGATCTCTTCCAGTAGATTGGCAGGTAGCTGCCTTCCACACTCCCTGCCATGTGTACCTATGGAAGGCTAAGACAGACTAGGAAGAAAGACCTGGCTGTCTCCCTCTGAACAGCAGCCAGTGAGAATCATATGGACACCCAGAGCCCTGCCTGGTGGAGTGCTGGGAGGTGAGCCCTTGAGGTTGGCAGGCGCTCAGCACACCACGGCTGCAGCAGTGGACCTGGGCACATCGCAGGACCTGGCAGTTTTCCGCTGTCATGCACGGGGTCGCCACGAGCAGGAGCCAAGTGAACAGCGCCTTGGAGTAACAACGTGTGCTCCTCAGGATGGCTGCCGGGGAAGGACGACGAGCATCAAGTGTCGGTGAGGATGTGGGCGACTGTCCTCCGCCCGCCATGTCTGGGCTGCTCCTGGCTGGCGTCAACTCTCGCACAAGGGAACGGCCAGGGTCTCGGCAGCCAGATCCATGCGCCCCCTTGTATGCCTCCCAGAAGTGGGTATGGGTGTTCCCCAAAAGGCAGCACCCTTCGCAGCATCATTGTTCTCAAAGCCAAAGCTGGGAACTGCCTGAGTGTCCGTCAACTGTAGACGAGCAGCCACGACGCGGACCACGAGGTGCTCTTCTGTGTGGTGACAGTGGAGGAGCCAGGGCCCCTGCAGCCAATGGAAGGTCACAGACAATACCGAGCAGAAGTCACACACTTAACAAAAAGTCAGCTCCATGACAAAAAGTTCAAACCAGCACAGCACCTCTCTGGGGGCAGAGGTCACCCTTTAGAGGAGTCCAGAAGGTTTCTGGGGCCCGGCAGCGCTTCTTGTTCTGGGTCCTGGGGACTTGGGAAGCTTGTTGAGCTGTACCCTTACGATCTTTGCACATTGATTCAGATTCATGCGGGCCCTGGTGGTGCAGCAGTTATGCACTTGGCTGCTCACTGAAGGTTGACAGTTGGAACCCACCCAGTGGCTTCCACGGAGTAGGACCTGGCAATCTGCTCCAGTAAAACCCAGAGAACCCCGTGGGGCAGCTCTAGGCCATCACCTGGGGTGACGAGTCCAACAGTGACAGCACCCAACAACAGCTCACGTGGGTTCATCAAGAAGTTCTTGATAAGAATTCCCAGGAAGACAGCAATATACGTTGCATCTGTCTTACACCAATCCACCTACAACCTAGAAAAACAGAAGACAGGGTCTCTGAGAAGCAGACCACGACCACATCACAGGAGCCGGGAAGCCCCCTGTGGGCCCTTCCGATCCCTACCCACCACCCAAGGGCGGCCTCCGTCCCGGCTGTGCGTGTCCTTCTGTAACGGACGGTGCAGCCCAGATCCGGGGGCAGCCATCCTGCAATTGGCCGCGGAGCAGAAGGGAAGGCTCAGCAGACCTACCTGGACGCAGAAACCTGATGGATGGCATTGTGGGCGGCGGCGGGCCGCTCGGGACGAGAAGGCCGTGCAATAGGTGCTGCTGAGGCAATTAGCTGTTCATGTGGAAAAAACAAAATTGAATTTCTCTCTCACATCATAAATAAAAATCACTTGGGGAAGACAATGTAAGAGATTATCTTTATGGCCTCATTTTTTAAGGGAAGGCTTGCTTAAACAAGACGCACAAAGTGCCAACTGTAAAAAAAAAAAAAGTTGATCAATTCAACTACGTTAACGCTGAGAATAACCCCCAAAAAGAATACAATAAAATAATATAGAGAGGATGAAAAAGCATGTCACAAAGTGGGGCAGGTGTTTGCCGCACGTAAACCAGCAAAGGACTCGTGTCAGAATAAATAACAGCCCCCAGCCAATAAGAGACAGACCCACACCCACAGCAACGTGGACACTCGATACGAACGAGCATTTCCACCAGGGGTGGCCTGACCAGTAAACACCCGGAAAGAGGCTTGACCTCATTAGTCATCATGGAGAGGCACACGGAACCCCCGAGCGTCCCCTCGCAGGACTCGGTGCACCGGAAACTCAGAAAGCCTGATCATGCAACGTGTTGGTGACAGTGCAGCTGCTGTTAGTGGAAAGCAGGTTGGTCCAGGTATGTTGGAAAACTGCCTCAGAGGGAGGGCGAGTCGATCCGCATCAAGCAATCGGCCGCTGACAACCCCGGGAGCCTGGCTCTACTCCGAGCCACATGGGGGCCGTGAGTTGGGAGTTGACTGGACGGCGAGTGGGCTCTTTGGATCTCGCAAAGTTGAGTCCCTGGGTGGTGTAGACGGTGGATGCACTTGGCTGCTGACCAAAAGGTTGCAAGTTGGAGTCCACCCACAAGTCCCTTGGAAGAAAGGCCTGGTGACTTGTGAAGTCAGCCACTGAAGACCCCAGGGCGTGTGGGGCGGCCGCGGGTCAGGCCGGCTCAATGGCCCCTGGTTTACTGGTGTCTTGAGAGCTGACCTTTGAGATGTGAACCAGCAATTCTGCTCCCTGTTACATCTCAGGCAGCTTCTGTCCACGAGCCCGAGGAGACACACACAGACTTGTCGCAACCACTGTTGTAGCAGCCAAAGCTGGAAAGAGCCCGTGAGGAGGGTGTGGAACAAAGCACTGTTGGCACATTCACTCCACAGCATCAGTGCAGCAGTGGAATCAGCAAATGACAGAACACCCAGCCACAGGGGTAAACCTCAGAGAGGCAGGAAGTGTGGACGAGCTGCGGGGTTACACATAAAACCCACGCCAATGAGGCCTGGCACCGGGGAGTCCACTCTGCGTCACGGCCACCCCACGTGTGCCAGAGAAGGGCTGCGTCCTACTGGGTTTCCCTGGCTGCCCTCTGTGCGGAAGCAGGCCGCAGGATTTCGTCCGTGCCACCACAGTGTGGGTGTGGACTGCCAGCCAAGTGCAAACCGTTTGGCAATCTGAGAGCATTTCCAAAGTTTGTCCCCCAACCCCGGGCTCAGCTTCGGCAGCCTCTGTTCTTTCTTCCACGTGCTGCCTGCAGTGGACTTTTTGTTTTGCTCTTGCCTTTTAATGTCTTCACACTCCTGCCTCACCCACTCGATGGCACCTCAGTGTGTTTTCCTTGAATAAAAGATCCACTGCCAGCAAGTCAATTCCCACCCACAGCGCCCCTAGAGGACAGAGTGGAACTGCCCACAGGGTCTCCCAGGCTGTCAATATTCACAGAAGCAAAGCCCAAACCACACCCACTGCCATAGAGTCCATTCTGACCCACAGCGCCCCTAGAGGACAGAGTGGAACTGCCCCACAGGGTCTCCAAGGCTATCAATCTTCACAGAAGCAGACTGTCTCATCTTTCTCCTGCTGAGTGGCTGGTGGGTTCAACCGTTGACCTTTTGGTTAGCAGCTGAGTACCTTAACTACTGTACCACCAGTACCTCAGTAGCAGCTCCCTGGTGACGTAAACATTTTCCTGGATCATTAATCACTAAACTAGGAGCGAACCTCCCGGGGCCTCTTGCCGAGTGAGGCCAGACCAAGAGGTGATAAGAGGTACCGTGGGCACTGGCCTGGGGCATCCTTGGAAGGTTGCCAGCCTGAGCGGCCTCACTTTTGTGACCTTTCCGGTCCCCTCTCTGGGACCTTGGGCCAGGGATGAAGCTGGTGTTCAAACAGCGAGAACGGAGGGAGAGCGGCAAAGACACCAGCTTCTCACGACCCTCTGAAGCACACCCGGGGCCGCGGCCGGGGAGGGAGGTAGCCGCCTCTGCCTCGTTGCAGGATCTTTAAGGCCCGAGGGTAGCACCCCGGGCACTGCTCTCTGTGCTGTGGCTTGGGATCTAGTCCCAGAGCCTATAAATCTAACAAGCATATTTCCCTAAATGTTTAAACCCACTCTCACAACTCATGAATAAACTAAAAAAAATAAAAGGAACCACTTAAACAGTTCCCGGATATTTAGATATTGATTGCAAACTTCATTTAATCAAATCCTTTGAAACATTTCATTAAAATCACAAAGCTCATGGATCAGGTTTGCTAACATTGCGTCAAATGCCCTTAAAGCCGGTAAAACCTACGCAGGGGAGACCTGGGCCCGATTCCCAGCCACGCACCCCGTGGGCAGCCACCACCCAGCTCTGAGGGAGGCTGGCGGGTTGCAAGGAGGCTGCACGGGTTTCGTGGAGCTTCCGGGCTGAGATGGACAGGAAGGAAGGCCTGGTGGACCCACAGCCGAAATCCCCCGTGACAGCACTATGGGCCCACCAGCCCTGTCTGTAACTGGGGCAGGGAAGGGCGCTATTGTGTTCCAGTGCACGGGGCCGAGCCCATAGCAGCCAACAGCACTCACATGAGTCGCCATGAGCACTTAAAAGCCAAGCACCAGCTCTGGTAGCATAGTGGCTAAGGCACTTGCCTGCTAACCAGAAGGCTGGCGGTTCAAACCCACCAGTCACTCCTCGGAAGGAAGGTTGGGCAATCTACTTCCATACTGATACTGCCTCGGAAACCCAAGGAGGGGTCGCTATGAGTCGGGTCCGACTCGACGGCACATAACAACAACAACGGGGTGACAGGGACATTTGGGGAGAAGAGGTGCCAGCTACAGAGCCTGGTGAAAATGTGTAGAAGTGAGCAGGAACCAGGGCGAGTGCTGTAGGAACCTGTGTCTTTGTTGGCGCCATCCAGTTACTCTGACCCACAGCGACACCATGTACAACAGGTGCACACACCACACACATACATATACACGTGTATGGTTGCTGGACTATGAAGAATGTGGCATCAGGATTGGAGGAAGACTCATTAACAACCTGCGATATGCTGGCAACACAACTTTGCTTGCTGAAAGTAAGGATGACTTGAAGCACTTCCTGATGAAGATTGAAGACTACAGTCTGCAGTATGGACTATGTCTCAATATAAAGAAAACAAAAACCCTCACAACTGGACCAATAAGCAGCATCACAATAAATGGAGAAAAGAATGAAGTTGTCAAAGACTTCACATTACTTGGTTCCGCAATCAACACCAATGGAAGCAGCAATCAGGACATGAGACAACGTATAGCACTGGGCAAATCTGCTGCAAAAGACCTCTTTCAAGTGCTGAGGAGCAAAGATATCTCCTTGAAGACTAAGGTGCGCCTGACACAAGCCACGGTATTTTCCATCGCCTCGTATGCATGTGAGAGCTGGACAATGAATAAGGAAGACCGAAGAAGAGTTGATGCCTTTGAGTTGTGGTGCTGGCGAAGAATGCTGAGAGTGCCATGGTCTGTTTAAAGAACTAACAGGTCTGCCCTGGAAGAAGTGCAGCCGGAATGCTCCTTGGAAGCGAGAAGGGCCAGACTTCGTCTCACCTACTTTGGTCATGTTGTCAGAAGAGACCTTTCTCTGGAGAAGGATGTCATGCTTGGTAAAGTGGAGGGTTGACGAAAAAGGGGGAGGCCCTGAACGAGACGGATTGACACAGTGGCTGCAATGAGGGGCTCAGGTACAACAAGGGGCGTGGGGCTGGCCCAGGACCGGGCGGGTTTCGTTCTGCTGTGCATGGGGTCGCTGTGAGTCAGGGACCACTCAACGGCACCCGACAACACCAACATGGTCCCTGTTGTTAGGTGCCGTTGAGTCGGTTCCAACTCCGAGTGGCCCCATGTGACGCAGTAGAACTTCCTATAGGGTTTTCTGGGCTGTCACTCCCTACAGAAGCCGACTGTCTCATCTGCCTCCTGCAGAGTGGATGGTGGGTTTGAGCGGCCGGCCTTTTGGCTAGCAGCCAAGTGGGTAAATGTTACGCCACCCGGGCTCCTTACATGAGTTGTACCCCTAGAGCCACCTGCCTGCACACGCGGACACCAAGGCCATCCATCTGCACCAGCTTCCTCGCCATCTCTTCACTTCACTTTCTGTGGCAAGTCTTGCACAAACAGAAGGGAGGACGCTGCTCAGGCCTTTGCCACAGGGTCTGGGTCCTGTGCTGGGGCTGTGGGTCAGCTGCCTGCTGGGAGCCTATGCTCTGGCCACGGGCCCCCTGCTCCCTTCCGGCCTTCTGAAAGGCCCCTCGCTCACATGGGTGACAGTATTCTGAAGCCTGTAGCATTGCTGGGGGTGGCTTCCCCATGTCACATAACCCACTCACGGGGCTGCTGGCTCTGCGGCAGGGAACCTGTGTGCCGCCAAGTTGGTTCTGGCTCCTGCACGCCGTCCTACCCTGACGGACAGCGTAGCAAACAGCACCGTGCTGCCGTGCGTCTCCAGAGATGGGGGCGGGTCTGGAGGCTGGTGCTGCTCTCAGGTTCTTGACTTCTCTGTCATCTTGGCTCTCTGCCCTTGGTTACCATGAGAGGACCCGGGGCTGCCAACCTGTGGGACCCCTTTCTCCCTGCTCTTAGATTGTGTGCTCTCTGGCCTGGTCCCTCCTGCTGTTGGTGTTGGGTGCCATTAAGAGGACTGTGACCTCACGTGCCAGAGCAGAACTGCCCCACAGGGTCTCCCAGGCTGTCAATCTTCACAGAAGCCAAGCCCAAACCACACCCACTGCCGTGGAGTCCATTCTGACCCACAGCGCCCCTAGAGGACAGAGTGGAACTGCCCACAGGGTCTCCAAGGCTGTCAATCTTCACAGAAGCCAAGCCCAATCACACCCACTGCTGTCCAGTTGATTCCAACCCACAGCGCCCCTAGAGGACAGAGTGGAACTACTGCCCCACAGGGTCTCCAAGGCTGTCATTTTCATGGGAGCAGACTGCCAGGTCTTTCTCTGTGGAGCTGCTGTTGGGTTTGAACTGCCAGATTTTGGTTTAGCTTATCCCCTCAGCAAACAAACAAACAAACATGAAAGAGCTGCTCTTGAGTGGACTCAGCTTGTGGAGATGCTGTGTGTCACAGCAGAACTGCCCCACAGGGTTTCCAGGGCTGTGACCTTGGGGAAGCAGATCACTGGGCCTGTCTCCCAAGGCACACCTGGATGGGTCTGAACCGCTCACCTTCCAGTTAGCAGTTGAGTGCTTCATCGTGGGCACCACTCAGGGATTACTAACTCACCCTGGCCTGATCTGGCCTGTAGGTCACGCTGCTCACTGTTGGGTGCCACTGGGCCAATTCCACCTCACAGAACCTTATAGCAACCCTATGGAGCAGAGGAGAGCTGCCCCGTAGGGCTTTCTAGGCTGAAATCCCCACAGGGGCAGGTCCTGCAACACCTCCACAGCACTTGGCTGGGAGGTCCAGCCCACTTCCAAAGCCGAAAGTGTCAGCTGTGTAAGCTGGAAGAGACTAGTGTGTCCAGCAAGGGGTCCCAGTGGTACACGAGCCACCATGAGTTGAATGAAACCAATCTGACAGCACACAAAAACAACATATACAGAATCTGTCTATGCATGTTCGCAGATAGTCACATGTACAATATGTGCTTATCTATGTATAAACATGTATGTGTACACGTTGTTGTTAGGTGCCATCGAGTCATCTCCAACTGTTAGTGATCCTATGCACAGCAGAATGAAACACTGCCCGATCCTGCGCTTGGCGATCCTTGCTTTACTTGAGCCCATCGCCGCAGCCACCATGTCAATCCTTCTCGTTGAGGGCCTTTCCCTCTTTTGTCAACCCTCCATCTTACCAAGCATGACATCCTTCTCCAGGGAATGGGCCCTTCTGACAACATGACCAAAGTAGGTGACATGAAGTCTGGCCATTCTCGCTTCCAAGGAACGTTCCGGCTGCACTTCTTCCAGGGCAGACCTGTTAGTTCTTTAAGCAGTCCATGGTACTTTCAGCATGCTTCACCAACACCACAACTCAAAAGCACCAACTCTTCTTCGGTCTTCCTTATTCATTGTCCAGCTCTCACATGCATATGAAGCAATTGAAAATACCATGGCTTGGGTTAGGTGCACCTTAGTCCTCAAGGAGACATCTTTGCCCCTCAGCACTTGAAAGAGGTCTTTTGCAGCTGATTTGCCCAGTGCTATATGTCATCTGATGTCCTGACTGCTGCTTCCATTGGTGTACATTGTAGAACCAAGCAATGTCTTTGACAACTTCAATCTTTTCTCCATTTATTGTGATGCTGCTTCTAGGTCCAGTTGTGAGGATTTTGTTTTCTTCATACTGAGCTGTAGTCCATCCTGCAGACGGAAGTCTTCAGTCTTCATCAGGAAGGGCTTCAAGTCATCCTCACTTTCAGCAAGCAAAGTTGTGTCATCAACATATCGCAGGTTGTTAATGAGTCTTCCTCCAATCCTGATGACACATTCTTCTTCATATAGTCCAGCTTCTCGGATTATTTGCTCAGCATACACATTGAATAAGTGTGGGGAAAGGATACAACCCTGATGCACTCCCTTTTGGATTTTAAACCATGCAGTATCCCCTTGTTCTGTTCGAATGACAGCTCCTGGTCTATGTACAGGTTCCTCATGAGTACAACTAAGTGCTCTGGAATTCCCATTCTCAATGTTATCCACAATTTGTTATGATCCACACAATCAAATGCTTTTGCATGGTCAATAAAACACAAGTAAACATCTTTCTGG
>NW_006921593.1:15624051-15631018 GCF_000298275.1 Orycteropus afer afer | reverse complement strand
TTTCTGGAAGTTCTCTGTCAATATACTGCTGCAACTGTTTTAAATTATCTTCAGTAAGATTTTACGTGCATGTGATATTAATGATATTGTTCGATAATTTCTACATTCTGTGGGATCACCTTTCTTTGGAATGGGTATAAATATGGATCTCTTCCAGTCAGTTGGCCAGGTAGCTGACTTCCAAATCTCTTGGCATAACTGAATGAGTGCCTCCAGCGGGGCATCCATTTGTTGAAACATCTCAATGGGTATTCTGTCAATTCCTGGAGCCTTGTTCTTCACCAACTCCTTCAGTACAGCTTTGACTTCTTCCTTCAATACCATTGGTTCTTGATCATATGCCACCTCCTGAAATGGAAGAAGACTGACCAGTTCTTTTTGGTATAGTGACTCTGTGTATTCCTTCCATCTTCTTTTGATGTTTCCTGCATCAGTCAATATTTTGCCCATAGAATCTTTATTTGCAACGCAAGGCTTAAATTTTTTCCTCAGTTCTTTCAGCTTGAGAAATGCTGGACATGTTCTTCCCTTTTAGTTTTCTAACTCCAGGTCTTTGCACATCACATTATAGTAATTGGCTGTGTCTGCTCAAGCTGCTCTTTGAAATCTTCTGTTCAGCTCTTTTATCTTGTCATTTCTTCCACTTCCTTTAGCTACTCTCTGCTCAAGGGCAAGTTTCAGAGTCTCTTCTGACATCCATTTTGGTCTTTTCTTCTTTTCTCATCTTTTTAATGACCTCTTGCTTTGTTCATGATGTTTTTGATGTCATCCCACAATTTCTCTGGTTTTTGGTCATTGGTGTTCAGTGCATCAAATCTATTCTTTAGATGGTCTCTAAACTCAGGAGGGATATATTCAAGATCATATTTTGGCTTTCATGGACTTGTTTTAATTGTCTTCAACTTGAACTTGAACTTGCATATGAGCAGTTGATGGCCTTTCCACACTCAGCTCCTGGCCTGGTTTTGGCTGCAGATACTGAGCTTCTCCACCGCCTCTTGCCACAGATGCAGTCAATCTGATTCCTGTTACTCCGTCTGGTCAAGTCCACATGTACAGCCACTGTTTGTGTTCTTGGAAAAAGGTATTTGCAACGAATAAGTTGTTGGTCTTGCAAAATTCTATCATGTGATCTCCAGCATTATTTCTGTCATCAAGGCCAAATTTTCCATCTACTGGTGATTCTTCTTGGTTTCCAACTTTTGCATTCCAGTCAGCAGTGATAATCAATACATCCTGATTGCATGTTTGGTCAATTTCAGACTGCAGAAGTTGATAAAATCTTTAATTTCCTCATCTTCGGCCTTGGTGGTTGGTGTGTAAATTTGAATAATAGTAGTATTAACTGGTTTTCCTTGTAGGCATATGGATATTATTCTGTCACTGGCAGCATTGTACTTCAGGACAGATCTTGAAACATCCTTTGTGATGATGAATGTCACACCATTCCTCTTCAAATTGTCATTCCTGGTGTAGTAGATCATATGATTGTCTGATTCAAAATGGCCCAAACTGGTCCATTTCAACTCACTAATGCCTAGGATATCAATCTTTATGCATTCCATTTCATTTCTGACTCTTCCAGTTTTCTTAGATTCATACTTTGTACATTCTGTGTTTTGATTATTATTGGATGTTTGCAGCTGTTTCTCCTCAATTTGAGTCATGCCACATCAGCAAATGGAGGTCCCGGGAGCTTCACTTTATCCACATCATTAAGGTCGGTTCTACTCTGAGGAGGCAGCTCTTCCCCTGTCGTATTCTGAGTGCCTTCTGACCTGAGGGGCTCATCTTCCTGCACTGTGTCAGACAATGTTTCCGGGCTATTCACAAAGTTGCCCAGTGATGAATCAGACAATATTTCTCTGCTAATCATAAGGTTTTTCCGGGCCAATTGTTTGAGAAGTGGATGGTCTCTTCCTCCTTCCTAGTCTGTCTCAGTCTGTGAGCTGTATTGAAACCTGTGCACTATGCGCAACTCTGCTGGCATTTGAAACACTGGTGGCACAGCCTCAAGTCTCAGAGCAACACGCAAGCCATCACAGTAGGACAAACTGACAGGCAAGTGTGTCTCCCTCAGCTGTTGGAAACCTCTCTGCCATCCCCTCACCTGGGTCCCATGGCTCTTCCCCACTCCCTGACTCTTGTAGGTACATATGCACACACATATATACACTGTACGCTTCCATATGTGGATATGTGCACGTAGTGTGCATCTGTGTGTGTATGCATGTATATATAGAGAGAGAGTGGGGGGAGGTAGAGGGAAAGGGAGAGAGTGGGAGAGATGTGCATACACAGTAAGGAACCCTGGTTGCACAATGGTTAAGCGCCTAGCTGTTAACTGAAACTTTGGCAGTTCAAACCCTGCCAGCTCTTGTGCTATTGGTCTACTCTACTCTGTCACATGGGTTGGTAAGAGTCAAAATTGACTTGGCACCTAATAACAACAGTGTATACAGATAAACACACATATATACACACACATATACCCATGCTGTGTATATACAGAGAGATGACATTTACAGACACAGTGTATGTGCATACATATAGTATATGTTAGAGAGTCCTGGTGGTGCAGTGGTTAAATGCTTGGCTGCTAACTGTAAGGTCAGTGGTTCAAACGCACCAGCAGCTTCATGGGAGAAAAGGCCTGGTGATGTGCCCCTGTGGAGATTTCAGCCGAGGGACCCTGTGGGTGTCACCAGGAGTCAGGATGGACTTGACAGGACCCAGAAATCGTCTGTGTTTCTGTCTGTCTGTCTGTCCAACACATGAGTGTGCACACTGAGAGCCTGTGCCAGGCACTGTAATCACCAATGATGTCTCCTGCCTTCACTGCGGCTCCAGGGCAACTGGGGCACAGATGCCCACCTGACACCAAATTCCTGGCTAAAAGGCGGCAGGGGCCCTGAAGACACGGGCTCTCCTGGGTGTGAACTGGGTGGCAACACACACACAGGCACACTCAGGCACACACATACACATCTCCACATGCACACACAGGCACGCATGCTCACATGTGCACAAAACTGCACACAGACACATCTGCACACGCACATGTGCACACACACATGCTCATGCATGCACACGCACAAATCTGCACGTGCACACGTGCACACAGGCACATATGCTCATGCACATGTGCACATGTAGGTACATGAGCGCACACGGAAATCTGCACATAGGGGCACACCTGCACACGCACACATGGGCATTCATGCAGACGCACATGTGCACGTGTTCCTGCACATATGGAAAAGGTCCAGGCGAGAAGCTGTGTGGACTGGCGGCCGCCCCTCTGGGAGGTGGGATGGGGGCTGACGGCATTTTTGTGATACTTCCCCACATCCTCCAGACGTCTTAGTGACGGTGTCTGAGTGTTGTAAGGAAACTCAGCTCGGGGCTGCTGTGAGCATGAGGTCAGTGAGGAGGCCAAGGAGGGGCTATGGGCACAGCTGTTGTCTCCGGACGCCTTGCGGTCGCCACCATCAGACACATGATCAGTTGGAGTGTGCAGTGGAGGCTTGGTTCTCAAGGACCCAGCCCTGGAAGGGGCAGCAGCGGGCCTCAGGCCACCTGCCCTGGCCTATATTTAGCCACCCTGGGCCTCGGGGTGTTCCACCTCCTTGCCAGTTCCGAAGGGGTTAAGGTGCTCCACCAATGCAAATTAGATTTAATTAATCCTTTTCATCAGTTGCAAATATACCTTCTGAACCCTATTAAAAACATGAATATGCAAATGCAGACCTTTTTAATTCCCATTTTCAAGGACTTGCTGTTGGGGCTTGATTAGTGAATTCCGTTAACAGCCTGGAAACCTGGTGCAAAAGTTAATTTCCATTTTAAGTTTTAAAAAAAAGAAAGAAAAGCATGAAGGCTGTTGGTAATTAAGCTAATTATAGTGTCACATTAAAGAGGCCACAAACCGAGCCCTGGAGTGTGACCACCAGGCCCTGGGCCAGGGGGAAGGTGGCAGTGACCTGGGCCCAGGGACAAGTGCGACCTGGGCCTGGGGCACAGAATGTGGGCAGCCATCACTGTCCGGGCCGTTCCGCTGTCAACCCATTTTCCAGATGTGGATACTGCGGCTCACACAGGACAGCGGACGTGCCTGAGATTGTCTTGTGGGATGGGGAGGGTGGGGATTTGAACCGGGGCCTCCTGAGCCTGGGGTAGCCCTGTCCAAGCCTGGCCCTCTCGGCTCTGTCTGGAGGGAGCAGGGCCGGGGAGGCTCAGGTCCCTGGTGGTGAGCTGGGCAGCTGCTTTTCCCTCGAGGCTTGTCTTATTCTTAGTAAGACAGGGGACAGCCTGGTGGTCCCCAGCAGAAGGCAGGCACTGAGTGCGTGTGGGCACAGCTCTGAGCCGGGCGCCCTCCTGCGCCGAGGGCGTGGGGTGGCCTCTGCTCTCTGACAGCTTCACTAGGGGAAGGGATCCGCAGCATCAGAAGCCCTGGGAGGCGGAGGCCAGACAGGTCGCACCTGCCAGCTGCTTACCAGCTCTGACCCCAGCCGTCCCTCCCACGGCAGCCTCTGCTTCTCCACCGGGCTCGGCAATTCATTGCAGTGGCCACAAGAGAACTCACAGACAGTACTCACAGTTATGGGGTTTATTAAGGAGCGGACAGGCTACAATTCAGGAGCAGAAACAACTCACGACCCAGTTCTCCAGTCGGGAAAACTTCTCGGCCATGCCATAGCACACGTCTCTGGCCTTGGCCTCAGCCCTGCTTGGGCCGGCGTTACTGAGGTCTTCAAACTTGGCCGGTAGGCACCGGCGGGGGACCCATGCCACCAGCAAGCGTCCTGGAGGCACTCCACCTTCCTGCTCTGTGACCGGGAAGGCCGCTGCTCCGTCTCATGCTGGTCTCTTGTTTCTGCTGCCTCTCACCCCCTCGGCAGGGTCACCGCTCGCCCCTGGATCAAGCAGGTGCGATGCAGGGATCTGGGTCCAAAGGATGCCTCCACTCCTGGCTCTTCTTTCTCGATGGTAGTGAGCTCCCCTCTGTGCTCTCGGCTGGCTCACTGTAAGCCCAGTGGCTGACCAAACTGACCAGTCCCCACGGCAGGGTTCCATTCACCTAATGCGCATAGTTCCACCCAGTCATCTGGTGGGAGTCACCAAGATCGTGGCTGGAGGGCCAGGCCAAGTCACTCAGCGCACCACACTCCCCTCCTGGGGTGGCCTGGCCATGGGAGCCCTGGCCCCGCGGCTCGTCTGTGACGCTGGATTTCAGAGACTCAGAGCCCAAGAGAGATCGTAAACACACTTCGGTTTCCTGCACTGGTCCCGTGTGGCTGTGCTGTGGTTTTGGCTCTACCGGCCTAAATGAAAGGTTTTTCTTGTAACTGATCTCACCTGTTTCTTCTTCTTCGCATGTGGCTACCGGAAAATGTCAAAGCCTTCGTAAAGCGGCTCTGACTGTGTGCTGCTGGCCAGCCCTGCCCTGTGGGGAGATGCCAGACTGGTCGAGGTGCACAGTGTAGCTAGTGTGCGTCTTACTGACAACACACATGTCCCACGAAACACGGACCCTGCAACTAACATGGGCACAGATAAGACCTCAGGTGGAAGAACGGAGCAGGCCTGGGTGAGGGGGTGGGGTGTGTGCAGCGAAAGGCAGGGAGCCCCGAGACCCCCATTCCATGAGGAGCCTGGCAGGGACCTGAGGAAGATGGCGAAGAGCTCGCCCATGGAAAGGCCTGAGGGCTGAATGGGGTGGGTGCGTGCACAGACCCGAGCCGCCCAGTCCTCGGAAACCAGCGCCCAGAGACAGGGCTGCTCGTTCTCAAACAGATGCCACCAGTTACCGTCGCGTCTGACTCGGGGCCCCTCCACGTGGTCACAGCAGACCGCCCCCGCCCCCAGTTTCCAGTGGCTGCGGTTTCAGAACCAGATCGGGCTGTCTTCCGGGGGGTCTCTGGGTGACCCGCCTGCCAGCTTCTCAGTGAGCAGCACAGTGCACGAACCAGCCAGGGACCTCGAAAAGGCTCAGCTTTAAAACAATGAAAACGAGGGCGCAGGCCGGAGCCGCAGGCAGCATGCTGACCAGCGTGGCCGGCGTGCCCCTCACCGGGCAGGGGCAGCTCACTTGCCGTTGCTGTTGGAGGGTGACAAGAATGGCTGGTACCAGGGACGTTCTGACAGATGCTGTCCGCTTTGCTTTGAAATGAGAGTCCGGTGTTCCTGCATGTTATCGTTTTCAATAAAACATCTCAAGTGTTTTGGAAACAACAGAGCTGACAAAACACTTGCGGAAACAGACTGGTGTGGCTCTTGGGGAAACTCTTCAAGGCTTACTGCGTGGTGAGGAAAGCCAAGCGGCAGAACAATGCAGTTATTTTAAGACACAGGCATACAAGTGCAAACAAACAGTGTATTTCCGTATGTCCATGTGTTAGCTGTGCACCCACCCTGGAAACCTGGGAGATGCTGGGATGGAGCCAGGTGGGGCTCGGTGCCTTAGCTTCCATTTCTCCTGTGTTGTTAGATTTGCATTCGCAGTGAAGCTGTGTCACAACTATAGACTTAACAACAATGACCCAGCAATTCTACTCCTGGGTTTACACTCAAAGGTGGAGATGCAGACAGACGCGTGTGCACCCATGTTCCCTGTCAATGGTCACGATGGTGGACGAAGCCCAAACGTCAGCAGATGGTGGGCAAAGTGTGGGCCCTGCATGCAACGGACTGTCACTCAGCCATAAGGAGGAGTGGATGCTGACACACACTGTGCACAGACGAGCCCTGACAACATCAGGCTGAGTGAAAAGTGAAAACCAGAAAAATGAAACGCCTTGCTGTCCAGTCGATTCCGACCCACAGCGTCCCTAGAGGACAGAGTGGAACTGCCCACGGGGTCTCCTAGGCTGTCAATCTTCACAGAAGCAAAGCCCAAACCACACCCACTGCCCTGGAGTCCATTCCAACCCACAGCGCCCCTAGAGGACAGAGTGGAACTGCCCAC
>NW_006921593.1:15619969-15623951 GCF_000298275.1 Orycteropus afer afer | reverse complement strand
GACCCACGGCGCCCCTAGAGGACAGAGTGGAACAGCCCCATTGGGTTTCCAAGGTTACTTCCATAGTGATGTTGTTGTTGTTATGTACTGTTGAGTCGGACCTGACTCATAGCGACCCCTCCTTGGGTTTCCAAGGCAGTATCACTATGGAAATAGATTGCCCCATCTTCCTTCTGAGGAGTAGCTGGTGGGTTTGAACCGCCAGCCTTGTGGTTAGCAGTCAAGTGTCTTAGGCACTATGCTACCAGAGCTCCCCACATTGAAAACCCCAGAGGGGTCACTATGAGTCGGAACTGATTTGATGGCACTGAGTTTGTTTTTTGTGTTTTGGTTTAATCTCTATAGAAGCAGATTGCCTCTTCTTTTTTCCTTGGAATGGCTGGTGGTTTCAAACCACTGACTTTTTAGTTAGCAGTGAAGTGCTTTAACCACTGTGCCACCAGCACTCCTTCGTAGATGGGAAGAGCTTTGTAAGTCTGGGAGGTCCAATTAGGAGTCCACGGGGCTGAGGGGCCTGTTAAAATGGAGATGCTGGTTCGGCAGGTCTAGGGCAGGGCCGGTACTTTGCATTTCTGCCGCCACGGTGACGCTGCTGGTCGGGGGACCCCAGGTGCCGTACTGAGGAGCTAGAGAAACCCCGGTTTACCCATCTACTTGGCAGACATTTCTAGAACACAAACTAGATCGTCACAGGAAGGAGGAAACAGTAGCAGGGATCGCATCCTGGGCTCGAAGCCTCAGTGCCGGGTCAGTGGGGGCCAGGGCCGGGCCTGGCGGCATGGCTGGGAACGGAGCCCTGGGAAGCCCAGGGTGGCTGAGGGAGCGGCTCCCAGAATTCTGCCACATCCCGGTGGTCACAGCTCACTGCTGTGGCACTGATCCCTAAAATCAGTCATTAGCTTGCAGATGGACCATTAAGCATTCAACAGTGGACGAGCCAGTGTGAGGGGCCCTGCCGGGACTGGAACCTTCTGTGGCCTGGCTGCGGCCTTGCCTCAGTTTATTCCCACACCTTTGGCAGATGGGTGTGGAGGGAGGTGGTTAAACTGCCTGGAGGTGCCCTCTGGAGCCCTGGCCTGGGCCAGACCGTGCATCCCTCAGGGGTGGGACTTCTCGCCCACTCCTCCTCCTTCTCAGGGAAGGAGACTTGTGACCACATGGAACCTTCTGTACCCTCCAGCCCGCTGGCCGCTCACCACCTCATGTCCTCAGTGTCCCCAGACCAGGAGTCGGGGCCTGGGTGCCTTCTGACCCTCCTCTGGTCTGGTTAGTCCTCAAGACTGGGCCCACTTCCCTTCAGTGGGCATTGGTAACCTGCTCCGGGGGTTGTGCCTGGCACAGGGACGCTGGCACCAGGTCTCTTTCCCCACGATGGGGTGGGCGGTCGGTTCCTGCTTCTATGAGTGGGTCCGAGCTCTTTCGTCTCCCCACTGCCCTGAGGGCCTGAAGCACCACTCGCGGCAGCCGTGGGCCCCAGGTCCAGCGTGTCTCCCTCAGCCCTGCCACCGTGCCCCGGGGCTTTCCCACCACACCCCTCAGTCGGGCCACCTGCCTCTGAAGGCAGCCCCCTCCCGGCCTGGCTCGGACACTGGCCCTGCAGGGCCCTTGCCCAAGTTCCACCCTGCTCTCAGGCACTGTGTGAAGGCAGACCCCAGAGGCCCACTCAGGGGTCACCTACTGGAAAGGCCTGTCTGTGGCCTGGGAAGTGAGGTGGTCGTGGAGGGAAGGGGCTCTTCTGGTAGGATTCCAGACAGTACCGCATCAGCTGGCTCCCCAGTGGGAGGCCTGGGCGGAAGCTCCAATTGCCACTGTCCCTGAGCAGCAGCAGAGGGACAGGGTCAGAGGCTGAAGGTCAAGGACCTGCCTTCCCACCACAGGCTGGGCTGTGTGTCTGGAGGCAGGCCCAGCTCTCAGCCCTGGTGACAGGTGACTCGCTGGTCCTGCAGCAAGAGTGAGGCTCAGAGGCGGGCTGGCGGAGGCCACACTTGCTGGCTGGCTCACTCGTCGGGAGGCTGCAGACTTCTGGCCACACCTCTATGGTGGCAGTGGGTGGTGTGGCCCTCCCTCTCTGTGGGCCACTCACTCTGTGGGGGTGGCGTCTGCCCCCTTCCCCTGATGCTCGTCCGTCCCTGGGGCATGGTGCGGGTGTGAGCAAGGGCAGACTGCATTTGGTCTCAGACAGACCACAGCGAGCCGGGCTGAGAGCAGGGGGAGTTTATTTCATAAGGAGTGAGGCGCTCTGGCTGGCGGTCCAGTCCGCCTGGCTCTGAGCAGCATGGGGGTCAGGGCAGGGGGCATGAGGGCACCTGGGGAGAGGGCAGGGCGGCAAGTTCCAGCAGGGCAGTCAGCCCCTAGGCTGCCCAGGGCCCAACCCCGAGAGCAGCCTTGAGCCCTACCTTCCGGGGTACAGGGGTGTGGCCAACTCAAGAGCCCAGGACAGGGAGGGGGACCTCCGCGGCAGACTGGGGAGCCCAGAAGCCCCATGACCCTGAGGAGAGGGGAGTGGTGCCAGGCCAGGACATTCCTGAGCTCTGCCCCTGTGGGCAGAGGGGGCACAAATATGTGTGCACATGTATAGTGTATGTGCATGTGTGCGACGTATGTGTGTGCATACATGTGCACATGTGAGTGCAGGTGGGTACATGTATGTATATGCACATGCGTGCATGAATGTGGTGTGTGCATGTGCATACGTGTGCGCATGTGAGTGCATGTGTATACGTGTGCACATGTGGAGGCATGTGAGTGTGCGCATGTGTGGGTGTACCTGTAGGTGCATATAAGTGTGCATGTGAGTGTGGGTATGTGGCTGGCATGCACAGGTCGTGACCATCAGTCAGGTTGCATCCATTCATCTAGGGGCTGAGGGACAGGGGTGTGGGTCCCAGGCGCAGGTGATGTGGAGGCAGGCAGGACCTGGCTGTTGGGGGCTGAGGGCCGGGGTGGCAGGTAGGCTGGCCATGGCAGGTGGAGCACAGGGTACAGGCCGGGCAGGCCCCTCTGGCTGCTGAGCCTCCTCGTGAGGCCGGGGGCTGAGCAGTTCTGGGGGGGTCAGGGCTGCTGCTAGGCCACTGTCTGGCGGCTGAAGAGGTCGAGGGTGAGGGAACTGAGGAAGGCTGGGATGCTGTCCTGACGCAGCAGGTGCAGCTCAATCAGCTCGCCCACCGTGCGGGAGAACTCTGTCTCCAGAAGCTGCATCTTGGCCCCGGAGGGTCCTGTGGCCTGCGGGTGGAGGGAGACACAGAAGGAAGAGCTCAGCGCAGTGGGGAGCCAGGCAGGCCTCTCCACCCCTGCCCCTGCCAGCCCTCCAGCAATGGGGCCAGGGGCCCGGGACCTTGAGGGCTGGCCTGCTGGGGGCGTGAGCAGCACAGGAGCCCACCAGCTGGGCGCCCCTCACACAGCCCCGCCCAGGCCTGTCTGACACGTCTAGGCACTTCCCAGCAGGCAATGCTGCTTCTTGAGGGCAACTTCACGGCCCCGGAAAACACCACGTGCGTCCTCCAGATGTGAAACACGGTCACTGCCCAACCCCCCACCCAACAATCCCGCTCCCAGATAGATGTGTGCCCCGGAACGCAGAAAGACAAGCCAACGGTGGACACAATGCAGGCGTCCGTCAACAGATGACGGACAAGCGCCAAATGGAACACACACACAGGGCCGTCACTCAGCCATAAAGCATGGTGCTCTGAGCCCCGCTGGGACACGGATGGACCCTGACGGACCATGCTGACGCTGTACGATCCCGCCCACTTGAAACGTCGAGGGGGCAGATGAACAGAGACAGTGTCTCTCGGGATGCCTGGGGCTGGGGTGCAGGGCTTCTTGTGGGGTGATGACAGTGTCCTGAGATGAAGTGGGGGGAGAGCTGCACAACTCTATGAAAACACTAACCCCACCGAGCTGTGTCCACGCAGCGTGCCTCGTGGGGCACGTGGATCACCCCCGAGAACTCGGTTTGTGTTTCTCTCTCTCCACTGAG
>NW_006921593.1:15617454-15619853 GCF_000298275.1 Orycteropus afer afer | reverse complement strand
GGGTTGCCCACCCTCTGATCACTGCATCTCTTCTTCCTCTTGGGCGTGAGAGGGGCACTGCCTCCCACCCCGTTTCTGCACCCCGACTCACTGGCTGAGACCCTGGGCGATGCTGGGCGGCAGAGCAGGCCCCGCCCTGCTGCCCTGCGTGTGCTGTGCGCATCCGGCCCCCGAGACGCCCAGGAGGGGCAGGCAGGCTTCAGCAGGAGCATCTCAGTGTGGGGCTGCAGCGCCCCCAACCAGGCCCCCCCATGCTGCTCCGTGGCCCCTCGGCGCCCTTCCAGCACCGGCCTGACCCGCGTGTCCGAGCTGCCATGCGGCTGTGCTGCCTTGTTTGTTCTGTTCCCTGTGCCCTGCTCGGCCCCTGCCTCTCCTGGGCGGCCCTTCCCGGCCTGTCCGGACGATACACGTAGCCTTGTCACAGTCCAACACAAACCATTTTTAAACAAAAACTAGAGGAACTACTTTGACCTTTTACCAAGAAAATCTTTTCATTCCTGCCTCCCGCTCTTGTTCTGAATGTTTTTCCCGTAAATGTCAAAAGGGGCCAATTCCCCGGCAGCTGTCAGGGGGAGACAGGAACTCCAGGCAGGGGCACGCGCGGGGAGCAGGGGCAGGAAGGGAAAGACAATCTCCATAGGTGTGACCCTGCTTGGGCCTGGCCAGCATCCCAGGGAGCTGGCTTCGTCCAGGGCCACCGAGGGCCCTAAGCTGGCCTCTGTGGGTGAGGTTGGAGCCCCCAGCCCCTGCCCTCCTAACCTGACATCACACGGCACTCAGTTTCCCCCACCCAGGTATGGGGGTGGTCCCTGGCCCCATCTCTCTCTGAGTGGAAACAGTTGTCCTCTGAGCCCCTCCCCAGCCCCTGCAGCTGCGGGGACCCCACCTTTCCCAGAACAGACCCTTCCTGGGAGCTGCCGGGGCTGTGACCAGACTCACAGGCAAACCCGAGCAAAGTGCAACGTGAAGGCCACCTCTAGGCCCACCATGCACCTCCCATCAGCACCCAGGACCTTCCCTGAGCCAGACTCTGCACGGCCCCCACAAGGGGACCAGGGTGGTGACGGAGGGCACACGGGTGTGGGGGGCAGGGTGCAGGAAGCAAGAACGATGGGGTGCTCCCTGCTTTCAGACCCTCAGAGCAAAAACGCGCGTGTCAGCTCGTGACCTGCAGCTGCCCTGCAGCCCCGGGGGCCAGCAGGCAGGACCCCGACAGGAACCCCCAGCCACCAGGCTCCCGGCTTCAGTTGGCCTGGGCCCTGGCCTCCACAACCCCACCTCCCTGGTGCCGGCCTCCTCAGCCCAGGGCTCCTGCTTGCATGCTGTTCCCTGGTTGGAAGGGGCCCTCGCCTCCCCAAGCCGGCCACAGCCCGGTGCTATCAGAACGTGCTGAGTGAGTTATGCTGCGCCATCAATCTTGGGACCTCGCTCTGCCAGGCTCAAATATCACCCGGTCCCCAGGTACCGTGTAAATCACCATAATTACGGGCTATTCACTTAAAATTAGAGCCCCATTCTTTAAAAAGCAAATTGCTCGGGTAGACGTGCTGGGTGCTGGCCGTGGCCCAAGGATTTATGGGCTGAAGCGGCCCCGTGCCCTGGCTGAACTGCCCCTTGGTGCTTGGTGGTGACGGGCGCCCATGGAGGGAGGGGCACCCAGCTGGCTCCGCACCTCCGACCCGGCCAGGCCTCCTTCCCAGGCCTGGAAACCGAGCGCTTAACCACTGCAGCACCAGGATGCTGGGCAGTTATCTTAATATTCTCTATACATGATGGCTGTACTATGGCTATGATGGACTGAAATGTGTCCCCACAAAATATTTCTTGAAATCCTGTACCTGTGGATGGAGGAGTCCCTGTGGCACAATGGCTAAAGTGCTTTATTGTTAACTGAAAGGTTGGCGGTTCAAACCCACCAGATGCTCTGTGGGAGAAAGATGAGGCAGTCAGCCTCCATAAAGGCAAGACTCACTGTTGTCGACTTGGTTCTGACTCATAGCGACCCCTCCTTGGGTTTCTGAGGCAGTATCTCTATGGAAGTAGATTGCCCCATCTTCTTTCCAAGGAGTGGCTGGTGGGTTTGAACCGCCAGTCTCCTGGTTAGCAGTCAGATGCCTTAGGCACTATGCCACCAGAGCTACCCCATAAAGGTAACAGCCTTGGAGCTGCTACACCTATGGTGTAGTCCTACTCTGCCCTCTAGGGGCGCTGTGAGTCAGAATCAACTCCACGGCAGTGGGTGTGGTTTGGGCTTTGCTTCCGTGAAGATTGACAGCCTTGGAGACCCTGTGGGCAGTTCCACTCTGTCCTCTGGGGACGCTGTGGGTCAGAATGGACTCCACGGCAGTGGGTGTGGTTTGGGCTTTGCTTCTGTGAAGATTGACAGCCTTGGAGACCCT
>NW_006921593.1:15614161-15617349 GCF_000298275.1 Orycteropus afer afer | reverse complement strand
GGCAGTGGGTGTGGTTTGGGCTTTGCTTCTGTGAAGACTGACAGCCTTGGAGACCCTGTGGGGCAGTTCCACTCTGTCCTCTAGGGGCGCTGTGAGTCGGCATCAACTTGATCACACACAGCAACGGTAGTTGCAGATGACATAACTCTCTGTGTAGAAAATCCCAAGGAAGCTACAATACATTAAATGAAAAAGCAGAACTAATGAATGACTGCAGTAAGACTGCAGGAAATAAGACACATGGAAAAGACTAACTAAATTTCTATAAGGTAACAACGAAGAATGAAAAGCAAAATAAAAGGTAACATTATTTCCAACTGCTCTGAAAATTTTAAATGATTAGATACAAGTCTAGCACTAGTTGTACAGAGTCTGCAGGTTGACAGTTTCAACATGCTGGTGAAAGAAATCAAAGGACTATTGTAGAAAGGACTATGTTCATGGATCAGAAGACCTGCCAGAGTAGTGATGCCAGCTTTCCCCAAACCGATCTGTAGTTTTAACATGATTCCTACCAAAATCTCAGCCAGGTTCTTTGTGGACACAGACAAACTCATTCTGGAAGTTTCCAGAAAGTGGAATTGCAGACTGGGAGCAAATACATGCACATCACATACCTGGCAGGCAGACAGCAGCTAGACTACAGTCCCCACCACTCAACAGTACAAAGACACAATCTGATAAGAAAATGGACAAAAGGCAGGGACAGCCATTCTGGCAAAGAAGCCATCCAATGACAAACAAAGAAGCATGTGGAAATGCCACAGCGTCAGCCACCAAGGATGCAAACTGAACTCCCCACGGGATACAAGTGGGCACCCATCAGAATGGCCACAATACAAAATGGCGACAGCATCAGCACCAGTGAGGACGCAGAGAAACTGGTCGCCCCGCTGGTGGGATGGTAACGTGGCACAGCCACCCTGGCAAACAGCTCGGCGGCATCTCTTAAACTGAAAACAAGTGTACTCCCTGGGCGCTGAGCCTGGAGGACGAGCACCTGCGTTTGCCCAGGAACCTGCATGAGAATGGCCACTGACACGTCGTTTGTCACGGCCCCAAACCGGAAACCACCACCTTCCGTGGGTGACTGAAGCCACCGCTCGGCACCACCACACCTCAGCGACGACTTAGCAACCACAAGGGACTGGGGATATATGCAACAAACTGGATGGGCCTCAAGGAAATCAAGTTGGTGGAAAAGCCAAACTCCAGAGGGGATCTGCCTACGGTTCCATTTATAAACACTGAGAACAGATCATGGCTGACAGGAGTGAGGGATGGTGGAGAGGCGGGTGGGACTGCCAAGGGGTGGCGTGAGGGACCTAATGGGGACGGCCCATTTTGTGCCTTGATTGTGGTGGTGGTCACGTAAGTCCACACATGTAATCAAGTGGCAAAGAGCTACACGCACACACAGTGCCCGTGGACTGGGGAGCTCTGAGCCAGCTCTGTGGGTTGTTCCGACGCCACCCTCCTGGCCTCCATGCTGCTGTGGGACTGTGCAGGACACCGTCCGTGGGGGAAGCTGGATGAAGGGACGAGGGGCCTCCTGGTAATTTCGTCACAACTTCCTGTGCATCTATAATTATTTCAAAATAAAGCAGTTTGAAAGAAGGACGTGGGGACCAACTTGGAGAAACAGAGGGTGATGTTGGGCAATCTACTTCCGTAGTGATAGCGCCTCGGAAACACAAGGAGGGGTCGCTATGAGTCAGGTCTGACTCAATGACACATTAACAACAACAGAATAAAAGGAGCCCTCAGGAGTCCATCGGAATAAAAATCTCAAACTCAGGCCGGTGGCCGGCAGGTGGCTTCTGGTTCAGAAATGAACCAGGAAAAGAGAGATAGCTCCTGCCTGCAGCCGACCCTAACTAACAGATGCAGCCGTGGGCAGACAGGCGCTTGGCCAGCACCGTGCGCTGCAGGCGCCACCAGCCAGTCAGCGCTAAGCTCCTGAGAACCAGGATGAGGAACACGCTCCTTGCACGGGCTCAAAGGCTCTCGCCATGTAACACATATGAACTGGAAAGGGAAAACAGAAGCTTTGGAGAAGCCTGGTGCACGGGCTCAAAGGCCCTTGCCATGTAACACATATGAACTGGAAAGGGAAAACGGAAGCTTTGGAGAAGCCTGGAAGGAACCACTTTGACCAAGTGGTCAAGTGGGCATCTTCACGTCGACCTCACGTGCCCCTCATGTCTGCCAAGCATCTGCCAAAAAGGCAGACCCTCCCTCCAAATACCAGATACAGCCACACTGAAGGACACTGGACCACATAACTGACCAGCACTGACCGGTGTCAAGGTGACAAAAGAGAAAGACAAAGGAAGGCTGTGGACTGAAGGAGGCTGAGGGGACACGAGGTGCCTGTAGGTGGTACAAACGCTTAAGTGCACGGCCGCCAACGGAGAGGTTGGTGGTTTGGATTCACCTGGAGGCACCTCAGAAGACAGCCCTGGGTCTGTTTCCCAAGGTCACGGCCTTGAAGACCCTCTGGAGCCCAGCTCTACTCTGACACACACAGTGCTGTACGTAAGGGCCAACTGGTGGCCCCTGGAAGGAGACTCATCAAAGCAACACGGCCTCCTGGGACAGAAAGAGGAGCCTCTGGTGAGAGAAGGGACGAGATCCACCATCAGAGGACACCGGGCCTCTCCAGGAGTCACAGCTACTTACTGATAACCCAGAGTGTGGTGGGAGGGGGACCGACGGGTCGGGATGCCCAGCGGCAGACAGAGGCATCCCAACCCATGGTGGTGGGGGGTCAGCATGCTGTCTCCTCTGCCTTTCGCATGCTAAACATTGCGCCACAAAAGGTTTAAAATAAGGGGTCGTGACTCCCGGGGATGACCCACAAGAAGCTGATTATCCTTTTGTAGAGTGGGTTTTATTTACCATGTACATGGTAGTATGTTTAGAAAATAATTTTAAAAAGTGGACTGTGAAGGATGGTAAGGTTTTAATAGCTCAGAGGTAGGGAATGTCACCCTGTGCTTGGGGCATTTCATCAAGTCAGGTTTGGCTGAAGGTAGGACACAAGGTGGGACATAGGGAGAGGGAGGGAGACTGCCCTTCCTTCTGTATTTCTCTCTCCATTCAACAATTCTCCCTCTCTTTCCAAATGTTTTTCTACTATCTGTCCAACCCTCTATCCACCCATCTTTCCCTCCTCCATCCATCTG
>NW_006921593.1:15593750-15613618 GCF_000298275.1 Orycteropus afer afer | reverse complement strand
CCCATCCATCAACCTATCCACCCATATCCATCCATCATCACCCACCCATCCATCATCCATCCACCCATCCCCTCCATGAATCTGTGTATCCATCCACCCTCACCCACCCATTCATCCACGAACTCACCCATCCATCCACCCATCCACCTATCCATCCACCCATCCCCATCCATCCATTTTAATCCTGTTCAGAGAACTGCAAGGGTCCCAAAGCAGGAGGAGCTCAGTCCACGAGGGTGGGCGGAGGGAAGGGTGGGCAAGAGCACAGAGCAACGTTGAGCTGATTCTGGAGAGAGGGGTGGGTGCTCACCAGAGGAAGCAGCACACAGTCTCTGCTGAGTGATGATGGGAAACCACGTCCCAGTGGCCTCTCCAGTCAGGCCTGCTCGAAGCCCCTCCCCAGACTCCCTGCCCCACGAGGACTTGGAGGAAGCTCTGCCGCCACGTGGGGTCAGTGCCTGTGATGTCACCAGAGCGGCCGTGGGCAGAGCGCCTCCCGGGGTGGCCTCCCGCTCCCGGGCCCTCTGCTGTCCTGACGGCACAGCTGAGTGGGCGAGATGGCCCTGGAGACTGCTGGTCTCACTTCACATGGGCATGGGGTGAACCGCTCTGGGCAGGGAAGGGCTTTGGCATAGGAGGGGGAGCAGAGCCAAGGACCGCCCCCGCCGAGGGTGTCGGGCCCCTGGAGAGGCTGGGTCTGCCCCAGCTGACCTCAAGGCCGCCTGATGATTGCTCACCGGGTGTGAGCCGTGGGGCCTGAACGGGGCCGTCAGCAAAGTGAGTTCCGTTTTCCAAACACGTCTCCCTGCTCTGCCAGCTCCCGGTGTCCACAGCTGGCCCCTGGTCATCCTTGGAGGGTTCCCCCACCCCTCCCTGCCTGGAAGGCCTTGCCTCGTAAGCACTGAGTGGGGCTCAACTACCACCACTGCTTTCGATTTTCAGTGCCAGTCTGCAGGCCATGGGCTCTGCTGGCTCCCCTGCCAAGGAGCACCCTGCCCCCACCCTGTCCCTCTGGGCCCATCCTGTCACCTGCCGGAGGTCCCCAGGTGCAAGGCCTCTGCTGCAGGTGCCCACAGACCTGGACCCTCCCTGCCCTGACCACTGCTGCCCCTCCCCACGGTGCGGCCTCTGTCCTCTCCATCACAGCTCACCCCTGGCTGGCTAGGCCACCGTCTGCCAGCATGAGTTCTGCCAAGATGCACAAGAGGGGCACTGTGGTCCCCGGGGACACTGGTCAATGTCTAGAGACGTTGGCTGTTGCCACATGGGGGGCTGCTACTGGCATTGAGTGAGTGGAGGCTGGGGGTGCTGCCTGGGGTGGCTGTCTGTCAGCTTGGCTGGGCCTGGTTGAGTGGCTGGGCAGCTGGATGTAGTTATTCCCCATGGTGAGACTGGTCATCAGCTCCATGGTGGAATCTACTGTGAGCAGCTGAGTAGCTGCCTTAGGGATGTGGGCTGCTTCCTATACACAAGCAGCTTTGAGAAAGGTCTCAGCTTTTTGGCATGCTTGGACCCTGCACGTAGCGGAGACTTCATTCGGCAGGCTGCCGTGTGCGTAATAACCTTGGGACTGTGCCATTTTACTTGTCAACCCTGGGTTTGTCAGCCTTAGCAGCTAG
Source organism: Orycteropus afer afer (assembly GCF_000298275.1). NCBI lineage: Eukaryota > Metazoa > Chordata > Mammalia > Tubulidentata > Orycteropodidae > Orycteropus > Orycteropus afer. The sequence continues at coordinate 15,611,999 of NW_006921593.1, read as the reverse complement.
CAGCTGTCTGAGTTAAGAGAAGCCTCCAGCTTCAGGGGCCGGGAGCAGGAGGCGGGCTGAAGCCCAAGGTCAAGGGGCCTTCACTTTGAACTCAAACTTCTAGCTCCTAAATTGTAAGAGAATAAACTCCTGCTTGCTACAGCCATCCCATTTGTGGTATTTTCTGTTACAGCAGCACCGGAGACCTGAAACACTGCTTACCACCCTGCAGTGCACAGGACATACCCATGGCAGGGTTCCCTCCTGAGCCAGGAGAGCAGAGGCCGAGAGCCCGCCCTGGTCCCTGCCTGCCTGAGGTCGACAGCTGGGGGGCCTGGATGGTGAGCTCCCTGCCTGGAACCTCCACTGGCTCTCACCTCCCTGGGGTGAAAGTCTCTTCCTGGACTAGCCTCTCCCTCCCCCCCGGGTCTGTGCCCTCTGCCCGCCAGGGCTCCTCCCTCACTGCCTCCACCCACACGTGGCCCTGATCCCACATCCTGTAGCCCTCCGTGCCCTGAACCTGCTACTTCCCCAGTACCCGGAACGACCTGCAAACAGTGGGCCTGTGAGAATCTGCCACACAGCCCCGAGTTGCCACCCATCTATCCCAGCTCCAGCTCACCATCACCTCACAGGCCTTGGGTGGTGATTATTTGGGTCTGTCTGTACAAACCTTCCCTAATCCCCCCCCACCCCCGGCTTGCATGTCAGCACCCAGGGCAGGTCTCTGGTCCTGTCTCTAACATATCCTAGCACAGATGGGGGCAGTAGGCTGGGGGCTTCCGGGTGGGTGGTGGGAGAGGTTGGGAAGCAGCATGCCGAACCCCGGCCACAGAATTGGGGTGTACCCTTAGGTCCTGAGTCCTTCGACCCACGAGGACTGCTGGCCAGCCCCTCCCTCACTCTCCCAAGTGATGCTGGTGGCTGTTTGCACAGTGGCATGAAAATTTCACATCCAGATCTGCAGGCAACAGATAGCTGCTGAGGACACATTCCAGGCGCTCATGTCTGCCAAACCCCAGTCCCTGGCCCAGTGCCCACAGGCCTGCCCCCTGAGCACCTGGAAAGGGGGCCAGCTGTGGGATGGGACCTATTCCAGGGACAGGAGTCCCTCACTGGCTCAGGAAGATCCCTGGGGCTGGTGGCAGTGGCTCTGCGGGGCAGTGTCAGTCACTCGCTCAGCAGGATAGCCTGAGCGCCTACTGTGTGGTAGGAGCCCACTGGGTACTCAGCTCCTCCTTGCAGCTCCCCCCTCCCCCCGCTCCAGCCTCTGCAGGGCCACCCCCTCCCCCGCTCCAGCCTCTGCAGGGCCACCCCCTCACCCCCTCCCCCTCCCCCGTCACGTCCGCTCCACCACCACCGCATGTTATATCAGTAACCAGAACCCACAACCAAACCTGCTGCCATCAAGTCAATTCCAGACTCATAGCCACCCCATAGGACAGAGGAGAACTGCCCTCCAGGTTTCCAAGGCTGTCAATTTTTATGGAAGCAGACTGCCTCATCTTCCTCCCGTGGAGTGGTTGGTGGGTTTGAACCACCGACCTTTTGGTTAGCAGCTGAAGACTTTAACTGCTGCAGCACCAGGGCCTCATCCTCAGAACCATGATGTCTCAATCCCATCTGAAGGTGACAAGCTTTGAGGACAGGTGCGGGAGCACATGAACCATCCCTGCCATGGACACGTGCTGTCGTCAGTTTTGACCATATGGCCGGGGTCGCGGCCAGGGGGCTCAGTGTGGGGGGCTCCCAGGCAGAGGCTTGGGGGTGTCCTGTCCGAGGGCCCGTCAGGCCCGTTAGTGAAGCACTGCAGCAGCGTGAGCCACACCTGCGGGGCCACACCTGGCTCGAGGAGTCCTGTCCTCCCAGGACCCTGCTACCGGCTGGCTGCCCACCTGAGGGAGCTCCTCTGGGGGATGTGGGGCCAGCGGGAGTCCTCCCATCTGTCTGGCAGGTGTCCTGAGCCTCGGGTGAGCCCTCTGCTGTGGTAGCCAGTGGTACACAGACCCAGGTGCCAGTCACCGGCTGGGCAACAGAGTGAGGTGCTAGCAGGGGACAGCACACTCTGAGTGTGTCTGCCCCGGGGAGAGAGCATCAGAAATGCCATCCACAAACCTCACTGCATGCAGGACAAAGCAGGTAGGAGTTGCAGATGGAGGCATTGAGGGACCAGCGGGGGCATGGCCAGGTTTAAGGGGCACGCCTCCCCATAGCCAGGACACCACAAGGCAGGGGGCACCTGCCCTCATGTGAGCTGGGGCCCCTGGCTCGAGTCAGAGCCCTGAACGGGGTCCTAGTCCGTTTAACAAAGCTTCATCCATAAAACCCACCTGGTGACTCCCATGGGGGCCACCGCCCCATATAACTCCACCTGGTGACTCCTGCAGGGCTGCCCCAGGGCTGGTGGCTGACCTGCCCTTAGCTTGGCTGTCTCCTGGCTTCCTGACTCCACTGATGGCTCAGGTGAGCCGGTGGCCGGGCCTCTGGGAGCTGTCTGCACCATCAGACTCTATGTCACCAGCTAGCCCAGGGGTCCTGGGGACCCCTTCCAGCTTCACGGCCCCACCTCTCACATCTGGACCTGGGCTTGGCAAGGGTGTTCCCAACTGCTGTGTGGCCTGTGGCTCAGAGGGGGCACGGGCGAACCTCCCACTCCGGCCCTGCACCTGCCTCCCCACCTTGAGAACCTCACCTGAGCCCCACCCTGCCACCCAGGCCCCACTCAGCCTGCCCAGCTCCTCCTGCTGTGTGTCAAGGTGGGCTCCCCTGGGCACCAGCGTTTCCCCTTCTCCTGGCCCTCTGCTCTGTGAGGCACCCCTAGGTGGCTAAGCCCCGCTCTGGTGTCCTCCCGGTCCTGCCACGTGTTCTCCAGCGACAGGCCACTGTGCTGAGTCCTGGTGGTCGGTGCCGGCCCGGCCTAAGCAGGCCTCGGCCAACGTGTGCGAGTGAGTGAGCTGAGGAGGAACATGGCAGCAGCCGGGTCAGCGTATGTTGGGGTGGAATGCCCGACGTGCAGTCGAGACCAGATGCCTGCAGGGGCATGTCCAGAGAGGGCCAACAGCTCGCCCAATTACCCCCCTTCACTGTGGCGAGAAAAACATCTGAATACTGCGTGCTCAGCTGCTCCCAGTAGATTCCACCATGGAGTTGATTGCCAGTCTCATCATAGGGAACACTACATCTAGCTGCCCAGCCACTCAACCAGGCCCAGCCAAACTGACACACAGACTGAACTCCCACAGGGGTTTGCTCAGCTGTCATCGTAATGGAAGCAGTTTGCCAGGCCTTTCCTCCGTGCTACTGCTGTGTGGGCTTTAACCACCAACCTTATGGCTAGCAGTTGAGGACTGTTTGTGTCACTCAGTGCCTTTGAGTGATATGATCCAGGTGATGCTTCCAGCCAAGACAGATGATGTGTGACCTCCCCCACTGACAAAGCAACAAAGAAATGAGACACACCTTATCAACCCTGGTTTCCAAGCCAGAAGATACCAGATAATGAAGGACAGTGGTCCCTGTCAGACAGGAAACAAATGAGGTGGGAGTGTTTCCAGACCACAGTGCAGGGAACAGGAACACGGCTGGGCCCAGTAGACTCCTTGAGTTAGGGAGACAGAGCTGAGAGGCTGGTGATCAAGGTGGCTAGAGTTCACAGGACAAAGGACCAGAGAGGAGAGACCCACACGGACAGAGGACGAGGCAGAGGGTCAGAGGACTGAAGAGGAGAGACCCACATGGACTGAGGATGAGGCAGAGGGTCAGAGGACTGGAGAGGAGAGACCCACACGGACAGAGGACGAGCGCCCAGCAGAGTACTGATCAGAGTGTGAATGCAAGAAACTACCAGAGATCAGGAAAGAAAAAATTACCCAAAACGATTAGAGGAACAAAACCAAAAGTATTTAATGCCCCTGCATGGTTGAGAAGAGTTCGCTCCCACCTGCCACACTGGAAAACCTCACAACTCACAGCCGCGGGGCAGTGTGTTAAGAAGGGTCTTAGCTCAGTAACAGGGCGAAAGTGGCCCTGTTACGGCCCGGCCCAACAAATCTTAATGCAAGGCCTGGAAGATCAAACCGTCTCCAAACGCCCTCACTGCCTCCCTCAAGAAAGCTCAAGAAGACCCAGGAGTGCAAAAACAAAGTGAAGGTCACAATGTCTGACACTAACCACAGATTGCCAGACGTGCAGGGCGTCAAGAGAATATGGCCCCTAACAAGGAGCAAACCAGGCAGCTGGGACCAGCCAAGCACTGACCCTGATGTAAGAACCAGCAGACAACACTGAATCAGCTACCGTAACTAGGCCCTATGACCAAACAGCCCAGCAGAGATAGAAAAGGCCGGGCCGGGGCGGGGCCTGGGAGGGGGCGGGCCCGGGAGGGGGCCTGTTCCCTTGGTCACTGCTGTGACTGCACCTGGGCAGGGCCTGGCGCACAGCAGGTGCTCTGGAACGGTGGGGGAAATGAGATGGCATGCACACAGACCCCAGGAACCCCACTCCTGGCTTCTCTCCCTCCTTTGCCCGGATCTCCACAGACACAGACCTTTCACCCCCAGGTCAGCAGCACAGCTCCTAGCCTGGGGTCTGAGGTCTGTCCTATAACCCAGCCCCTCCTCCAGGGAACAGCTGCTTACTCACCCTACTGCTCAGTCCGCCCGCACACACCATGGGTAATCCATCCTTCCCCTCCTCGGCCGACACACGCAGGTTCCTGCAAGGGCAGCTCCCAAGGGGGCTTCCTGCCCCCGCCCTGCCCTGGGGACACCGCCAGGCAGCTGCTACAAGGTGCCAGAGCATCTGGTGACACCAGCAGCAATGAAAGGCTGAGTGAAGGGACCACGGCAGGTGACGGTTTACACACCCAGCCTGTAGCCAGAGGGTGGAAACGCTGCCCCACACGTGCTTACAACCCTCGTGGAGGGACCTGGGACATCAGCACCAGAGTCCTGGGACCAGCCTGCAGCCTCTAAGCCCGTCAGAACTCTGCGGGTGTGTACTTCTCCGGCTGGCTGAGTGACAGGGTACCAGAAAGTTCATCGCCTCATGAAAACAGTGTGGCCACGGGACACACACACTCCCCTCCCCTCCCCATCCCTCAGGGGCCTATCAGGGCCTCTGCTTTCACGGGGGGCCTGGGTCCTGGCCTGTGTTCAGACAATACAAGGTTTCAGGCCTGGCTTGTATGCTGTCTTCACACACGCCATCTCCCACAGGGTGGGGTGCACCGCGGTGAGGTCAGGAGGCCTCAAGTTCAGGACCTATGTGGCCAATGAAGCCGTATTTCCAGAATGCTCCTCTGGCTCCCCACAGGCGATCAGCCAGCTGGACTCAGAAGCTGTTGGGAGCCCCGCCAGCACCTGTGCCAGCCTCCTCACAGCCAGCAGAGGCGGGCGCTGCCCCCAAGGCGATGCGTGGCAAATCCTGACCCTATATCCTGTGCTCCTAGTGGTGTGTCCATGTCCCACTGCTTTCAGGACGCGTTCAATGAGATGGATCGACACAATGGCTGCAACCACGGGCTCAGCTACGGCAGGGGCGCGAGGCTGACACGGGACCGGGCAGCGCATGGTTCTGCTGTACGCAGGGTCGCTCTGAGTCAGAGCCAACTCGACAGCACCTAGCAACAACATTTTTGGGGTTCAAAGCACCCAGTGGCTCCACGGGAGAGGGGCCTGGTGACCCGCTCCTGTGAAGCCAGCAGTCAAGAAAACCCTGTGGGGCAGTTAGCACAGGGGGCGCTACGACCAGAGGGCAGACCTGTGGCCGTAATCCCTGCTGGGAGTAGGGCGTCCTTTGTCACACTAATGAGGCTCAGCGTAGGCATGTCTTCAGCCCGTCCCGTCTGAGACACTCGGGAGCAGATCAGGTACCAAAGCACACAGCTGGGGGAGACAGACACCGCCCCGCCCGGGGTTCGCCAAGGACCCACGGAACGGACACAGAGAGACAAGGACCTTCTACCAGAGCCCACAGCTGAACCGCCCCTGAACCCAGACCTCTAGCCTCCTAACTGTGAGGGGTAACTGTTTGCTGAGGCCCCCACTTGGGGTGTTTCAGTTACAGCAGCTCTGGGGGACTGAGACGCCTGTCTCCAGGGACAGCTCTTCGGGGGCTATACTGGGACCCCAGCGGTGCACCTGGGCCTCGGTCTTTCCACCTGCCAAGTGGGAAGAGCGCTCCCCGTTGCTCCGTCTCGGTGTGAGTTCAGCCCTGGGGGCCAGGAGGGATCGTGGCCCTGCCAGCCCGCCCGGTCCCGGCCATCTTTGCAGACCACCCTGCGCAGCCCTCCGGCGTTGGCACCGTCTGTGAGCCGCCCTGTTCCTCATCTGATCATGCGGGCGAGTTTCCTTTCTTCTTTTTTAATTAGTACTTGGTGGTATCACCAAGCTGCGAGCTGATGGCTCCGTACGTCTTGCGTTTCTGACACTAATTACTCACAAAGGCTTTTCAGGCTGCATTTCAGCTCAGCAGCCGCCATGCTGGTAATTAAGCCAAGAGGAAGCGGCCGCCTCACGGCCCACGCCACCCCGCCCTCAGCGCTCCTGCTCTGCCGGTCGGCAGGCGCTGGGGGCTCTGGCTGGGATACCCAAGGGGTCAGCGTCCAGGAGTCCAGCCGTCGCCCTGCAGCTGGGCCCTGCTCTCTCTCGGGAGCGAAACACCACACTCCAACAGCCGAGAAGGAGCCAGGGCCAGCATCTCACAGGGAACTCGAGACCCTGAGACCCTGCGATACTGGGGCTCACTCTGTCGTCCCAGCCCCCTGCAACCACCTGAGCCCCATCTTAAGCATCACTTCACCCTTGCTCCTGTCCTCTGGGGCCACGCAGACGGAGCCTGTGTCCCTGGCTTGTGACAGACCTGCCCGGCCCTTGGGGCCCCCGCCCCACATGACACATGCACACAGTCATCTGGAGCTTCCAGGTGGGGACACAGTGAACATGCTCGCTGCACACCCAAAGGCTGGGGTTCGAGTCCACCAGAGGGGCCTCAGCAGAAAGGCCTGGCAACCTATTTCCATAAGATTGTCGCCGCCGAAAACCTACAGAGCCCAGTTCTACTCTGACGCCCACGGGAGCACCGTGAGTCAGGGCTGACTGCCCAGTCGACAATCAAAGGGCTGTTGAGCCCTGACTACCTGCAGCTGAGACCTTGGGGCTCCCTGCTCCCCCTGCATGGACCAGGTGTGAATCAGGACGGGGGCCCAGGCTGGGTCTCGGAAAGTAGGGCAGGCCTGCCACGGGCTCCCTCCTCAGTCTCACCACTCGGAGTCAGGAGTCGGCCCGGGGGAGCCTGGAATGCCAGGCAAGGAGACTCTGGCTGGGCCCTGAGCTGGGAGGCCCCAACGTGGGGTCTCCCCGTCACCAGGGTCCTCCCTCCTCCCTGGGGTCTCCCCGTCACCAGGGTCTCCCTCCTCCCTGGGGTCTCCCTCCTCCCTGCGGTCTCCCCCTCACCAGGGTCCTCCCTCCTCACCAAGGTCTTCCCCTCACGGGGGTCTCCCTAGTGGGTAGAGTCTATAAGCCTGCCCTCCTGTGACTTCGAGGTCTTCCTTAAACACGGTTGGTCAGAGTTTGGAGCCCTTACTGCCATTCTATTTTAGGTGGTAATTGAAATGCCTCGTTGCCAGAGAGCTGGCTCCCACAGGGAGTGCTTTCTAACATGCAGAGGTCACAGCACAGGCGGGGACCGGGCCAGCAGGCTGCACGGCTGGCCGTCCCGGGGAGGACGGCAAGGGGACACGTTCAGGGTGGAGAGAGCCCTGGCCAAGCCCGAGCCTGTGCCATCCTCCGTGACGGGGGCAGCACAGGCCCAGGACAAATGAGCAGCTGTAGCTGGCCTTCAGGAGGCCTCGGCCCACTCTGCCTCAGCTGGCTCCCCAAGGGCCGGGGCGTGTGGTTTACTGCAGGTGGACAGGGCGCACACGTAACTGGGCAGGCGGGGCCAGGATAACAATGTCGCTGCTCGGATCCATGGAACCTCACTGGGACCAAGTGGCAGCTAAAGCGGCTGAGGCTTCCGACATGTCTCATCTGGGATCACAGAGCCGCACGGCACCGACGGGGCAGCACGCTCACCTTCTCTCCAACACGGAGCTACCTGTGCGCCAGCCAGGCAGGGCTCGGAGGCCTGGGGTCTGTCCTCCGGCCAGCAGGCAGGCTGCATGGTAATGGAGGGCAGCCAGACCCAGCTCCGGCGGCTGCTACCCTCTGGCTGTGCCACCCTCCCCAAGCTGAGTACCTTCTGCACCCGGGTTCTGTGATTCGGGGCCGCTCACAGCTGAGGGGTAGCCTGGGGCCAAGGTGCCCCGGAAGCAGGACATGCTCCCCTTGGTCTCAGGGGTCACCTGGGGGCAAGAGGTGCCCCAGCTGAGATCATCTGGAAGGGCAGGACCCCAGCCCCCTGGGAAACAGGGGTGCTGTGAGCACGTGTCCCTCAATTGCCCACTCAGGCACCCCCCCTCGGAGCTGCCTCCCACCTGCCACCCACGATGGAGACCAAAGGCAGGACGTGGGCCCTCTTCTGCCGCGTACAATTTGCATGCAGAATGTGTGGGGCGCATCGGCTCTCCCACGGCGCCTCTGTCGCCCTCAAGGCTCCACGAGGGCTCCGCTCTCAGGCCCTTTCCCGGGCTTGAATCATTACGGAGGCCCGCCCTTTGTCCCGCTGACAGTGCTGTGCGTTCACGGCCACGCTCGTTTCAAAGAGAAATTTCACAACATGTTCCTTGGGAGGTGGCCCCTCGGCCTCTGCGTGGAGTACAGAGAACCCCCGTCAATCCGGCAGCGTCCCCTGTGATTCAGCCTGGCCAATGACTTCCTAAAGGGTGCCGCCACTCCTGCCTGTCCTCGGAAGGGGCTTGGACAACCTGGGTCTGTCCTCTTCTTGGAAAGTGCTGGCGTTCTTTCAGGACACATCTCATCTCACTGGAAAGCATTAGGCCTCCTTGCTTACACGGGACTGCCGGGGCTGGGCTGGGGGGCTGGGCTGCTGGGGGCTGGGAGCTGGGCTGCAGTTTTGCTGGAAGCAATTCCCATGGTGTTGTGGGCTCTGCAGCACAAACTCAAGTGGACCATGCAACACGCAGGAATGCTTAAGGGTTTACCAAGGGGTCTGGTGGCGTAGTACCTAAGGCACCTGCCTGCTAACCAGAAGGCTGGAGGTTCAAACCCACCAGCCACCCCCTCAGAAGGAAGATGGGGCAATCTACTTCCGTAGCGATACCACCTCGGAAACCCAAGGAGGGTCCACTATGAGTCGGGTCCGACTTGACAGCACATAACAACAACCACAACAAGCCAGAAGAACCAACAAATCTGTGCTGGAGGAAGTGCAGCCGGAGTGCTCCTTAGAAGTGAGAATGGCCAGACTTCGTCTCACCTACTTTGGCCATGTTGTCAGAAGAACCATTCCCTGGAGAAGGATGTCATGCTTGGTAAAGTGGAGGGTCAGCGAAGAGGGGGAAGGCCCTCAATGAGATGGACTGGCACAGTGGCTGCAACGATGGGCTCAGGTATAGCAAGGATTGTGAGGCTGGCACAAGACCCTGCAGTGTTTCATTCTGTTGTCCACAGGGTTGCTGTAAGTCAGAGGTGACTTGATGGCACCTAACAATAAAGCAAAATGGGGCGTCCACTGATTTCACAAAGACTGGATGCCTACATGTGACTCAGAACAAGAAGGGAAAACGCCAAAGCTGGGGGAGCTGGGACGAGTTTCCCAGAGGTGACATTTGAGCTGGATATCGGAGAGATTGTGTTTCTAGTGGGAAAGAGGCTGGGCCCAGCTTGGAGGGAGCAGTGTGTGTGGTGTTGTCCTTAGGGTTGAGGGGGAGGGGGAAACTCTGCTGCAGCCATGAGGGAGAACCTGGTCCAGAGGGGCGCATGAGGCTGGGGCACCCCGAGGACACTGTGAGGGAGAAGCTGGTCCAGGGGGGTGGGTGGGGCCGGGGCACCCCACGGACACTGTGAGGCCAGCACAGCGGGTGGAGTGGAGGGAGAATACCCGACTTGTTTTAGAAAGTCTCTCTGGCCACCGTGACAAAGGAAGAACTAACGTGTTTGAACTGTGGCACTGGGGGAACGTCAGGCGTATCACAGAAGGGACAGTCAGTCTTAGAAGAAGCACAGAGCACTCTCAGGAGGAGGGTGGTGGGCCCGCGGCTCCCTGACTAGACACGTCGTCAATGAGAAATCACTGGAAAAGGACGGGGTGCTTGGTGAAGCCGAGCGTCAGCGAGGAGGGTCACGCTCCATGAGATGGACCGACACGGTGGTCGCGCATTGGGACGCAGCACCAATGCTCTGAAGTTGGCGCAGCACTGCCCGTACTTCCCTCTACTGTTTGCGAGGCTGTGGCAGAGCCGCCTTGACGACTGACAAGCGCAGAGCGAGCGTGAGAGGCTGTGTCCCGGGCCGACTGCCCCGGTCCACCTCTCTGCCTGCTCCCCGGTTCTGCGAGCTGGTCTCGCCATGTGCTGTCAAGTGTCCGGTACATGCCGGGTACTGAGTGACAGTCACCTCTCGTCCAGCAGGGGAGGAGGCCAATGTGGTCAGGCCTGCGGGGGGCTCTCTGACGCTGTGGGGGATGTCCATGGTGTGTGAGAAAGCACCATGTCTGTGGGACCAGGAAGGGCCTGGACCAGGGGCCTTGTCTCCCTGTCCCCATCGTTCCAAGCTCACCGAGAACACTAGGGCTGGACAGGAGTGTCCCAGGAGGGTCTTGCCTTTCTGGGCCCTGCCCTGGAGTGGGGGCAACCTCTCAGATCTCTGGGGTCCCCACCGTACTCAGAGCCCTGGGCAGAGATGAGGAGCAGCACGTCCAGAGGGCCAGCTGACATTCTGTGATTTACAAGTTAATTAAACTGAGTGGCACAGAGCCTAACAGCCCCAGGTGCTCCTTGCAAAGAGCATTCGGGAGGAAGGGGGATCTAATAAAAGCCTGGCGAGGCATTCACAGCACTGGGCAGTAATCACGGTGCTAAATCACCCCATGGTGGTGCCTGCTGAGGCCCAGCTCCGCCTTCCCTGGCTCCCTCACTCCCATCCAGGCGCAATTCCCAGGACTACAGGCTGCCACGGTGGGGCCCCCAAGGGACGCACATGGAGGGGAGCGGACCTGGAGCTCTGAGAACAGCGTGCACTGAATCTAGACAGGGTCAGCACCTTTGGGGACCAGCAGAGGCCCTCTCAGTACACTCACACACACTCCTGCACACCCCTCACACTTGTACCGCTGCACACTCACACCCACACTATGCACCCTCACACCCCTCACACGTCCCTGCACCCACACACACACTCCTGCACACCCCTCACACTTGTACCGCCACACACCCACACCCACACTATGCACCCTCACACCCCCTCACATGCCCCTGCACCCACACACACACTCCTGCATGTTCTCACACCCTGAATACTCACAAACATGCTTGGGGCAGTACCATGTGCCAGGACACCGAGTCAGGTCCTGGAGGTGCCTTGGAGAACCAGGGTCCTGGTGGGAGTCCTCACACAAGGAGAGGGATGCACGCTTGTTCCTGGGGTGCGGGGGGAGGGTGGTGCAAAAGAGGGCTCCGAGGAAGCACGGTTCCAAGGGGCAGATGGGGCCCAGCGTGGGGCCTGAGGCAGGGGAACTTCAGATATCCTGGTGCCAAGAGCCCCACCCTCCTCTGACCAGTGGCGACTGAGTGTGCACGGCGCTCTTCCGTGCTGTGGACATCAGGCTGGGCGAGGCCCAGCTCCCGATTAAGTCGTGGGCATCCCTGGCACTTGGGGGCTATGGAGGAGGCGGTGCCTGCACAGGACGGTGTGGCGTTTCCAGGTTCCGGCTCCTTGCACCTCCCCTTCCTGGGTCCTCCTCTCAGACGGGGTGAGCACAGCCAGAGAGAGACGGGTGTGGGGTGTCACCAGGCCGCCCCATGTCCCTTGTGCCAGTTGGACGCTAGGCAAGCTGACAGCTGGCCCATCCCCCACGGGGCATCCTGTCTGCGGCCAGACATGCTCCCAGCACAGAGCCTTGCCCGATACATGGACTCCCAAGGGTGAGAATGAGGACAGGCATCACATCAGGGACAGGTGGGCCTGGAGGTCTCGCTGTGGGACCCCAGTGTCTCTGAGCTGCCTGTCTGTTGCCGGTATCAGTGGACATACTTGCAGTGTGGCTGGGCATGGCACAGCCTTCGACTCTGCTACTGGGGCCGAGGGGACTGACCAGTCCCCACAGATCCGCCCCCATCTCTCCAAGCCTCCAGGTTCACTGAGAATGCTGGGGGTGGCCTGGGTCGTTCTAGGAGGGTCCCACCTTTCTGAGCCCTGCCCTGGAGGGGGGACAGCCTCTCAGCTCCCTGGGGTCCCCACTGTGCTCAGACCCATGGCAGGGGCCTCCTGCACACAGGCTGGGGGACTGAGGGCAAGGGCCCTGACGCCAAGCCCCTCTGAGGCCGAGTGGGTGGGAGGAGCCAAGGGGGGCTCTCTGCAGCCCCTCCCTGTGCCGCTGTGTTCCTCTGTTAATTATCCAGTGATAACTCACCTTCCTGGCCTCTCGCTGTTTGTCACAGGCATCTGCGTCAAGCAGGGCACTGTGCGGGCCCAGATAAGATTCATTAAGAAATGCCGGAGGCAGCTCGGAACCGAGTTCTCCTCCACAAGCATCAGGGGTGGGAAAGGAGTGTGGTGTGACATGGACAGGTCCAAGCCTTGTGGCGACGCCAAGGGGCTGTAGGTGGCCCTTGTGGGGCCGGGCAGGGATGGTAACGAGGCCCCAGACCGACCGGAGCCACAAAGCCGAGGGTCCATCAGCGGCAGTGGGGCCTGGTAGGAGGCGAGTCCTTACACAAGGCGGGGAAACACCGGGATGGCCTTGGCCCCGGGATCCTCTTTGTTCAGCCCGTCCTGGGAGTGGGGAGCCCAGCCAGGGGAGGGTGGGGGCCTGGCGAGTAGAGACCCCACTGCAGGCCACCCCTGCTTCACAGACACTGAGCCCAAGCCACCAGCAGGAAACCCTGATCAACAATGCCACGTACCCACCCTCGGCCCAGGAAAGGTCCAGTGCCCGCCAGGCTCGGGAGGGCACGGGGGCGAGGGGCGGACACCACAGGGCCCTGCCCCAGCAGTGTCCAGCCCCTGCTCCCCAGCTATTTGACAGGTGGCCTCCCTCAGCCACTGATCACAGGCTCCAAACTTCCTTCCCAGCACACACGTGACGGCAGAGTAAACAGCCGTGTTCTGAAAATGCTCACTTCCACGAGAAAGCTTTCTTAATTGGTTGGTTTAACATTTGAAATTTGATTTCGTTTCAACGAGGTGATGTCCTCTGCATGGGGTCAGGCTGAGCACTGGGAAATCATCGCTGGGGTTCCTGTCATCAGCTGCGGGTACCCTGGAGCCACAGCTGGGCAGTGCTGCTGATGGGGTGGGGCGCTGTGGCCTCACCCCACCGTAAGTGACGTATGGGGCTGGAGCTCACGCTGTCAGCAGCTGGGAGCTGTGACGGGGTTCTAAATTCCTGCCCTACACACCTGCACAGACCCGTGTGTCCACGGTGGTGTCCCCTGGCTGCCTCTGACACCCAGCCCCATTCAGAGTACATGGGGCCTGGGTTTCTCTCAGCTCAGCCACCTCCTATCCAGGGGGATCTGTACAGGCCAAGGTCCTCGTGGCCCCTGGGGAGGAGAGGGCTGGTGCCAGTGGGGGGGCCGTGAGTTCAGAAGTGGCCAGCTGGGCCTATGGGTCAGGCCCATGGTAAGGCCACAATGCTGGAGGCGGTGCCAGGATGCAGGACAAGAGGGCAGCCGGGCCTGCGGGCAAGGGAGGATATGTGAGCTCTGCAGCACTGGCATCAAAGCCTGAGGGCAGGTGAAGGAGGCAGTGCCCGCCACGCACCACAGTGCACAGGGGAGTTTTCTACCCACTGCCGGCCCCTGCCCCCTGGCGCAGCCCACCCTGCCAGTCACTGCAAAACATGCCCTGGGGCATGGGCAGGCCGGTGAGCAAGCAATGTAAGAGGGAAGCAGGTAGGAATGGGACGAGGAGGGCGCCTCCTGCTGGGGGTTCTGGGAGGGCTGCCTGAGTGTGGACTTGGGGTCTTAGCTATGCTGTGGAGCCCAGGTGCTCTGTGCCTCAGTTTCCCCTTTTGGAACACTGGCGTAAACCCCAGCCTGTTGGTTCACCATGAGGAGGAAACAAGTGCCTGGGGTAAGAGTCTCCCTATATCCACCTGCGAACTAAATATGACGACTAACTCAGAACGGGTCAGGGCCCTGAGTGTAAGAATGGACCCCTAAGGTGCTTGGAAGAAGCCCTGGGGGCAAAGCTGCAGGCGCCGCTCCTGACAGTGCATACTCAGACACGACCCCAAAGGAGTAAGGAAGAAAAGAAGAACAGCTCCAGTGGACTTGAGCAGAATGAAAAATGTTCATCAAGAAAGTGAGAGACGGTATGGAGACATCTGGGAGGGCCTGTGGGTAAGGGCTTAGCATCCAGAACCCTTCCAGCTCGACGACAGAACGAGAAACAGTCCCGTCTACAGACCGGAGAGACGACAGAACGATAAACAATCCTGTCTACAGACCGGAGAGGCCTTGGACGGACAGCTAACCACGGGGATCCGCGTGGCCGACAAGCATGTGACAAAATGCTCACCATCCCTCGTCTTTAGGAAAATGAAGTCAAAACCACCACGAGCTACCACCTCCCCCTCACGGGAACCCTTGCACACTGCTGGTGGGAAAGCAAACAGTGCAGCCTCCATGCAAAACAGTGTGTGTGGGGGTCCTCAAAGTGTTGCACATAGAACTGTTATCGCTGTTCCCACCAACAACACAGAACCACCACGGGACCCAGCACTTCCACTCCTGGGCATGTACCCGAAAAATCGACAGCAGGGGCTCAAATAGATCCACGTGCACCCCCATTCACTGCAGCATTATTCACAGGAGCCGAAATGCCCGCCAACGGACGACGGTCCATCCGCACAGCGGAGCAGCACCCAACCACAGCGGGAAACGAAGCTCTCCGACAAGCTGCCCGCGGACGAACCCCGACAACATCGCCTGAGTGAGAGCCGGCAGCAGAGGACAAGTGCGGGAGGTCCTGCTGGCACGAAGCATCTGGCCAGGGAACAGTACAGAGGCCACTGGGATGCTCCCTGGGGAGCCACCGACCAGGCCCGTGGCTGCCCATAAGGACGATGGCCTGCAGGGCCGGGCGTGGAGCCCGCAGATTTAACCAGGCATTTGCATCCCATCTGCCTGCAGCCCGTGCCTTCCTATTGATTGCGTCTCACTCAATGCAGCCGCGAGGGGCCGGGAGGACGGTGCTCCAGGGACACGCTCTGGCTGGAGCTTAAAAAAGGACTTTTAAAAGTCAGAGCTGATTGGAGCGGGCGGGGCAGGCCGTCCTGCGGGGTGTCTGAGACCTTCAGATCAGGGTGCAGGTGGCCTGGGATATGCAGGGCTGGTGCTGGGGGCCTGGGTCCCTCCGACACTGAGGCTCAAGGACTCAGTCCTCCTCTCCCAGGACAACATGGGGGTGTCTGGGTGGTGGAGCCACCGAGTCAGGATGCCGCCCTGGGCCCCTGCCCTCTGAGGCATCAACGTGGGGGAGGACGGGTTGATGCCCAGGTGTGACTCCCCTGGGGCCCCAGCCTGCGCCCCCTGCTCATGCAGAACTCTTCCTTCAGGAAGGAGACCCCATGGGCAGAGCCCCCCCCCCCCACTGTCATCCAATGACTTCCTTTACCCCCAAGGAGCAGCTGGAAAACAAAGGTGCTGGCTCGGTCTTGTCTCGGCCCGGCAGCTCCAAGAATAGATTCCCACCCCCTCTTGGGCGGCCCAGCAGGTAAGACATGTGGCCTTGGACTCCCCCCAAATCAACATCTGTGAACTGGAGTAGGGGTCCTGCGGCCAGTCCCAATCCAAGGTTGACGGCTGAGGCCAGAGGGGATGCAGGGACTGTCAGGGAACTTGGCGAGCCACGCCCCTGGTGGCATGCTCTGCACTGGAGCGTGAAGGGGCTGTGGCTTCCTGGGGCGGTGGCAGGAAACTTGCAGTAAAGCATGTCCATACAGCTTGTCACCACCTCCCCAAACTACCTACAACACCCAGGACTGCTGGCGTTGCTGTTAGGAGCCACCGAGCTGTTCCGACTCCTAGCGACCGTGTGTACAACAGAACTACCCGGTCCTCCGGCCTCACAACCCGTGCTCTGCTTAAGCCCATCGTTGTAGCCACTGTCAAGTTGTCTTGTGATGCCTTCCTCCTTTTCATTCACCCCCTACTGTACCAAGAACGATGTCCTTCTCCAGGGACGGGGCTCTCCTGAAAGCATGACTAAAGCAGGAGAGATGAAGTCTGGCCATCCTCGAATCTCAGGAGCGTCCGGGCTGTACTTCTGCCAAGACAGATTTGTTCGTTCCTTTGGAAGGCCGTGGTTTATTCGATATTCTTCGCCAACACCACCATTCAAAGGCGTAAATTCTTCTTCGGTCCCCCCATTCATTGTCTAGCTTTCGCATGCATATGAGACGACTACAAACACCATGGCTTCGGTTAGGCACACTCTAGTCTTCAAAGTGACATCTTTGCTCTTCAACACTTTAAAGCAGTCTTTTGCAGCAGACTTGCCCAGTGCAATATGACATCTGATTTCTTGACTGCTGCTTCGTAAGTGTTAATTGTGGATCCAAGTAAAATGAAATCTTTGACAACTTAAATCTTTTCTTCATTTATCATGATGTTGCTTATTGGTCCAGTTGTGAGGATTTTTGTTTTCTTCGTTGCAGTGTAATCCACACTGAAGGCTGTAGTCTTTGATCTTCATCAGTAAGTTCAACCATTTCAGGAGGTGGCATATGATCAAGAACCGATGGTACAGAAGGAAGAAGTCGAAGCTGCACTGAAGGTGTTGGCAAAAAACAAGGCTCCAGGAATTGACAGAATACCCACCGAGACATTTCAACAAACAGATGCAACACTGGAAGTGCTCACTGATCTCTGCCAAGAAATTTCAGAGACAGGTACCTGGCCAACCCACTGGAAGAGATCCGTATGCATGCCCAACCCAAAGAAAGGTGATCTCACAGAATGAGGGGATTACTGAACAATGTCATTGCTATCACATGCAAGTAAAAGTCTGCTGAGAATAATTTAAACAATGGTTGCAGCACTACATAGACAAGGAATTGCCAGAAATTCAGGCTGGATTCAGAAGAGGACATGGAATGAGGGATATTACTGCTGGTGTCAGACGGATCTTGGCTGAAAGCGGAGAACAGCAGAAAGATGTCTCCCTGCATTTTGTTGACTATGCAAAGGCATTTAAGTGTTAAATCATAACAAATTATGGATAACATTGAAAAGAATGGGAATTCCAGAGCATTTAATTGTGCCCATGAGGAACCTGTACACAGACAGGGGAGCAGTCCTTCAAACAGAACAAGGGGGTGACAGCACATGGTTTAAAATCAGGAAAGATGTGCGTCAGGGCTGTGTCCTTCCACCATATTTAATCTGTATGCTGAGAAAATAATCCGAGAAGCTGGACTTTATGAAGAAGAACGTGGCATGAGGATTGGAAGAAGATTCATTAACAACCTGCAACACACAGACGACAGCCAGGACTAGAGTTCCCTAAAGATCTTCACAACTGGACCAGTAGCAACATCATGGTAGAGGGAGGGTCCTGGAGTAAGCCAGGTAACGGTGCATCCCTGGGACGGGGGCACTACACAGCCCTGAGCAAGAGAGAGGCAGCGTGCGGACATGGAGGGGACGAGAGGGACGCCGAACCAAAGCCAAACTCACTGCCATCGAGTCAGAGCTGACTCACAGCGACCCCTCCTTGGGTTTTCGAGGCGGTATCACTATGGAAGTAGATTGCCCAACCTTCCTTCTGAGGAGTGGCTGGTGGGTTTGAACCGCCAGCCTCCTGGTTAGCAGTCAAGTGCCTTACAGGCACTACATCAGAGCTCCCTAGTCGTTGCTATGTTTAAGCCTATTGTTGCAACCACTGTGTGTTGTTGAGGTCTTCTGTTTTGCTTACTTTATACTTTACCAAGCATGATATCCTTCTCAAGAGACCGTTTCCTCTTTGATAACATGCCCAAAGTACATCACATGAAGTCTCAACTATTCTTTCTTCTACGGAACATTCTGGCTGCACTTCTAAGACAGATTTGTTCATTTTTCTGGCAGCTCATGGCATGTTCACTATTCTTTGCCACCACCATAATTCAATTGTATCAGTTCTTCAGTTTTCATTATTCATTGTC
>NW_006921593.1:15578684-15593650 GCF_000298275.1 Orycteropus afer afer | reverse complement strand
GGAAGTAGATTGCCCAACCTTCCTTCTGAGGAGTGGCTGGTGGGTTTGAACCGCCAGCCTTCTGGTTAGCAGTCAAGTGCCTTAGGCACTGCGCCATCAGAGCTCCCACTGAGTGAAAAATCAAGGAAAGAAGAGTGGGCTGCCATGGTGTTTACTGTAGAGTGGTGTGTGTGGACGCTTAGACCCACGTCTGTGTGCGCAGGACGTGTGCACACGTGCATCCCAGGGACCACCGAGCCGGCTCCCACTCACAGCGTCCCCGTGTGGGTCAGCGCACAGCTCTGCTCCACGGGGTTTTCAGTGGCTGATTTTTTGGAAGCAGACTGCCAGGCCTTTCTGGCAACAGGCACATCCACACGGGGTACGATCTTGGGGATACTGCCCACCCCCACGTGTCCAGTGCACTTTCTTGGGCCCAGGCCTTCCCACTCTCCCCATCCAGCCCCCACAACCTACGTGAGCCTTCCGGTCGCACATCACAGTTAAGGAAACTGAGGCTGAACCGGGACCAACCCCAGCCCACTCCCCTGCTGAATGCGGGGCCTGCCGGACATCTCCCTGGGGCGCTTCCTCCAGGGGAGAGAGAGGCCTCAGAGTGGCAGGTCTTCCGACTCTGAGGATGCTCTTTGAAGAAAGAAGGAGGGAAGGTGGAGGGGCCGACAGCTCTTGGGGGGCCCTTCTTTGAGGGGTTTGATCGCATCTGCATGTGAGCTGGCACACAGCACGGCAGCGGTCACAGACCCTGGGGCCAAGGGCAGGCAGGGAGGACTGCTCCTGGAGAAAGGCCTGGGGTGGGTGACGCCGGTGTGGGCAGGAGAGCCCTGTACCACCATGGCCCCAGACTGCTGTGTAGGGGCCCGCTTAACGACAAAGGGGGTGGGTGCATGGTGACGTGCCTGTGGGGGGCAGGTCATCCCATCCAGGAGGGCGTGGGGTGGCGCTGCCGCCTCCGTCTGCAACATCGGACGTCCACAGGTCTGCCCCAGCCTCCTTGCCTCTCCACTGGAACTATCTATCCAGCACCTCCCGCTGCCTGTTGAGAGCAGGGCTGGCCCAATGCAGGCAGCCTGTGGCCAAGCCAGCCACGAGGCAGCACTGGGGCATCGGCTGAGTGACAGTGCCAGGCAGCAGGATGGGCTCTGTCATGGCAACGCAGCCCAGTTCTGGTTCCCCAAAGAACCTCCTGCCTGCACAGCCTGCAGCGGCGAGAGAGGCTGACAAGGACGGTGCCCAGCAGACCAAAACCACTGGGACGGGGAGGGCAGGGAGGCAGCGCTGGGGCCTCTAGGGGGCCCCATGAGGGTGTGATGCCAGTCGGGGCGCGGACAGACGGGCGTGGGGGCCTCAAGGGTGGAGGTGGCATAGGCCCAGCCTCAGGAGGTGCTGGTGGAGCCCGATCCCTGGACTCCGTTTCCTCTACCAGACGGGCTCTGCCCTCCTTGAGTACTGGGGAGAGGAGGAGAAGCCCGGCCCCTACAGCAGGGCGGGGCAGTAGCTGCATGTCCACAGGTACAGGGCTGGGGTGGGGACGCCAAGCCTGTCCACTCCCCCCCCCCCACCGCCCCAGAGAGCATGCTCGGGTCACCTGTCCTTGACCTACTGGTCCCTGCGCTGGGCAAGGCCCTGTGGCCCAGACAGGAAGACAGACATGGTAAGGAAGTGAGCAGGACCAACCCTCTCCAGTTCAGCACCCTCTGCTGGGTGTGCACCGCAGGCCCACCCCCTTCCCAACCATCCATCCATCCACCCATCTCTTCCTTCCTTCCTGCCATCCTTCCATCCTCCCTCTGCGATGAGGTGGAATCCACTTGATGGCAGTGGGTTTGGTTTTTTGGTTTTTCTCTCTCCCTCCTTCACTCCCTCCCTCTGACCAGGGCAGGGTGGGTGCCTAGCAACACCGACTAAGACAGATGGGTGCTCAACAGGGTGGAAGAGGGGCCACGCTCCCAACAGGACCCCCGCCCCACCTGGAGCATCTCCAATGGGAGACCACCCATCTTGGAGAAAGAGGTGCTGGTGGGAGTGGGGCTTAGGGAAGGAAAGTTGTCAGCATGGCCCAGGCCCAGACGTGCCCCACGTCTGGCCGTCAGCTGCTGGCCTGGGTGGGCCTGTCTCTCAGAAAGGAAGCTCAGGTCCTGACCCTCACAGTTTGGAAACAGGGTCTTTGAAGGTGTCATCAGTTGGCTAACCTGAGGTCATCCTAAGGTTGGTTCCGACTCCTAGAAATCCCCATTGCGTTTCCAAGGCGGTAAATTTTTACTGAAGTAGACTGCCCCATCTTCCTTCTGTGGAGTGGGTGGTGGGTTTGAACCGCCAACCTTCTAGATAGCAGTCAAATGCCGTAGGCACTGTGCCACCAGAGCTCCGAGGTCCCCAGCCCATCTGGGTAGTGTCCTTATAATAGAGGCACAGGGGCAGGATGCATGTGACGCTGGCGCTATGTGCCAAGGGGTACCTGGAGCTGCCAGAAGCTGGGGGAGGCGGGGACACATTCTCCCTCAGCCTCAGAAGTCATTAACAAGGCTGACACCCCGATCTCAGACGCCCAGCCTCCAGCTCCATGACACAGTGCACTTCTGGTCTAAGCCACGGGTCGGCGGGGTTTTCTAATGGCCACCCCAGCTCACTCACATCACTGTCATTGCAAAGCCAGTGTTTCCAGGCACCCACCAGAGGGCCCACAGACCAGACCAGCATCGGTGAGGTGCACCTACAGCTCGAGACACAAGGCCCAGCAACCATGCTCCCAGGTATCTCCCGAGAGAAACGAAAACATGTCCACAGGGAAGCTTTGTGTGTGGATGTTCACTGCAGCATCACCCCTGCGAGCCAAACAGTAGAAGCAACCCACCTCGGCCCATCCACACAACGGCACAGCACTCAGCCGTAAGGAGAAATGAAGTCCTGGTCCATGCTACGATACGGCTGAGGCTCGAAGACATGACGCCGAGTGGGAAAAGCCAGACACATACAACACACACTGTCTGGTGCCGTATGTAGGAGATACCCAGCAGGGGAGTATGTACAGAGAGACAGAAAGCAGAGCAGAGGTTGGCAGGGGCTGGGTGTGTGTGTGGGGAGGGGCAGGCAGGAATGGAGTGGCCACTCATGGGTACGGGGTTTCTTTGTGGGGTGATGAGGATGCTATGGGATGAAATAGTGGGGATGATTACATAACCCATATTGTGCGTCTGACAGTATGCAAACTGGATCTCAATAAACACGCACGCACACACAAATACATGCATACACATACACACGTGCATGCATGCACACACCACATACACACGTATCCACAAAACACACATGTACACATGTGTGCACACCACACGCACATTCACATGCATGTGCACATACACATGCACTTAGACATGCACACAATGCCCACACAACACACACATGCATGTGCAAGCATGTGTGCACACAAGTGCGTACACAGAGGACCTGACTTCTTAATGAGGTGTGAAAGGGGCTCTCCACTGTGGAGACTTCTGGCAAGCTATCTCCTGTCTCTTAAAGATGGCTCAGCAAACTGGGCGCCAGGCCACACCCACCACCTGTTTGTGTAAATAAAGTTTTATTGCCGCTCCTTCGCTTATACACTGTGGGATTTTATGCCGTCACGGCCGAGTTGAACAGCGATGGCCCAGACTGCATGGCCTATCAGATCCGTCCTAGAACATCCTCTGGAGGAAAGACCACCCCGCTCTGCAGCTCGCCTCCCCTGCACCCCTTTCTTCCTCAGGGAGGTGACTATGAAGGCAGTTCACCTCCAAATCGGCCCACCCAGGGGGCTGCTGGTGGGGTCCCGCTCGCAGGCCCTGTACACCCACCTCCAGCCCTTGTACCTGAGCACAGCAGCAGCTTGCCAGTGGCGCTCTCTCGAGAGATGGGAGAAACTGCCCAGCTTGTGCCCATCACCCGGCTCCCTGCACCCCCACCCGCCGCGCTCGCCTCGGAAAATACGGCTTTAATAGTATTTACTAAATAAGTACTTAAGGGAGGGGCCAGACAGGAAGCTGCATCTTCGCGGCCCTGAGGACGGATGCTCAATGTGAATATTGCCCTGTACTGGAGTCGCCTCTTGGAGCCCACAGGCAGCTCCCGGGAGGCTGCCTGCCACCAACTTTGATGTGAACTAATTAAGTTTGCACAGTTAATCAGGGCTGGTGGCTCGGAGCGCAGAGCTCGCGGGTCTGTGGACTGTGTTCAGTACGAAGCAATCACCCTCCAGCTCTCAAGCCAACTGGGGACAGCAGACAGGCTCCCCATACAACAGGGCTCCCCGCCTGCCTTCCCGCCCTGCTATCCACACGTCAGCCGGGGTGAGGGTTAGTGGCCCTGTGGCCGAGGACCTGGGGGGTCACGAGCCAGCAGACAGCTTCAGAAGCTCCAGGGAGCCCTCCAGGCTTGCGGCCCAGCCCCGTGTGTAACAGGCACTTGCCGTACCATTCTGGTCCAGCAGCTGGGCAAGGCCACTGGGTCCTTCAGGGTCTGACCTCATACACTATCTTCGGTGACAGGAAGGGGCTGGTCTGAGTCGACCTTCTGGGGGAGGCCTGCTGCGTCCCTCCTGAACTCTGAGCGTCCACCAGACTGGACATGTGGCTGTCGTGGGCCCCACTCTACCTGTTTCCAGAGCTGGCACAGAGCCACCACTCTTGAGGAAAGACCTGGACCCGTTTCGGACGGCAGACGAGGGGGTGCAGACGGGTCCAAGCCTCTAGGACAGCGCCAGCCAGGGCTCCTACTGCGATCCCGTTTTTCCGTCCCCTAATCCCCCAGCACACACATACCTCCCCAGGGGCCCTGCTCATCACCCCCTGCAGCCAGTGAAGTGCCCCCTGGGGAGGGCATGGGGGCTGGCAAGGCCAAGGTCCCATCCTCAGAAACGAGGTGGGCTGCTCTTTAGGAAGGAGGGGAGGGCAGCCACAGGAAAAGGCCGGGGGCTAGCCACCAGCTCTGAACGCCAAGCAGCCTTGCACTCACCTAAGGGACACGTGAAAAGCAGATGACAACACACTCAAGGGTGTCTGGACCTTGCTCGGGTCCCTGTAACTAAACCAGGACCTCTGCTGCCTGGCACCGTGCAACGAGGAGCCACACTGGGTGCGGGTCCCTCCTCAGCACACACTGCTCCGAGGGCCTGCACATGCCGGGAAGCAGCAGCTGGCTCCGCCACGTCTGGGTCCCTGTGGGTCACAGCCCTGCTGTGCTTGGGTCCAGAGGAGGGCCTGACGGGGACCCACCAGGCAGCCAGGTCCCAAGGGGTGGCCAGCTGGGGCTCTGTACATGGAGAAGGCAGAGGCACTGGGCAGGCTGAGACAGGCCTGAGACCACCTGGTAGCAGAGCTGGTACTCTCAGCTTGAGTAAGACAGAACTTCTGGGGTTGGTGAATCACCCCTCGTGTTCCCCAACACTTACCCCCCAACTCCTGGCCCCATTAACACTGTTAGCATTGTCCAGCATGGGGTCCTCCGGCTGGGCCTGTGCCCCACTCGGGGGTGGGCCTTTGGGGAGGTGCCATGCTTGGGGAACACGGGCTAGTGCTGTTCCCACTTGCCGACTGCAGGAGGGTGGCAGGCCTGGGACTCGAGGCCTCGGGGAGGCACGGGAAGGCCTCCCCGAGGCATCTGTCCCAGGGCGGGGCGAGGCAGGCTGGCTCGAGGCCTGAGCTTCCAGACAGTCTGCAGAAGTGCTGACCGTTCTCCTGGCAGGGCGCACAGCAGACCCAGCATTTGACACAGGGATCCGGACGGGCGAGGCACGCTGGGCGTGCTCCGCAGTGTCACCATGGCTGTCGGCTGGGACAGCCTAGCACCCCGCCCACCTGTCTGGGGAGGGGTAGCACAGGTGGCAACGTGGCTGCACAGCCCCTCCCCTTACTCCAAATGTCCCCTTCTGCAGCTTGGAGGGGGCTTCTTGGCTGGCCCAGCAGTGACCCCAAGGCTGCAGTGGTCTTGGCCAGACGCCTGGTGCTGGGACGCTCAGCCCTGACAGCTCTGCCCTGGAGGAGGCAGTCTCTTCCCGCAGGCGCTCTGAGTCCCAGTTGCCGTCCGTTGACTGACTCATGGTGCTCCCACGGGTGCTAGGGCAGAACTAGCTCCACTGGGCTGTCAGTGGCTGAGGTTCTGGCAGGAGACCACCAGGCCTTTCTTCTGAGGCATTGGGGTGGGTTCGAGCCGCCAACAGTCTGGTTAGCAGCCAAGCACTCGACTCCTGCACCGCCAAGGGGCTCCCAGCCCCCTCCCTCGGAGGAGTGTTGGTGTGGACTCCTACGCGGGGGATGGGGCCGAGGGCCAGCTCCCTGACAAGCTCAGGGAAGCCCAGGCTGCCGGTTCTTGGACCCTGGGCAGAGCAGCGAGACCCCAGGACAGAAGCAGCTCTGAAACGGGGACCAATGGTAACAGCACAGCTGTCCCCCTCGTGAGGCCGCCGTGCACCCACCCTAGGAAAAGTACATCCAGTGGTCTGTAGGCATGAGATGTTATCACTGAGGCCGGGACTTCACCAGGCCTGTCGGGAATGGGATGGGGCTCCCCAGACGACGTGCTGCAGCCCTACCCTGGGTATCCACGAAGGTTTGGAGACAGGGTCTCTGAAGAGGGTAGTATGAATTGTGGTAAATTGTGGTCAATGTCATGAGACAAAGTGTGGGTGAACTGCTGTATGGAAAGTGAATTTGCTCTGTAAATTTTCACCCAAATCACAATTTAAAAAAAAAAAAAAAAAGAGGGTAGCATGAGTTCACAGTGGAGCAGTGTGGGTCCTTGCGAAAGAGAAGAAAGAGACAGAAAAGAGGCCGTGCGACGACGTATCCAGCAGCTGAGGCATGCACGTGGCCACCAGAAGCTGAGACCCTCCCCTGGAGCCTTTGGAGACACGGACTGGCAGCACCCTCAACGTGGACTCCAGCCTCCAGAGCTGAGATCTTATAAGCCCCCCGGGTTGTGGCATCTTGTCACGGCTGCCTTGGGACACACCCCAAGTCCCGGGACTCCTGGGGTAGCTTCCTCCTCTCCTAGTGGCCGTGCCGGCGCCCTCTCCTTTCACAGCCTCTCTGCAGCGCCCACTAAGCCCTCGGTGCATGGCCTGTGCCGGCGCCCTCTCCTTTCACAGCCTCTCTGCAGTGCCCACGTAACCTCTTGGTGCGTCCCATCAGCTCTGCCGGTCCAGCTCCAGGGCTGTGCAGGCGGGAGCCTGGCTCCGTTCCTGTTCTGGCACCTTCGAGGGCCGAGAGCACGCAGTCAGCCCAGTCTCTCTCCTCCCTGCTCCAGAGCCCCTTCCTCCATGCCTGTCCGTCACAAGGACTCTGAAGAGATAACTGACAGTCAGCATGGCTAAGCATGGCCGAGCCGATCCAGGCTCTGCCTCTGACCTCACAGTGATGGGTGATCTAGAGGGGTTTGCAATGAGTTAGAGTCATCAGTTAGTCACCACGGCTCACACACGCTGAGGGGCCAGGAGGGCCAGCTGGTCCGTCCTGGCAATGGCAGGGGCAGCCCGGGTCACCTGCACTGCTACTGCCCCCTCTCCAGCCAGACAGCAGACAGACCCACCGGATGCTCAGCTCCCCCCACGGGGAGGTGAACCACCTGACGGGGGGCCAAGGTCACCCCCTGCCCTGCCCCACCCCACCAGGGATAAGACTGGCCCCTCGGGTTACTGTTGGAGACTTGGGGCCTTCGCCTCCCTAGGGGCACTACTTGGCACCCACCTGGCTGCACAGACGAGTCCTTCACCCTTCGGAGGAGGTGCAAAGTATGTACGGTGGCAGGAGGAAGGAGGCAGCCGATGTCATTGGAGGGAACTATCTGCTCAGGAAACGGCTCACTGGTGAGTGTTTGAAAAGGCCAGTTAGGTGACATAGGACGTGCAGTGCATGGGGCTTGTTTTGCATTTCCAGATGGGCTCTGAGACTCGTACTCGAGAGGCTTTTAAGGGAGACTGGTAGCACAGGGAAGTGGGAAGGCTCTCTCAGGCTTCCACTGTGAGGGGCAGAGTCCTACTTAATACGTCCCCCTGGGCAGACGGAGGCGGGCAGGAGCAGGGGGGCGCCTGGCTGAGGCCCCAGGAGGCTTGGTGACAAAGCTCAGCACACGGGCAGCTCAGTATGACACGGGCAGCTCAGTATGGGAGCGAGCCGAGCAGCCAGCCAGCCTGTGATGAGGCTCCACATGGGGACACTCACCCTGGAGGGGCAGGCAGGGAAGGCAGCTGACTTACCTGGTGAATTTCAGGGAAAAGACCAGGCCCTGAGGCAGACACACACCTGCCATCCCACACGTGCACCAGGAGGGTGCTGGCATCTGACCTGTCTGGGCACGTGGCTGGGGGTGGGACGGAGCGTGGCCCTGGCGTCTAGTACCTGCATAACTTTGGCCCAATCCCCAGACCTCTCGAGTCTGCAAAATGAGAGCACTGGTCTTGAATGTGGGGATTAGCCACGAGTTAGGCTGCCCCGGGAGCTCTGGTGGCACAGTGGTTAAGTGCTCGGCTGCTAACAGAAAGGCCAGCATTCCCAACCTGCTCCTGAAAGATGACAGCCTGGGAAACCCTATGGGGCAGTTCTAGCTGTCACCTGGGGTTGGCACCCACTTGACGTCACTTACCACCATCACACAGACTGTCCACCATGCGTGTCTACAGAGCTGGAGATGGGGGATGGGTGGGAAGCTCACAGCAGGGGCTCAGAGACGGTCTGAATTAGATCCCACAGGCTGAGAGGGCTGTGCTGGGTCAGTGGTAGAGATCTGGGGTCAACTCCCAGCTAATAGCCCTTACGCACAGTCACAACTCATCTGTCACTGGAGACCTGTGTGTTACTAGGATGCTGAACAAGTTTCAGCTGAGCTTCTACAGACAGACGAGGAAGAAAGGCCTGGCCGTATTCAGCCTGTGCAAACCTGATGACCACAGCAGCCCTGCGCCACTGCAGTCCAGCTCATGGGGGCTGGCGGATTGCACATGGTTGCTGTGAGGCAAGGCTAACAGCCATAGCAAAGATGGGAGGGACGATAGGACCCACACAGGGTGCCAGGGAGTCTTACAGGTCTGGGTGCAACACACAGGCAGACACAAAACCACACCTCCTCGAAGGCCAACATCAGTCAGTCCACCCGCCTGCCCAGCTCGTACTATGTGCTGGCTGGGGGTGTGGGCGGAAACCCCTCCGAGTTGATGGGTGGCAGTCACGCTGGACTGACTCAGGAGCACCCACTGTTGTTCCGTTTTCTAGGTGGGGGGCTGACACCCCAAAAGTGCAGTGGCGGAACAAAGGCCACAGATAAGCTGGAGGAGTCTCTGGGCGCACAAAAGGCCATCACTTAAACATTTCCTGAAAGATTCATGGTTCCAACCAGGGTTTTAAACTGGGTCATTCTGGCTCAACCCCTTGCTGAGAATTCTCCTCTCCAGCTCAGACAGACGGAGTTGGAACCTGCGGTTTAACAAGACCCCCAGGTGATGCTTATGGATCCTGGTTTTGTTAAAATGCAGACTCAGATCAGCAGATCGGGGGTGCAGTCTCATATCTGGAAACCTCACAGGCATCTTACAGACGTATGTGTACACTACATATACATGCACAGGTGTGTGCATGTACATGTCTTATGGACACACGCACACACCATGTATACATGTACAGGTATATATGTGTCCAGCCTGAAAGACACTGAGAGTGTTCCTGAACTTGAATTGCAGCTCGTTGCTTCCCTAATAAACCATATCATCTGTGACTTCTCTGCGGCCACTGCAGTGAATTGTTGAACCCAGCAGAGAGGTGGTGGTCGTGGTGGGAGGAACGGCTGGTGTCAGGGTTGGTGAAAAGGCTAGAGGGAGGCAGCATGTTTGGCCTTGCAGGAACAGGCCTTGGGTACTGATGGTGATTCTGTCTTCCTCTTGTGGGGTTAGAGAAGTCAGAAGATGTGGCCTCCTTGCCCCTTTGGCACTGGGAAATATCTGCTTCTACTCCATGATGGTGAGATCCTTGAGGCAAACTGCCTCCGTACCTGCCCTGTACCCTAGGACTGCACGCCAGAGGCACACGCACGCACTCACACATGCCATGAAGATGCTTAACGGCACTGGTATCACTCACAAATCAACACGCTGAGTTGAGGCTCCATTCCCACAGGGCACTCTGACAGATCCTGCTTCCCTAGAATCATGGTGGAGCCCACCTCCTTATACAGCACTGGCCCTTAACTGTCGTTGGGGCCATAAAACATGTGAAGTGACGAGCACCAAGACTCCTCCACCCAGGAAACCATGCAGGCATGCATGTTTCTTATGTCACTCCAGCCATTCTTGAGTCCTTGGGGCCCACCATGTTCGCAGCTTAGGGACCCTGACTCACCCCCCGGGCAGGCATCCTGTCCTAGCTGTCCTAGCTAGCCAAGAGCTTGCCCTCAGACATAAGCCTGGGACTTCTGCCTGGTCACTGGACCAGGCTTACCTTCCTGCTGAAGATAACTAGAAGAGAGGCAAACTACAGAAATGTTTATAGGCATCAGAGAAGAGGCTGCACAAGGCTGTGTTCCCTGAGAAATGGGGCATGGATAGGGTGATCTTTACAATTGTTGTTGTTGCTGTTGTTATGTGCCATCGAGTCGGACCTGACTCATAGCGACCCTTCCTTGGGTTTCCGAGGCAGTATCACTACGGACGTACATTGCCCCATCTTCCTTGGGGCATGGATAGGGTGATCTTACAATAGCCCTAGATTTTGCTGCTGGCTCTTTGCAGGCTGCAGGGTGGTGGTGCTGGCTCTCATGCAAGGTCAGAGCTCCATGGAGTTGGGGACAGAGGTACAAGTTCAAAGGGGGTGAAAGTGGCTGGACTCTGAAGGGCAGAGCTGTGCAGCGAAAGAACTCCAGCAACCTTGAGTCTGCTGCTGGACACAAAGCCCAGCACGCACAGGTGAAGCTCCACGGGGCTGAACAAAGAACCACTGGGCTCTGCAAGTGGAATCACCCCCGAAGTTCACATGGAGCTGGGAGACATCTGAGTTCTGACCAGCAGGGCTGGGGAGTTTTTGCTGAACGCTCAGGGTATTTATCAGAGACCCCAGGGTCACACCTTAGTAGTAGAGTTCAACTTAGCAGCAGGCCCAGAATAAAAGGAAGTCCAGAGAAACTCTGACAAAGGTTAAAAACAAGCCGTGAGAGGATCAAGCTGATCCATCCATTACTTAGTTGTTTGCCAAGAAAGCCCAGCACTCCTTAGAGGGAGCCAGCAAGATTCAGACATCCAACAATACCCACAATGTCTATCATGTACTAGTAAATTACTAAGCATGCAAAGAAAGAAAACGTGGCCTCTAACAAGGAGAAAAAACAGCCAATAGAAATAGGCCCGGAAATGATGGAATTAGCAGACAAGGATTTTAAAACAACAAATTATGAACGTGCTCAAGGATTTAAATGAAAACATGAACATAATGAGGAGTGAGAGAGTGCATCGGCCAGCCTCCAAGGTGGTCCATAACGATCCCCACCTGCTGGGATCAGATCCTTGTGTCTCCTTCCACACTGAACCAGGCCTGGTCTGTGTGACCAACAGAAAATGGGAGGCGCAATGCTGTCATTTCCAAGATTGGGTCATAAAAGACACTGCAGCCTCTGTCTTGGGTGCACCCTCTCCTCTCCCCTCCCTTCCTCTCCCCTCTCCTCTCCTCAGTCCCCTCTCTAACACTCACCTGGCAGAAGCCAAATGCCAGGTTGTAAAGGAGTAAGCACCCTCGGGAGGGAAGCACATGGTGAGGAATTGAAGCCTCCTGCCAGGAGCCACATGGGAGAGTTTGAAAGTGGGTCTTCCAGACCCCACCAAGCCTCAAGAAGACTATAACCCTAGTCAAGAGGTTGACTGCACCCTCACAAGAGACTCTGAGCCAGAAGCACCCAGCTAACCTGCTCCCAGACACCTGACAAACATACGACCTTTTATCTCATCTATAGATCCCATATGTTACAGTGTTGAATTGCTTCATGGGGTTTTCTTGGTTGTAACAAATGTTTGTTTTCAGGGCTTTGAACCAGTTCAAAACAGTACAGTAATTGCTGTCACAGACAAGGGCTGTGTGTGTTGCATAGCAACCAGATCTGTCGCTGTGGTTTTCCGACCTGAGTAGGCAACAGAGGTGCCTGCTCAAACATGGTGGCTGACCATGCTCTCCAGAGTCCTGCCACAGTCCTTCATCCTGAAAGTTTCAGGAGCTTCTCTGGGAGACTGGACCACTGGCCGACTCGAGAGTGACACATGTTCTGGGCAGTGTGCGCGGCTACCACCTTTGAGCAGGCACCACTCTGTTTCCTCTTGGGTCAAAATACCACAGCAACAGATTAGGTTGCTATGCAATGTGTAGACAGCCCTTGTTTATGATGGGAATTACTGAAGTGTTTTGAACTGGTTTGAAGTCCTACTTGTTTTAAGTTCTGGGGTAATTTGTCTCACAGTAAGAGATAACTAAAATTAAGGTGTGGGGGGAAGGAGGATGTAAAAGCACAGACGAAAAGACTTAAAGAAAATATATGAACAGCACCTCAGTAGCCAACAGGATAATACCAAGTGGTCTAAGGACACAAAATTGGGGTTAGAAAAAGAAGGTGGGATACAGGAAAATGTTTGAAGACAGCCCCAAATTTCATATTTATTAACTATAAACTCCTAAATCTAAGAAGCTTAATGAGCCACAAGCAAGATAAACACAAAATCTTAAAATCAGAAAGAAGTACAAAGGCCATATAATGTACAAAGAAAAACGAATAAGAACGTAGTAGGTTTCTTGCCAGAACCCATGTGAACCTGAGGACAGCGAGACGTCATCTTTACAACACTAAATGAAAAAGAAAAAGAAAACACTGCCAACAGAAGAATTCTACATCCCATGAAAATCTCCTTTAAAAGTGAATATGGAATAAAGACATTTTCAGACAAAGGGAAGCTGAGAACTCTGTCGGTAGCTAACGGCACCTCTAGAAACACTGCTGGCCCATCCGGCAGAAGGAAAATGAGAGCGACGCAGACCTGGGTCATGAAGAAGGCAACACATGAGCACAGGTAAAGGCACTCTGGGTCACGTTAGCTCCTTTAAAAGGTAACAGACTCTTTAAAGTAAAAATGGTAACAACACCAAAGTAAAACGTACGACAAAAAAGGTACAAAAAACAAGTGAGATGCTCCTGTCAGGTTTTCATATTGTACGTGCAGCACGACTGGGGGACACATTGGCCGGGAGGCACACGGTCTGGACCCCGGAGAAACACAGTTACTGTGTCCTGCGGCAACCCTGGATGCCCTCCACTTCCTCCTCCCCAGTCTCCCTGCCCTGCCCTTGCTCATAACAAAGTGTTCTGGATTGAATTTTGTCCCCAAACATGCGTTGTAAATTCTAATGCCTACACCTGTGGAAAGGAGCCTGGGGGTGCAACCATTAGTGGTCAGCTGCCAACCGAAAGGTTAGTGGTTTGAACCCACCCAGAGGCCCCGCAGGAGAAGAGACCTGGTGATCTGCTCCCAGAAAGGTTATGGCCAAGAAAACCGTACATGGCAGCTGTACTGTAATGTGGCTGTGGATGTGATCCCATTTGGGAACAGGGTTCCCTGTGTCATGGTAATGAGGCTGTGCCAGTGTCCGGGGTGTGTATCTTCAGCCAATCACGTTACAGATACAAGGAGCTGATCAGGCGAAGAAGCTGAAAACACACTGGGAACTCCCAGGATGGCGGCTAGAGAAGCTGGGACAGGGACCTTCCCCAGAGCCCACTGTGGGAGAGAGCGTGCCCCTAGAGCTGGCACTCTGAGTTCAGACTTGCAGCCTCCTGACCTGTGGGACAACGAACTTCTGCTCTTTAACGGCACCCATGTGTGGTGTTTCTGTTAAAGCCACTAAGGGACTAAGACATAAACCAATTTTTCTCAAATGGGCACCTTTTCTGGCCGTGGCTGACCCTCCACCTGGCTCTTGGCTCTCTGTCCCGGGCCTCACAGAATGCCCTAAACAGCGCTCATGGACTGCAGGGTCCCTGTGCCAGACATCCGGACACAACTGAATAAACGAGAGAATGCATGAGGCACAAAGTTGCCCATGTCTGGGAGGGGCCAGGGCCCTGGGTCATGTGCAGGACCCTGGGTCATGTGCAGGACCCATGCAAGAGGGGCTGCAGACATATCCAGCCTCAGCCCCTGCCTCCCTGCAGATGTGGGGCTGGGTGGAGGACCTGCCTGTGGAAGAGGAAGTGAGGGCTGACCATCTCCTGTTCCCTGTGGCCCTCTCTGCCCCAGTTGGCTCCCAGGACCACGGCCAAGCCTGCTCTCAGCCAGTGCACCACAGAGTTCAGAGGGAGGAGAACACGCAGGTATTGGAGGGCAGAGCTGAATGGCCTCCAGGTCCCAGGCAGCAGCTGGCTCTGACCTGAGCCTTCAGGCACTTCTAACCGTGAACCTCGGCAAACCCCACCCACAAGGGCAACAGTCTGCTGATCCACAAGGTAGAGAGAACCCGGCTGCCTCACTGGATCACCAGGAGCCTTCATTCAGATGGTGCACATGAAGTTACATCAACAGAAAGCTCCCTGCAGCCCTTGGGGTCGGTGTTTCCAACTAGGGGAGCCAGGTCCTGCATCCAGAAGTCTTAGGTGGCTTGTTGCTACTGCTGTCAGCTGCCATCAAGATGGCCCCGGACTCGCAACAAAACAGAAGGCTGCCTCAGCCTGCGCCATCCTGTGACCAGCTGTGGATCGGACCACCGTGACCCACGGGGCCGTCTCATCCCACGCCGTCCCATGACCAGCTGTGGACCGGACCACCGCGACCCATGGGGCCGCCTCGTCCCACGCCGTCCCGTGACCAGCTGTGGATCGGACCACCGCGACCCACGGGGCCGCCTCGTCCCGCGCCGTCCCGTGACCAGCTGTGGATCGGACCACCGTGACCCACGGGGCCGCCTCGTCCCGCGCCGTCCCGT
>NW_006921593.1:15577385-15578584 GCF_000298275.1 Orycteropus afer afer | reverse complement strand
GTGACTCATGGGGTTTTCGTGGCCGATTCTCAGAAGTAGGCTGCCAGGCCTTTCCCCTGGTCTGTC
Organism: Orycteropus afer afer; assembly: GCF_000298275.1. Lineage (NCBI taxonomy): Eukaryota > Metazoa > Chordata > Mammalia > Tubulidentata > Orycteropodidae > Orycteropus > Orycteropus afer. Next base: position 15,578,518 of record NW_006921593.1, on the reverse strand, counting down.
TTAGTCTGGAAGTTCTGCTGAAACCTGTTCAGACCCTCACAGCGTGCAGGCCTCCACTGGCAGACGGGTGGGAGCCGCCCCTGGAGTGCACTGGCCGGGAATAAACCCAGGTCTCTCGCACGGGAAGGCGAGGACTCTATCCCTGAACTGCCGCTGCCTCGCTCTCAAGCAGTTTAAATAGCTTCTAAACAACTTGCATGACTAATCCATTTACCTGGAATCTCATCCCAGGAATATGCAGAAGAGGGTGTGTGCTGACAGATGATCACTGGGGCGCTGTTTTCTCAGAGCAGAAAAAATTAAAAAATAGATGAAAAGAAGGCAGCAGTTAAATGTCCCACAACAAGGAAACAGAGCAAGTAAACTATGGTACAGCTGCCGAATAGCACGTTATGTATCAAATGTCGCCACGGGGAGGAAGATGCTTTAATTGGGCATAAAACGCCCTGACACAGTGCCATGTGGACAAGGCAAGAAGCACAGCCATCTGGGAAGGGCCCTGCTTCACCGGGACAAGGATAAGTCGGAGCCCACGGGGCGCTGACTGAACGCTAATGGTGCTGATGTCACCACCAGGGATGGGGCGGCAGGGATCCCCGTTTGCTTCTACATGCTTTATTATGCTTCAATGCACTCCCCACAACTTCCTTTATGATTAGGAAGCTATGAATATGAGGGACTTCTTTCTTTTTGAGTCTCTGAGTGGCATCTGACTGCTAACCACCGGTTTGGCAGTTCAAACCTGCTAGTTGCTCCACAGAAGGAAGATGGGGTGATCTGCTTCCATAAAGATTTACTGTCTTGGAAACCCCATGGGGGCTGCTGTGAGCTGGCATTAACTCCATGGCAGTGGGGTAGGTTCTGGGCAGTGTAAATGGTGGACACGCTCAGCAGCTAACTCAGAGGTTGAGGGTTCTGGTCCACCCAGGGGAGCCTCTGAAGAAACACCTGGGGATGACTCCGACTCGGAGCAGGGAGCGGGGCTTCCGAGGCCGCAGGGGTCCGACTCGGAGCAGGGAGCGGGGCTTCCGAGGCCGCAGGGGTCCGACTCGGAGCAGGGAGCGGGGCTTCCGAGGCCGTAGGGGTCCGACTCGGAGCAGGGAGCGGGGCTTCCGAGGCCGTAGGGGTCCGAC
>NW_006921593.1:15523931-15577285 GCF_000298275.1 Orycteropus afer afer | reverse complement strand
GGGGCTTCCGAGGCCGTAGGGGTCCGACTCGGAGCAGGGAGCGGGGCTTTTGAGGCCGCATGGGTCCGACTCGGAGCAGGGAGCGGGGCTTCCGAGGCTGCAATCTTCACAGAAGCAGACTGCCACATCCCTCTCCTGTGGAGCTGCTGGTGGGTTTGAACTGCTGTCTTTTCGGTTAGCAGCTGGGTGTTGAACCGCTGCATCCCCCAGGCTCCCTCCTCGAGCTCGGCTTGTGCAAAATCAGCCACCGAGGACTGTGTAGGCACATTCTGCGCTGACACATGGCGGGCGAAGCATTTGGGTGGGGCTGGGCAGCCAGCTCTCCTGGCCCTGCCTGCCTCCCTCCCATCTTCCTGAGGGGCTGAAGGCCACTCCACAGCCTGCTAGCCCTGGCCTGTGCCCACCTCACCATAAGCACGCCCCGCCCCCACCCCCCACTCAGGAAGCCCTAGCCAGGTTTGCGGCCAAAGCTTCTGGGGGCGCCACCCTGCTGTTGAGCGCCCTCTGCATGCCGGTTTGTAGCCTCTGGGGGCACCACCCTGCTGGGAGCACCCGCTGCATGCCAGTTTGTAGCCTCTGGGGGCGCCACCCTGCTGGGAGCGCCCGCGGCGCCCGCACCCTGGGGGCACACTCACCCCCCCCCCACTCTGGGGGCACCTGCGAACTTGGTTTCATCCCCTGAGTCCCTTCCTTCAGTGGTTTCCTCTGAGGAGCCCTGGTGGTGCACCAGGTGAGTGCTCTGCTGCTAACCGAAAGGTCGGCAGTTCAAATCCCCCCGAGCCTCCATGGGGGAAGAACTGGCAGGTACGTCCATAAAGGTCAGAGCCTAGGAAACCCACGGAGCGTCACATAGGGAGCCACCTGATGGCACCCAACAGTCACCACTTGTGGGATGAAGACCAAACTCTGCTGGAGCCAACAGGCCGTGTGTGTCCTGCCCCTGCCCGGCTGGCCAGGCTGCGCTCTTGTGCCCGACAGCCTCGTTCTGTCCTGCGGCCGGCCCGGGCTTCCTGTCCACAGTTCTGAGCTCAGGTCTCCCCACTACGCTGAGGGCTTCACTCTCAGGGCCTGCTGATCCCTGGAAGGAGAGTGCTCGTTTTCTTTGGGAAGAAGCTGTCCTATAGCCCAGCCCTTGTTTCATTCTCAAGTAATCAGGACCCCTGCCTGTCGTTAAACACCTCCAGGGACAGGAACTCAGCAGTCACTATGCCCCAGGGCAGCTGGCCCTTTCCCAAACTCAGCACTGTGTCCTTGACTCCTCCCTGCTTGCCCTGACTCCACTACCAGGTCCTCTTCACAGAAGGGCACACAGGGAGGTGGCCCCAGGAAGCAGGCATGTGTGGGGAGGGGGACAAGGGGTGAGCACACGTGCGGTGGAACACGCAGATGCTGGGATCATGCCAGTCTCAGCGTCTGCCCAGCCCAGCCTCCTCCGCCGAGAAGTGAGCGGGTTTGAAGTCAGCACGCACTCCGTGCACGACGTCGGAACGCAGGGGACCCAGGAGAGGCGGATTCACATTAAAGGGCCGACCTGCACTCATTACTGCAGCAGAAGATTGGGATTCTTCTCAAGTCGCACTCCTGGCAGCCTGAATGGGCCTGAGTACTGCTGAGGAGGAGGGGAAGACGCTGGCTCTCCGTCTCACCCCCCAGTCTCCCTCCTGCTGCTCTCCACTCCTCCTCAGCCAGGCCCAGAGACTGGGGTACCTCCAAGGCTGGCACAGCTCAGCAGAAGGAGTGAGGGGCCGGGCCCCAACTCTGCCAAGGGACCCTGGGCCACCCTCCCCACCCTGGGGCCTGGTGCCCAAGGAGACCATGCTCCCTATCTCTGAGCCCCACCTCCTGCTCAAGCAGCCTGGGCTCTTGGCCTTGCTCAGGGCCAAGGGGAGGAGTCACCAGCTGCTTGCTCTCTGCAGACGTCTACATGGAGGCCTAGGGGTCTCGAGGAACCCCATGTCAATTAGCACTTTCCCAGGAATTGCAGCACTTCCTGACTGTGTGGGGTGGGTGGCATGGAGCCTACTGCGCAATCACCCTGGAGCCCTGCCTTCCAGGGGCTAGCCCAGCTCCCATGGCAGGGGGCCTGAATGTCACACTTCAACTTCAGCACCATGGAGCAGGACAGCTCCCCTGCAGCCCTGAAGGTGAAATCTTCAATGTCAGCACCAGGGAGTGGGACAGCTCCCTGGCAGCCCTGAAAGTCACACCACAATTTAGCACTAGGGAGCAGGACAGCTCCTCATGCTGGCCTAAAGCTGGAATCTCAACTTCAGCACCGGGAACAGGACAGCTCCCCCGGGCCTGACCTCACTCAGTCTGTCAGTCCCTTCAGGTGAGAGCAATCCCTCCTAGCACCACAGCTGGAGAGGGTGCTCCATGGGTGCACCTAGCACAGCCCAGTCCTCACTGTGGACAAAGATCCGAAACCCAGAGGGCAGGCTTGTCCCAGGAGCTGGGGTGACCTGTGGCCAGGACTCCTGCCTTAGAGACAAGCTACACACACACACACACACACACACACACACCCTTTGCTTCATACTCAGATGACTCAAACCCAGACACTGACTCCAATCTGGAGCCCTAGAAGTAGCTCGAAGGTCTGGGCCCTGGGGTGGAGTTGCTGGCCCTCTCTGGACCCCCTTGTCCGAATGATGAAGGGGTGAGACTGAGGGTGTCTCTGATGGCAATTTATGGCTCACCTGTTCCATGAGAATTTGAAACGAATACAGAGGCTTCAGAGAAGGATGGTGAGCAGGGAAGGTGGAAGGCACAGGTCTGATCTGATGCCAAGGTCCTGCATGCAGGGCCAGGCCAGGCCGGGCATCTCCTGGACACTTGGGCTGGCAAGGCACAGCACCACATGGAGTGAGGCCATAGATAGTCACCCATACCGCAGAGCCCTGAGACACGGCCAGGTGCTTCCCTCGGCCCTCCCAGCCACCTTGCAGGGCATGAAGGCTTTGAAGGTGAAGCGTCCCATTTGAGGACAGGTGGCCAGTGGTTTCCCTGTCCCACTGCCCAGTCCACCAGGAGTGGGGCTGGAGGAGGGGAGCCCAGGGACACACAGCCTTTCTCTTCCACAGCTGCTGCAATGGGAGAGTGGGGGTGTCTGCCTGCCCACCTGGCAGAGGGAGAGGCCACTGTGCTGCCCCACTGGACATCACAACAGAACAACCATGCCAGCCTCAAATGTCACTGGATGTATGAGAAGCCCAGGGAGTCGGCTGTTTCCAGCTGGAGGTCTGGAGGTGGCAGCAACTCTGGCGAAGCCAGCTCCAACCACTGCCCTGCCCTGTAAGGAGGGCTACAGATAGGACAGCTGCAGGGCCCTGCTGCTGTGTGGTGCCCCTCGAGCCAGGCCCTCCCCTCAGCAAGCTCACCTCATCCACAGAATGAGCCCATGCAGGGGCTCCAGTGACACCACCCCGTGTAACAGCCATGGGTGGCAGAGTTGGGACCCAGGCCAGGCTGTCTGGCCCAAGACGCCACTGTCGGAACACCCTGGTGTTCAGCTGGGCCAAGTACCAGGTACCATGCTCACAGGGGTTAGGAGTGACTGGGGACTTGGTATGTACACGCCTGCACACTTACAGCTTGATATGCAGACCAACATGTACATGGGGTATCTTTCCCCATCTGCACAGCAGCTACTACACACATGTACGTGTTTACAGCTCTATGTGCAGAATGACATGCACATGGAGGTGTTTCCCAGCCCACTCAGCAGCTACTACACGAGTGTTCACACTTACGGCTCTATGTGCAGAATGACATGTTCATGGGGGGTCTTTCCCGGGCCAGTCAGCAGCTACTGCATGAGTGTACACACTTACAGCTTCAAGTGCAGAATGACATGTACATGGGGGGCTCTTTCCCAGCTCACACAGCTGCTACTACATAAGTGTGCACACTTACGACATGTACATGGGGGAAGGTCTTCCCCATCTGCACAGCAACCCCCAAGCAGACACCACACTCTCATTTCACAGACTTTCACTCTCATTTCTCAGCCAGGTTGCATGGCAGCAGCTGTACTCAGACCCTGAGTGGCTGATTCCATGGCCCCTGCTGCCGTCTCATGGCAGCCCCTGGTCCCTGCTTGTCAGCCCCTGGACAACAGTGGCCCATGAGGACGGTCCCAGGGAGTGGACAAAAGAGGAGCCCAACAGGGTCAACTGTGTCTACTCGGCACTGGAAGTCTCTAAGTTTGGTTCCAAAAAGTATTTGTGGCACAAGCAGTCAAGCATTCAACTACTGGCTCAAAGATTGGTGGTTTGAACCCACCCAGAGGCACCTTGGAAGAAAGGCCTGGTGACCTGCTTCTAAAAGGTCACAGCCTGGAATCGCTATGGGCCCAGGTCAACTCTGCACACGTGGGGTCAACGCCCGTCAGGACTGTCAACAGTGATGCACATGTGGGGTCAATGCCCGTCAGGACTGTCAACGGCGATGCACACGTGGGGTCAACGCCCGTCAGGACTGTCAACGGCGATGCATACGTGGGGTCAACGCCCGTCAGGACTGTCAACTCTGCACACGTGGGGTCAACGCCCGTGAGGACTGACTCAACAGCGACACACATATGGGGTCAACGCCCATCAGGGCTGTCAATGGCAACTGAAAACAACGAGTGGTACAAACGGTCTGTGCTCAACTGTTGGCAGTTCAAACCCACCCGTGGTACCATGGAAGAAAGGCCTGGCAGCCTGCTTCCATCAAGGTCACAGCCAAGGACACCTACAGAGCAGCTCTGCTCTGCGCACGTGGCACCAACACGAGCGGGAACCACTCCAAGGCAAGCAGCAACAGTAAGAGTGCACATTCGTCGTGTGGCCTGGGCCTGGCCACCCCACTTCTCCTCCTTCTAAAGCCTCGGGGCCTGGATGTGGGAGGGGAGGGAAGCAGACGGGTGAGGACAAGATGGGAGGGGGTGCCCTCATGAGCCACCGAGAGAGAGCAACGAGGCAGGTGGAGCAGGGTTCCCGGCATGAGCTGGCCACACTTTGGAGCTTTTGAAGACCTGTGCACCTGCACAGGCCACAGGGCCAGCACTGCCTTTCCCCAAACTCTCTGGAGATGTGGGGTCTGCTCCCCTGTGGGTGGGAGGGAGGAAGCGAAGGTGGCGTGGGCTCTCAGCTGGGGGAAGGGGAGGCAGCCAGGGTCCTGTGGGCTGGAGCTGAGGGTCTCGCCTTTGCCCCCAGAATGGCCACCAGCGGGCAGCAGCATCCTCCACCCGTGCTGGCAACACAAGGCTGGCCCGGGGAGCCCGCCTTCCCCACGGGCACAGCCGAGTAGGGCTGAGCGCAAACCTGCAGTTATCCCAGTGCCATCTGCAGACCCTGTGTGCCTGGAGGCAGGCCGCCATACTTCTAACTCTGCAGCCCCCTTCCTGCCTGAAAATCATCTTGGGAGAAAATAAAATGAGCCCAGGTCACCAAGCGCCAGTGTTTGGTTGATCCAGCCAAGCCTGACTCAGTGGCCACCACACAGAGCGGGGCCTGCAGCCCCAGGGCAGCCGGGCTACCACCTGGTGGTTGGACTTTGGTGCTGCTGGGGCTCGGGTCAGGGCATGGTCAGCATGCCAGGGTGGCATCTGAGGGGCAGGACAGGGATTAGAGGGTGGGTGGGGCCACGGGTGGGAAGGCAGCAAGCCTGGGGCTCCCGACTACAGTGAGGGGGTTCCTGTGCCCCACAACCCTGAGACCCTCAGGCAGAAACAGCCATTCACCAGTGATGCAGCCAGTGCCCATCCCCATACAGGCTGGGGCGGACGTGGCCCTCTTCCCACGCAGGCCATGAGGCACCTGCTGCTGGTGCACTTTCAGAAACGGGGCACCACCACCGTCCCCTGCAACCCCAGCTCTGTAACTAGGAACTAATCTATCTCCATGCACTTCCGTTAAGGCCCTGAAAGGTGCGGACGGTCTGTGCTCAGCTGCTAACCAAACCCCCTGCGGCTCCAAAGAAGACAGGCCTGGCGATCCGCTGGGAAGGTGACAGCCAAGAAAACTGTACGGGGACTCGACTCCGTCACATGTGAGGCAGCTACGAGTCCAGCCCCACTCAACGGCAACAGGTGGGCGGGCCTTTGGCACCCCAGCCACTTGAAGCCCTGCGAGGCCCATCAAAGGCAGCGGTGGTGTGGGGGAGGGAGATTAGGGGCACTGCTCCCTCCTCTGCAAAGTTCTACATTCTCAGTGCTCCAGCAGGATGAAATGCTTGGGGTGTGGCCTCAGAGTGTCACCGCAGGATTCCATGAGCCCTACCACCTTGATAATCAGCATGGAGGCATCTAGGGAAAGTGGGGCCTCTCCGTTCACAAGTACTGACACGACGAGCAAGACTTGACACAGTGACCATTCCCAACAGCGGCGCGTCTGCCTGTTGACGCTACCTTTAGGGACAGCCCCATGGAGTTTCTGGGGTGTAAAATTAAACACCCATCAGTGACCCTGAGTTGCCCAGCAGCAAAGAAGCGCACGCTGTCTGCTGGTTTCTCTCCTGAGACTGTTGGAGTGGCTGGCTGTCCGTCTGCCTGCCTCACTGTCCAAAGCGGAAAGCCCTGCTGCCGGGACTCTGAGGCTCTCCAGGGAGCAGCTGGGGCTCACCAGCATGCTTGAGACGCTGCCGAGGAGGAGAGGGTGGGACGAGAGGTGCCTGACGGGCCGCTGCTGTGAGCACGTGCTGCCTGACTGTGGGGGCTGCCCACAGGAATGGGGTCAGATGCACACCCTGGCCTGGGGGACTGGCTGGGGGCAGGCTCCTTCACGTGCACCGGACAGCTGTCCCACCCGCGCACACCTGCGCTGGCCACTCTGGGCCCCGCGAACCTGGGCCCCTTAGCAGATCCAAGGCTGGGGTCAGAAGGCGGCTTTATGAGGCGGCTCACATCTGAGTAAGTGTACCATGAACCACCAATGCAGGGCTATCATGTTCCACAGAGGGCACCACCCTCTGCCTCCCGTGGCCCTAGCCCACTCCTTATGACACAGCCGAGTACTATGCAAGGATCCCCCGTGATGAGGGCAAGCGTCCAGCAGGCCCTCAAGGGACAGACGGTACCACCCCATGCCAGTCTCCTGATCACCCTGCTGGCACCTGCAGGACAGGTGTTGGTAGAGCCCTGCCTTACACCTGCTCACCTCACCACTATCTCCACACAGACCTGAGAGCCAATCCAGAGTGTACGATTCCACAAGGCAGCACTGTCCCTGGCCGCAGGCAGGACCCCAGGGAGCAGTGCACGGTGGGTGTGGGTGGACCTGTGCAGAGCCACTATGCCCGCCTCGTATCCCTCTGCCATGATGGTCGGTCCCTGCCCACGTGGGCCCAGCACTGCCCTCCCCGCCTTGACCAGGTCTCTGTCACGTTTGTCCACACATGCCCACCAACTATGCCTTCTGTCTAGCCCAGCCCCATGCCAGTCTCTACCTACTGTTCACAGATCCATGCACTTTGGCAGTATCTGGGCACCCCGACCCCTGCCCAGCCCAACAGTGACCTCTAGCAGGACCCAGCCCTCCAGTGGCTGGCATTCTTGGGATGAACTGTGCCCCCATGTGTGCCCCTGCCTGCAGGACAGCTCTACAAGGAGGTGGACGCGCACGAGGAAGGGGGCCAGAAGAGGCTCGTGCCCAGGTGGGCAGTGCCAGCCTGTGAGGCCAGTGGAGCTCAGATGCTACACGGGGAACAGCCAGGCCTCCCTCTTCCCTAGATGCAGGGCCCCCGCTCCAGGCTGCTCTGAGCCAGCACAGTCACTCCTCAGGGCCAAGGGCCCCCTGGCTTCTACCAGCAGGCGCGCGGCACGGGCTCACCTTGAACAGCAGGCAGTCGGCCCTGTGCTCGGCGTACATGGACGTCAGCCGGTACTGGCTCTCGGTGGTGATGTCTATCTGGTAGCCTGTAAGCATGTAGCAGACCTTCCGGAACTCCTGGATCTTAGTCTGGAAGACCTCCTTCAGCCGCTGGTTCTTCAGCTCGGCACTCTCCACCTGCTTCTTCAGCTCTGGGGGAGAAGGGGGCGCTCAGTGACTGGCTGGAGGCAAAGGGCTGTTGAGGACCAGAGGGAAGGGGCACGGAGCGGCCAGCGGCTCAAGGGACAGGATGAGGCAGCTGGGCAGTATGAGGGCCACTCACTACCCAGTGACCCTTGGCACGTGTGTGTCACCTGCCAGGGCAGCCAAGGCACCGTGTGGCCCTCGGCAGGGACCATGATGAAGCCACTGTCTGCACCCCATCCCTCTGAGGACAGGTCTGGCCCTCTCCCTGCTGAGGACCTGCTCCTGGCTGGCACAGCAGGGGCGAGTGTGGCGACCCCAGCTGGCAGAATCCAGGAAGGAAGGTGTCTCTGGGGCACTGGGCACAGCAGGAGCGAGTGTGGCAACACCACCTTACACAAACAGCAGAGGGCCGTGCACACTTGTCCTGTCTAGTCACATGGGTGCTGGGGGAATGGTGGCCGTGTGATGACTCCTGTGGTGGTGAAGTGTGTGTCACCTTGGCTGGGCCTGGCTGAGTGGCTGGGCAGCTGGATGCAGTATCCACCATGATGAGACAGGTAATCAGCTCCATGGTGGAATCTACTGGGAGCAGCTGAGTATGTGGTCTGCTTCCCGAATATAAGCAGCAGCTTTGGGAATGGTCTCCAGCTTACGGCACCTTGAACCCTGCACGTAGCTGAGTCGTTGTTCAGCAGGCTGCCATGCTTTGTCAACCTCGGGACTTACAATGGACTTGAATCAATGGCCTGCTGTGTGGTTTGGTAACAGCAGGACTGTGCCTTTTTACTTGTCAGCCTTGGGCTTGTCAGCCTCAGCAGCCAGCAGCTGTCTGAGTGAAGAAAAGCCTCTGGCTTCAGTGGGCTGGGAGCAGGAGGCAGAGCTGAAGCCCAAGGGTGAAGCCCCTAGAGCCTGGCACTTTGAAGTCAGACTTAAAGCCCCCCAAACTATAAGAAAATAAACTTCTGTTTGTTCAGCCATCCCATTTCTGGTGTATTCCTGTCGGAGCAGCACTAGGGAACCAGAACAACTCCACCTTACAGACATCAACTCCAGAGGCAGACACAACTGCCCTGAGATATGTACCAGTACTCTCCCCATTAGGAGCTCTGGTAGCATAGTGGCTAAAGCACTTGACCGCTAACCAGAAGGCTGGCGGTTCAAACCCACCAGCCACTCCTCGGAAGGAAGGTTGGGCAATCCTACTTCCATAGTGATACTGCCTCGGAAACCCAAGGAGGGGTCGCTATGAGTCGGGGCCGACTCGACGGCACATAACAACAACAACAACAACTCTCCCCATTACAAACGACGGAGAGGCTCCGGGCTCAGCCCTGGGGCACAGGGACCACTGGCTGAGGGAAGCTGGCTCGGCAGCAGCCCCACGGCCTCCTGCCACCTGCAGGGTCTGGGAGACACTTCTGGGCTTTGACGTGACCCCAGCTGATGGGATGCCTGGCACAGGGCTCTCACTCGGGGCAAGCTTCCCTGGTGTTGGTGAGACGATGGGGACGGTGTACAGAGCCCGGGGACGGGGTACAGAGCCCGGGGACGGTGTGGCTCCACAGGGCTCATGCTCCTCCACCTGCCCACTGTTCATCACCAGCCAAGATGCCCTTGGGATCTGGCTCTCCCTGCCCAGAACCTCTCCATGGGGACACAGGCCAGGATTAGTCGAGTGATCAGACCATGAGAGGTGAGTTGCAGCTGCGACCCCAACATGCTTCCCGGCCCCCCGCAGCCCGCCCACGTGGCAACAGAGCTGCTAGCAGGAAGGTGTACTCAGAGATGCCTCCTTACAGCACACTCCAGCTACTCTCAGCGAGGCCAGGGCAGCAGGTAGAGTGTGCTGCCTGCCAGGCACAGGTACACATCTGCCTAACACACGTCTGCCCGATACATGCCTGCCAGGCACACACCTGCCCGGTACGTGCTTGTCGGGCACGTGCCTGTGCAGACACACGCCTGCCATCTGTCCCACCTGGGGAGACGGCTACAGGTTCACCGGGTGCCGCACACACTTCCTCTCATGCAGTGTGTGCTCCTACTCCCTGCAGACACACGGCCACTATGGCCCTCGCAGCACCAGACTGGGTCTCACCACCCAAGGGCAGGACGTGGGGCTTGCAGAGCGGAACCGCTTCCCGCAGGCCCCCACTCTGTTGGGGTGAGGGGCCGCCCTCGGGAAAGGCTCACTTACTGAGCCAGCTTGGGGCGACCGCTGGGACCCGTGCACCACGCAGCCTGTGCCGGGCTCCCTGCTGTCCTCACAGCTCTGCACTTACATAAATGGGGTGAATAATTCACACGGCGGTTGGATTAAATAAATAAAAGATGGCTCCCGCCTCATAAATGTCACTGCGTCCCGCCTGCTGTGCCAACGCAAGCCGAGAAGGCCGCTGCCTTTGGGATGTGCTTGGGGGCCCTGGTGTGGTGCTCAGGAGAAGAGGCCCTTGAGGCGTATGGTGGCCCTGCAGCTGCCCAGCCTGAGACCCAGGGCTGTGGTGACTGCCCCATAAGGCGGCCTGTTGTCCCTGGAGCTGGGTGAGATGCCGAAACAACTGAGCGTCTCCTAGTCCCCTGAGAAGGCAGTACTAAGAGATGGGAGGCCGAGGCTGGGGGCCAGGAAATAACACAAGGGCCTCGTCCATGCCACATGAGCACAGTCGCCTGTGGCCTGGCCACTGGTGATGCCTGTGTGAGGACAGAGGCAGTTAGCAGGTGTGCTGAAGGCTTCAGGGCTCCTGGGAGCCCCCAGCCTCAGCCAACCTCGCAGAAAGTCCTCCTGGCCCACAGCCTCAACACCCTGCACCCCTCCCCGGTGACTCGGCCCCGAGGCCCCGTTTGTCCACCATGCAGCCTCCCCACCCACTTGCCCCAGCAGAGTTGGTCCCTGCCCTCCAGGCAGCACCTGTGGGAGCCCCCCAGGGACTCGGAGCAGCAGTTGGGCAGAGCCGCTGGGTGGGGCAGCAGGGAGGGAGGATGAGGAAAAGGAGGGCAGAGGAGAGGGGGCAGTGGCTGTAGACCCGGCCCAGGCCTCTCAGGATGCGCGGTGCTGCCCGGCTGGGCTTCTGCCTCTGCACTGACCGTGTGGGTGAGCTCAGCCAGAGCAGAGCCGCGGACCTGCCGCCTGATGCTGGGCTCCTCCAGAAATGCAGGAGCAGCTGCAAAGGTTCAGCGAAGGACGGGGAAGGCCACCAGCGCGGGCAGCGGCAGTGCCCCTGAGAGGGGTGGAATGAAGGTGAGTTATAGCTCGTCCCTCTGGATGGACAGCTCGCTGCCAGGACGCGGGGAGCTGTTTGTACCTAATGGGATGAGTGTGAGGTGGTGGCCGCAACACCCCAGGGGAGGGACAGTGGAGAGTGACAGGGCCGTGGACAGCCGGGCTGCACCGTCCCCAGCTATGAGGCTCCACTTCACCATAGCCCCCAGGCCGCCCGCCTGCTGCTCACAGGTGTCGGGTGGAAGAGCAGCAGTGGACTGCAGGGTTGTGCCCCGCCCGCACTCAGACCTCGTAACGAGGTGGCTGCCAGGCACTGAAGCAGCCGCACCTGTCTCAACCACACCACTGGGCAACTGCTGGCCGGCTCTCCAAAATGGAAACTGTGGGGCCCGGGCCCTGCTCAGGGGCGAAAGAGCGAAAGGCCAGCACCGTCTCCGCAGGCTTCCGAGAGCCCAGGCCCTGCTTGTGGGACGAGGAGGAGAACAGAAGCATAAACACCTCATTAGGACAATGAACGGGGCGCCCCATGAAGCCAGGAGCCCACATCCCCAAACCAGGGACAGCTCCCAGCAGGTGCACGTCCACGGCCTCAGCGGCTGCTCTGTTTTGCTCAATGTTGTAAATTTATCTGTTGCCCAACTTTTGTCAATTCACCCTTTTACTGGTGTGCAACTTGCCGACAGCAGTGACAGCCGTGGGCTGCAGCCCCACCCAGTCACTGCGATTCTTCCACACCGTTCACCCACTCCCTCCCGCCCCTGGGAACCTCTAAGCATGCTGGGGGCAGTGCTTTCCTCTAGAGCCTCTCCCTCCGAGGTGCTACCGGTCACAGGTGGATGGGACGGGGCAGGAATGCTTCCGATGAGGATACAAATGGCTTGGAGGTGGATAGCCTCAGGCACCCCGAGGCCCAGCCATAGTCACACCCGGCTGGACAGGCTGCTGCGAATCTCTGGCCAGTTGGGCCTGGGGCCTCGGGTGCTGGGGGACCCTGCTTGGGCCCAGCCTGGGCCCGATTCTGCAGGGCCTGGTGCCGAGGGCTGAATTCCAGACGCAAGACACAGACCCCCAGCACCGCCCCAGCTCTGCCCGTCTCCCACCTCTCTGCAGCCTGCAGCCTCTGCTGGCACTGGTGCCCATGATGGGGGCCGGCCGGCCCACGTGAGTTCCAAGAAAGTCCTCACCACTGGTCAGCACCTTGGGGCCGCCTGCCCTGAGGAGGCCTCACACCCTGAGAAGAAGTCAGCCCCATGGCCTGTGGAGGCCGCTGGAGCAAGGAGGTCAGGCTACCTGCTTCAGACCCATGGCCAGAGTGGAGAGCTGGGTTCACACCAGGGTTTGACCCCAAGGCTCTGCAGCTCTGTGATGCCTGGGGCTGCCCCGATGGGCCGGCCTTGGTGCTGGTCCTCTGTTTTCTGAGCTCACGTGTTTTTCTCTCTCCAGGGCCTGGCTCCAGCCGTGTATGGATTCCCAATCCTTGGTCATCAGACACAATGCACCCAAGGCAGGCCTTAGCCTGAAGGAGAGTCACTAGTCAGTCAGTGGGAGGATCAGCACCATAACCATGACACTGGCCTTGGCCACGCTGGTGACAGTGAGGACGGGTGGACTGGACCGTGTTTTGTTCTGTTGTTCGTAAGGTCACTGTGAGTCGGAGCAGACTCATTGGCCGCTATCAATCTCCATGCTCAGGAGAGAACCGTCGCAGCACTGGTGGACACACCCACACCTTCCAGAGCAAAGGCTGGCCCAGGGAGCTTTCTCAGCCCAGCAAGGAAAACCAGCCAGGGTCTGCACAGGGGGTACTGATGACGGTCACCTGGGGGAAGCCGCTGCTCCTGAGAGCAGCCCGCCACCACCTCCTCACGACTGTGCTGAGGGGAAACCGTGAGAGGAGGGTCGAGGCACCGGGCCACATCTTGGCAGCATGCAGAGAGAAAAGCAGCCACGTGCCTGGCTGAGAACCAGGTTTCCTGAACCACGGAACATTCCGGAGGCTGGCAGTCCCCAGCCCTGGCAGCAACTCTGTTTAGGAATTGGAAGCAGCTTTTGAAATGTCCTCTGGGGACTCTGGACAGAACTATTTTTCTTTCTGAAAAGTGAGTAAAATATACTCAAGCAGTGAGGGGATTTTCAGCCTTATAGACAACAAAACAGGGCCATTTGGGGCCTCTAGGCCAGGGCTGAGGCCGCTGCTCTGGCTCTAAGCGCTCCTGGTCCTCGGTGGCACCCAGAGGGAAACTGGGGAAACACAGGAGGACCATGGAGGCAGGTCAGCTGGGGGCCTTGGGAGATGACTGGCCCTGTGAGCACCACCAGGCAGACAGTGGTGGAGGGGGCGGCAGCTCCACGGAAAAGGTCACACACTGCAGGGGCATCTGTCCAGGGTCCCTGTAGCTGGTGACTCTTTTTCCCTCTTTAAGTACCTTTCCAGGACCCTGGACCCCTCCTGCCTCAGCTCAGGCCAACAGACAGTCTGTCAGCTGAGAGCAGGACTCTGCACCCACATGGCTCGGTCACCTTTGACCAGGGAAACCAAGTCCCATGGGGAAGAGGCACAAGTACGTATGTGTACCTGTGCACATACATATGCACAGTGCGCACATGTGCACACCACTGTATACACACTCTAAGTCCTAAGTGCAGAGGAGACAAATCCTGTGACAAGAGTCACAGCACATGGGTGGGGGGGGGGGCTTCCTGGGCACTCTCCATCCCCATGGCCCCCTGTGACATGTCCAGCTGCTTCAAGAAGACCATCAATTTCAGTGTATTTGTATGTTCTGTAGGAATGTCCAGGGTACAGCAGAGCTGACAAGACTGTGGTGATTCCTTGGCCAGTTACCTGGAGGGAGCGAGTAGTTGGACCTGTGGGCTCAGGACTGTGGTCGCAGGGGACAGCAAGCTCAATTGGCATAACATACTACACGAAACACTGTTCCACATACTACTTTGGCAAGTAGCAATTGGGATCTTAAAAGCCTGCAAGCAGCCATCTAGATGTAACAACGGGTCTCTCCTTGTCTAGAACAAAAATGAATGAAGAAAACCAAACATGCATGGAAACAATTAGTCCCAGAGACTGGTAGACAATGCGATCCTCAGCCTATATGACCATAAGACCAGAAGAACTAGATGGTGCCCAGCTACCACTGTCAGCCACTCGGAGGGGGATCTATGTAGGAGATCCTGGATAGAGCAGGAGAATAATGTGGAACAAAATTCAGAATCATAAAAAAAAAAAAAAGGGACCAGGTTTGCTGGTCCGATGGAGCCTGGTGAGACTCCTGAGACTATGGCCCCCAGCTGCCCTTCAGGTCTGGAACTGAACCCACTCCTCTGGCTTCCAGCCAAACAGAAGACAGGCATATCAGCTGCACGTTTACAGTAGGTAGATACACTCCTTGGAGAGATAAATCATGGGAGAACAGAAGGGCTGTGTATGCACAGGGAGACAGCTCAGGGGGCAGGAGTGCATGGAGGGAAGGACACAGGGAAGAGGTAACTATGAGGAGGAAGTGAGAGGGGAGCTGTTGCATTGTGGGAAACTGCAGTCAATGTCATGAGACAAAATGTGTAAGAACTACATAGAAATTCGTGTGGTAAGTGAATTTGCTCTGTAAACTTTCACCCAAATCACAATAAAAATTAAAGAAAAAAAAAGGCAATACACAACTTAAAAACAAAAGAATATCATGAATTTCATCCTTGGAAACTGAAACACAGGCAGGGAGCAGGCTGACAGGGCCAAAGGTTGGGGGGAGCAGCACATGGGCTGGGCCCTCTCCGCCTCTGTTCCTGTTCCCTAGTGCCACTCTGACAAGAATATACCACCAATGGGACAGCCTTAACAAACAGTTTATTCTCTTATAGTTTGGAGGCTTTAAGTTCAAGTTCAAAGTGCCAGGTTCTAGGGGCTGGGTGAAAACCCTTCAGACTTGTGCTTCAGCTCTGCCTCCAGCTCCCAGCCCACTGAAGCTAGAAGCGTTTCTTCACTCAGACAGCTGCTAGCTGCTGAGGCTGCCAAGCCCAAGGTCGACAAGTAAAAAGGCACAGTCCCAATGTTACCAAATCACATGGCAGGCCATTAATTCAAGTCCATCGTTAAGTCCCAAGGTTGGCAGAGCATGGCAGGCTGCTGAACAGCGACGCGGCTACATGCAGGGCTCAAGGTGTCATAAGCTAGAGACTATCCCCAAGGCTTCTCTTTATATACAGGAAGCAGACCACATCTCAAAGGCAGCTACTCAGCTGCTGTGGCAGATCCCACCATGGAGCTGACTGCCAATCTCATCACGGGGAACAACTACCACCAGCTGCCCAGCCACCCCCTGCCCCAGGCCCAGCCAAGCTGACACACAGGCTGAACTCCCACAGCCTCCTCCAGCTTCTTACTGGGTTTAGGACTGGGTGCCACAGCCTCCTCCAGCTTCTCACTGGGTTTAGGACCCGGCGCCAGTTGTGTCTACCCCACCTCACCTCCTCCCTCCCGTCCTTCCCCACCACAGCTCTGCACACCCCAACCACTGAGCCAAGGTCCTGGAGCCTGGCCACAGCCTCAGTGTACTTGTACCTGCTGGGTGCTGGCCTGGAGCACAGGTGCCCAGACAGGCCCCACCCTGTCCTTGCAGCACCCAGGCCCGAGGGGAAGCCAGCTTGGAAAGGGCGGACACAGTCCAGTGCAGCCAGGGCAACGGTGGGAGGGACAAGTAGGGCATCTCAACTCTGACCTGGACCAGAAGGAAGGGCCAACTTCAGCTTCACCAGGTCCTGGCACATGCATTTCTGGAAGAGTAATCTCACCCCTCTAGTCCCCCAATCTCTCATCATACTGTCCCCTGCCTCACTGGACAAAATACAGCAGAGTGGGGAAATCCTCTCAGTGATACTTTTTTGTTCCCAAGGACATACAGTATTACTTTACCAGCACCATTTACACAGAAGTATGGGTGGCAAGAAGGGCTAGGTGCTCAGTCACCAGCTAAGAGGTTGGCGGTTCAAACCCATCCAGAGGTGCCTTGGAAGACAAGCCTGGTGACCTGCTTCCCAAGGCCCCAGCCTGGAAAATGCCCCGGAACAGGTCCACTCTGCACATGGGCTGGCTGGGCGAGGACACCACTGGGCAGCCACAGGTTTATGTACATATAGTGGGATGTGGAAGGACTGCCCATGAGAAAGCAAGCTGAACATGGTCTGATTCAGACTTTCCAACAAGAGCGGGCACCTTGCAGGGTGCCTGGCAGATTCCTGCCTCCAGCTGTCTCAGGAGCGGGTCACGGCAGCACAGCCCCATCGGGGGTAAGACTAATAATGGTCTCAGACTATGCAGGCATCATGTCATGGGGACAAGAGTAGGAACTTCACGATCAGGAAAAGCCAAAAGCAGGTAAGAACCTGAGCCCAGCCCTCCTGGGCATAGTCAAGCGGCAAAGATGGTGTTTTGGGGTGAGGATGCTCCCACCCAGCCTGTCTCCAGCTGCACTGCCCCACCCTGAGCTGGGCACATACCTCACTGGGGTTCCCCTAAGAAGGTGTTGGTTCCTTTCTCCTCTCTTATCCTGGCCACCCCATTCACCTCTCTCCTGTCCTACACTGGGCCCTCTGTGTCCTGTACCCATCTCTTCCTCCTTGTTTTACTCCTTCTGTGGTAGGGTACAGGCACCAGAAGATTCCTAAGAAATTATGTACAAAAGAGGAATTCTTTTTTAAAACCTGCATGTCTGAAAATAAGGACCCATAGCACTCAGTTGCTAACCAACAGGTGTGTGGTTCAAACCCACCTAGCTTCTCTGTGGGAGAAACACCTAGTTGTCTGCCCCCAAGCACAGCCTAGGAAACTCTCTGTGACAGTTCTGTTTTGTCACATGGGGTCACTATGAGTCAGAGTTGACTGACAGCACACAGTAACACAGCACTAGAAAACATCTTTCCTCTGCTTTCACATTTGATCGATAGTTTAGCTAGGTATAGTATTTTCAGTTGGAAAGTCCTTTCCTCTGGTTTTGAAGGCACTGTTCTATTGTCTCCAGCTTTCAATACTGCTGTTGACAAGTCCAGACCATTCTGAGTCTTTATCTTCTGGAGCAACCTGCTTTCACTCTCTGGAAGTGTGTTGGGAGGCTGCTATGGTCAGCATCTCTAGATCTTTCTGCTTGGACTGGTCTGACTGGTCAGAGAAAACTCTCTTGTCTTCTGTGTGGTGGGAAGGTGCTTAGAGGTCAGTGCAGGGACAGATGGAGGCCTCAGTGTCCAGGACACAGATGCTGTGGGGACCCTGTGCTTTCCCTGTGACAGACTCCTGCTGGGGGTGTGTGCGACTACAGCACAGAGGTCTGCTTCTGACATAGCATCTGACATGTCGCTTCTCCACTTCAGACCTGTCTCCTTACCTACTTTTCCAGGTCCCTGATACCACCTATTTCTGAGCCTCTTGGGGACTTTGAAGGGTAAGTCACGCTGCTCCCTGGCATCTCTCTTTGTTGGCTGAGGTCTGGATTTCTCCAGTGTGCAAAGTTAGTCTCCACTTATTCAACTGAGTGGCTGTTGACTCCCTGTCTCTGTGACTTTCAAAAAGACACTCTTTTCATACCTTTTTGATGGACTTTTTTTCTATGTCATTTATCCTTTATCTTTACCTGCTGTTCTTGGGTGCCGCCCAAGTCCATCTCCAACTCACAGTGACCCCACGTGACAGAGAACTGCTCCAGAGGGTTCTGTTGGCTGCCATTTTTATGGGGGCAAATCATCAAGTCTTTCTCCTATGGAGGCACTGGGGGCGGGGGACTATTCAAACCAATAACCTTTCAATTTAGCAGCCAAGCACTTAATTGCTGCACCATCAGGACTCCTTATCTTCATCTAAAATTCCTTTTAGTGTGATGTATCCCTCATATGAGTTCTGGAGTTGGAACCCTGTGGGCTTGGATCCTGGTTCTGCCCTGTATCCACAGGAGAGAGAGGGGGCAGTGAGGTCAGACTGGGGACTGGTGCAGTGTCCTGGTGGGGGCTGGCGGAAGTGGGATAAGGTAGGAGAGAAGAGGAGAGGCATGACTACCTGAGCCACAGTGGAGAGAGACATCTGGACATGGGGGTTCATGAGAAGGGTCCAGGATGGGTCCCAGGTTTCTAGTGTGACTCCTGGGGGACAGTGCCGCCATCTGGTGTGAGAATGTCCCTGGAGAAGCAGCAAGTTTAGGGGTACAGACCATGAGCTGAGTTTTGGACCCTGTAATATGGCCAAAAGGAGCCCTGGTGGTACAAAGGTTAAACACTCGAGTGTTAACCAAAGGCTGGTGGTTCAATCAGTTACTCCGCAGAAGAAAAGACCTGGTGACCTGCTACCTTAAAGACTACAGTCTAGGAAACACTCTGGGGCAGTCCTCCTCCATCACAGGGGTGACTAAGTCGAAACCCACTCCACAGCACCAAACTCCTCTGGCACCAGCAACGTGGTTGAGAGGAACCATGCAGCCTGGCTGCCTTGGTGGGTCTGGAGCTGACGAGAGGCATGTTGGGGAGCATGGTCGCTCAGATGGACACTCAAGCCACGGGTTTGGGCCGTGAAGAAAGCAAACACTAGGCCACCTGCAGATCAGTCCTCAGAACGTGGAGGGAACTTGTTCTGGGGACCATCTGCAGAAGGAGAAAACTAAAAATGCTTTCATGTGTCTAAAAGGCCCAGGGGAAAGAAAGCAAACTTTTTTCGGGTGGGTCCCACGTAGCAATGGAGTGACAAGTACATCCAGATCAGGGTGGGCAGGACAGGGAAGGCAGCCACACCCTGGCCCTGTGGGTGGTGGCATGGCAGGCGGCCACATGGCAGACAAAGAGGTCCTGGGGCCGATCCAGAGCCCTACAACACCCAGCCCGACACGAACCTCTGGGGAAAGAGGGTTGAGAACTGCTCACGACCGACGTACCCGGAGACACTGACCCCACCTGGGCATGGAGGTGCTTCAGTGGCCTGCGTCTGGCTGAGGGGCCCGGCCGGGCCAAGCCCCAGGACATGACATCCCCCCAGCAGACCTGGGGGGCACTGATCTGCTTGGGCCAAAGCCGAGCTGATATGCCAAGACCTGAATTATTCAGGTCTCGCTCACTTCTAAACTATTTCAGCTTTACATTTTTAAATATTTAATAATTAGGTATCAAATATTTATGCCATTTTATTAGCAACTTTGGAAGCTGGGCAGTGCAGCAGCTTTGAGGTTTATATCTTGGTCCTGGCTGGCTGCGCAGAGAGACAGACACAGACAGAGACATGGACAGGAGGGGCCTCCGTGAGCATGGACCTCCTGGGACCTCAGCGAGGGAGTCAGGGATGAGCTCTGGCCTGGCCTGGAGCACCTGTTGGCTGCTCGAGGGGGGATGCTCTCGGGTTCTGAGTTCGAGTGGATGAGCCAAGCAGCTGGCAGGCGCCGCAGGGCATGGCCAGGCTGACACAGTGCCCTCGTGCCCCTCTCTGAGCTGGACCCCTGCCATGTGGCGCTCAGGTGGGGGCCCTTTCCAGAAAGCGCAGAGAGTGCAACACCCCTCCTGGTGCTGGGTCCAGGGCCAGGCAGCGGTGACAGCCTGCACCCACCAGCTGGCACCTTCTGCTGCCCCAGCGTGGGTGGCAGTGCCCCTACATAGCCTCTGCCGGGGGGGGGCGGTGAGACAAGGTCCCCATTGTGCGCTGTGCCCCCCGCTGGGCCACAGATTGCACACTTTGCATGGCGTGGAGCTGGCCCTGAAATTACGTGCAGATGAGCGCTCTGCCACCCCACGTGCCCGCCACCCTGCGGCCTGGCAGACACCGCCTTGGGGGCTGCAAGTCTTTCAAACCGGGCTCCCCTGTGTTATTAGCATCTCACTCGGCAAGCAGCTTGTCACCTTCCACAAAACTGATGGGAAGAGACACCGGCAATTACAGCCCACCAGATTGCGGGGTGGGAGCGTCCTGGGTGACAGGCGGGCCCGAGGGGTGTCATAGCTGAAGGGAGACGCCCCCCACTACATAGAGCAGAGCAGCCTAAGCCCCAAAAGCTGCCCCCGCCCCCGCCAGCCGCGCCTTGGCTGTGTGTGCAGAACACAGTGCGCAGGGCACTTGGTGGCTCAGCACAGGCCTGTGCCATGGGGACAGGGGACCTGTTTTGTGGATGCTGGGCACCCACACCAGGCTCTGGGCAGGATGCCGCTCCTGGCTGGTCACAGTGACATTGATGGGCCACCCAAGGCCACCTTGCCATCGGGCACTTTGATGGAGTGACGCTTGTACCCCTCAGGTCACCTCTGGGGCCCCCACTGGAGCGGCCAACTCCAGGGCTGGAGTGGTACTGGCCTGGGAACACTCCGGCCCCAGCTCAGGAGGGACCCCAGACCAGCACCCTCTGAGGGGCTCCACAGGACGCTGTGCTCTGTTGGCCCCCAGCCTCACCACCACATGACCTCATCGCACTGTCTGTGATCACACCCATGGCCATCCTCCTCCACCTCAGGCACACCCTCCTTGAGAGCACAAGCTGCACAGTGGGCGCTGCCTGCACGGACGCTGCCCGCGTGGAGGCTCTTTGTTTAGACGCTATCTGTGTGGACGCGGGCTGTGTGGCAGCTGCCCACGTGGACACTGTCTGTGTGGCCACTGCCCACATGGATGAGGCTTGCATGGACGCAGGCCTGTGTGGATGCTGTCCATATAGACACTGCCCGCATGGACGAGGCTCTCATGGACACTGCCCAAGTGGATGCCACCCTTGTGTATGCTGTGTGCACACTGCCTGCGTGGACACTGCCCACATGGATGCTGCCCTCATGGACGCTGTCTGTATGGACGCTGCCTGTGTGGCAGGGGTGTGTGGGGAGGGGCCCATGTGGTGGGGTGTATGTGGTGGGTTGTGTGGTGGGGGTGCATGTGGCAGGGTGTGTGCAGGGGTGTGTGTGGGGTGGGGGTGTGTGGAGGGGGCCTGTGTGTTGGGCATGCGTGTGATGAGTGTCCTTGTGGTGGGGGCATATGTGGCAGTCATGCATGTACGGCAGGCACACGTGATAGGCACATGTGTGGCAGGCATGTGCGGCATGCACATGTGCGGCAGGCACACATGTGACAGGCATGTGTGCGGCAGGCATGTGTGCGGCAGGCACGCGTGTGGCAGGCATGTATGTGGCAGCCCTGGACACATGCTTGCTCAGTGAAAGGATGACCAGCCAGTGCAGGGACTCGGCATAAAGCCTGCAGCTCCCGGCAGAGTGTCATCATCTTCATGGCCACCCTACAGATGGAGAGACTGTGGGGTAGGGCACCTGGGAGCCGGCTGCTCGCAGTCCCTTCAGGGCCAGAACTCTCAGCTGCATGTCAGTACCAAGCCGGGAGCTGGGCCTCACTGCCACCAGGGCCCTCTCTCCTCAGCCCCTCACAGCCCACTTCCTGGAAGGCTTGGTGGATCAGTCGTCCCACTGCTGGGGGGGAAGGACGTGCCTACCCTCATGTGTGTACACATGCATACCCCCACCTCACATTCATACACACACTCACCCACACCCAAAACACGCATATCCCCCACAACAGACACTATACAGGCATACCTCACACATGCTCCACAAATTCATACGTACACATGTGCCCATACCCCACACTCATATACTCATATATCCCCACGCCCCCACAACACACACAGACACCACACACATATACCTCACATATACCCCACAGATAACACACTCACACCTCCCCACAGACAACGTACACTCACCACCAGACACACACTCCACTCACACACTTCATGCACACGCACACTCCCCACTCCCCACTCACACCACAGCACACTCAGCAGATACACGTCCCAGCACAGTCACACTGTACACACATGCATGCACACACTCACACATACACACTCACCCTGCCCCCAGGGCCAGCCCCTCCCACAGTGGAAACGTACAGCATCCATGTCCCGTCGCAAGTCATGCTGGCAGCCTGCAGAGACAAAGGTCCTGAAGCAGCAGCTTGGCCTGTATTCTAGCAGCTTCCTTCAGCAAACGGGCTGTGGGAGGCCGTGGAAGGCGGGCTCTGGGCTGAAGGGGCCTTCACCGGGAGGAGGCAGCCCTGCTGCCTGAGGCATGTCCAGAAAGGCTGGGCTGGCCAAGCCTGTGCCGAGACGTTTCCAACAGTGGGCCTCCACATCCCATCCCTGGGGGCTGCTCCCAAGAAGAGGGAGCCTTGCAGAACTTGGCTTCTATTGACAGAGTCACCTTCGAGTCAAGCTGTCTGCTTCTGGCAAGACAGGAGCTTTAAACCTCCTCCCACTCTCCTGCACTCTCCTCCCCGAGAGGCAAGTCTATGGAAACTTGCTGCTGTGCGCGGCTGGCCAGCTGCCGGGGCCGTCAATGCCTCCCCAGCAGCACATCGGGCCGGGGCGAGGCTCGGGAAGGCGGGAGGCCACGGGCTGGTGGGCATCGGGCCGGGGCAAGGCTCGGGAAGGCGGGAGGCCATGGGCTGGTGGGCAGAGGGGGGGTGGCGGGTTAACCTTCCAGGGAAAGCGTTTGGACCCCCAGAGGTGCCCAGGTGGCGTGAGACAGAGAGAATTACAGACTGGGCTGGAGGCCGGTGTGGGGCTGGCCCAGAGGTGGGGAACAAATCCCTCCTCCCCTTGTGGGAGGGACCCCGGCAGATGGCTCCTAGCCATGAGAACTGGGCTGGGAGCCCTTCCGTGGTGATAAACCTGTCACCTCCAAGGACAGGCAGCCATAGGCCCTCCACCATCTTCATGTATCTGGGCCTGAGGTCCCGGGAGGCCCACCTGGGGGTCGGCTCCTGTGACCATCATGGGCACTGGGGCTTGGGGCAGGGAGGCGAGGGACACACTTCTACTCAGGAGCTGCCTGCCTGATTACAGTTCATCCAGCTTATAGCACGGTTTACAACTGCTCAGGGTGGTAATGCTGACGTCCCCAGGGTGTGGTGACCTGGCTTTCCAGGCCTAGATCCAAGTCTGTGGGCTCAGGGAGTGAAATGTGCCAGGCAGACAGTGGACACGCACACACACATGCAGACACATGTAGACCACAGACACACAGACCACTGAAACACACAGACTATGGACACATGCATACCACAGATAAATGCAGACCCAGACACCACAGACCAAGGACATATGCAGACCACAGACACACGCAGAATAAGGACACACTCAGACCACGGACACACACAGACCACAGACACGCCCAGACCACACCCTCAGACCGCAGATATATGCATATCGCCCAGACCGTAGACACACACAGACTGTGGACATGCCTAAACCATGGATACACATAGATAGTGGACACACACACATGCATGCAGCCCATGGACATGCCCAGACTGCAGATACACGCATACTGTGGACACGCCCAGGCCAACAACACATTCAGACCACAGCACAGGTCCAGACCATGGACACACTCAGGGCTTGGCGCAGGTCCCGAGGTTCCAATGCTATTCAGGAGGAAGAGGTGCTGATGTGCGGGCCCTGGCCCCACGCCCCGTGTGCTTTCCCAGGCTGAGCAGATGTCAGTGACTCTAGACTGAGACAGAGTAGGAAGGCCTGAGAGCCGCCTTCTGGAATCGCCAGCAGGAAGCCTGTGATCACAGTGGCGTGACCTGCTACGTGGGGTCACCGTGCGTCAGGGCAGACTTGGTGGCAGCTAATGACAACAGGGAACAGGAAGGGTGGCCTGCCCAAGGACAGAGCACTGGGGCCGAAACCACACCTTGGCAGGCTGGGCTTGCTGCCTGTGAATCAACAGGCTGCTGACAGGGACTCGAGAAACATTTGTCACCTGCTCACTCAGTGAGGGCTTCTGAGAGCATCCTGCATCCTGGCTTACCCAGGCTCTGGGGACACCGTGTGACACACAGCTACCACCCTGCCCTGAGGCAGGCCACACGCCAGGGGAACGTAAGGCAAGCTGCAGAGAGGAACCAGGAGGTCGGGGGAGGGAGAAGGGCCCGTCTTCACAGGCCCACTGGGAAGACCTCATGGGGAAGGAGATGCCTGGGCTGCCGTGGGGAAGGGACCACGTGGCTCCCTGCGGAGACAGCGAGGGTCCTTAGGTGGGGGTGTGCTGGACTGTTCAAGAACCTGGCCAAGTGGGTCCAGGTTTACGCGGACCGTCCAGAGCAGAGAAGAGTGAGGAAAACCAAAGACTCAAGGAAGGGATTAGTGCGAAGGCCCACTGGGCCACAGGCCCCCAGCTGCCACGGCCCTGAGACCAGAACCCCAGGGGGCCCGGCCACCACTACCAGCCGCTCTGATGCGGATCACAGCAGAGGGCCGGGACAGAGTGGGAGAAAGAGCAGAACAAACACTCAAATTCACGAGAAAGACCAGACTCACTGGTCTGACAGAAACGGAAGGAGCCCCCGAGACTCTGGCTCTAAGACACTCTTCAGACCTGGGAATGAGACCATCCCCAGAGGCCACCTTCCAGCCAAACAGTGGACAGGCCCATAAAAGAAACTGCAGCCAAGAGCCAATTACATGGACTGAAAGGGCAACATTTGCCTAAAATCAAAGCTGAGAAGGTAGGAAGGTTAGAAAAGTCAGACGTAAGGGAACGGGGCCAGGTGGAAACAGGGAGGGGCTGACACACTGTGGGGAACACAGCCAGCATCCTGGAGCACTGTGGGTACCAACCACCCAAAGGGAAGCTATGGGGCTCAGTCAGCCTTCATAGAGCACACTGCAAACTAAAACACAAGGGGCACGGCAAGGCCAAGGGCCTAGAAGAGTGACCAACGCTGAGAAGAACGGGCGGGGGACTCCCCCGGCCCGGGTTCAGGTTCCCCAGTGAGGGAAGCGTCAGGGCTCCAGGCCCTGAGGTGCTGATGTAAGGAACCAGCTCCTGTCAGATCACGTCCAACTCCTGGTGACCCGAGTGTCAGAGCAGAGCTGGGCCCCGTGGGGCTGCCCGTGGCCGGCTTCTCGGGAGACCAGCAGGCCTTTCCTCTGAGGTGCCGCGGTGGGACTCCAATCTCATGCTCTTGGTTAGCAGCCGGGTCCCTGGACTGTCTGTCCACACCACCCAAGGATGGCACGGGACCAACGAGACAGCACAGATTCGGACGGAAACGAACACCATCAACAGATTTTCAAAGGAGGCGAAGTGCTTCTGGGGAAAAGGGACATGTTTCAGTGCAGGAGCACCTGGGTGCCTGTGTGGGGTCCGAGGACCTCAACACCTCACACAACTATGAGCCTGGTCCAGAATTGAACCCACCCCAGGGACCACCTTTCAGACCAATGACTGCCAGGCCCGTAACACGAATAACAAAGGGCAGGGTGGCACAGGGAGGTGGCTCTGGGGGCAGGGACACACAGGGAAGAGGCAACTACTAGGAGGTAGTGGGAGGAGAGCTACTACACTGCAGGGAATGTCAGTCAGTGTCATGAACAAAATGTGTATGAACTGCTGTATGGAAAATGAATTTGTTCTGTAAACTTTCGCCCAAGTCACAAGAAAAAGTTAAAAAAAAAAAAAATGCACCCATAAGGAACATGCCCCTCAGAGCGATCAAGTAAAGGAGACCAGAAGGGCAGCATCTCCCAAAGGCCAGCCCAGAAGGCAGGAAGGGAATGGGGAATCCTGGGAGGAAGTGGGGAGAGCACCCTTACATTGAGGGAATTGCTACCAGTGTCACGAAACAAAATGTGTAGAAACTGTTGAATGGGAAACTCACATGCTCTGCAGACTTCCCCCAAACTACCATTAAGAAAACAAACTGATCTGGACGAGAGATGTAGCGCCAAAGCTCCTAGAAGGAAGAGTGGGGCCCGGCGTCTGGGTGAGCAGGGGCGCCCCAGGACACAGACTGCTCCCCAGAGAAGGAAACAGTGGTAACTCAGAGACTCTGTCAACACGGAGGGCTTGTGCTCATCCAAGGGCAGCACAAAGGAAACAGTTAGAAGACCAATGGTCCAACCAAGAAACGAGCAGAGGACCCACCAGACAGTTCAGCAAACAGGATCCGTGGACAGCCACACACATGGGAGCTGCAGCCGCACAGGGAGCTTCCCACCCACCAGAATGGCTGTAGTTCAGAAAGAAGGGAATGACAAAAGCCAGTAGGGATCTGGGGAGCAGGGATCTCTGGGTAGGGGATGTAAGCCAGTGAGGTCACTGTGGAAAACATCAGTTTACTCAGCGTCCCTAGAGGACAGAGGGGAACTGCACACAGGGTCTCCAAGGCTGTCGATCTTCACGGAAGCAGAGCTCCAACCACACCCACTGCCGTGGAGTTGATTCCACTCACAGCGCCCCTAGAGGACAGATGGGAACTGTGCACAGGGTCTCCAAGGCTGTCAATCTTCACGGAAGCAAAGCTCCAAACCATACCCACTGCCGTGGAGTCCATTCTGACCCACAGCGCCCCTAGAGGACAGAGTGGAATTGCACACAGGGTCTCCAAGGCTGTCAGTCTTCACAGAAGCAAAGCCCAAACCACACCCACTTCTGTGGAGTCGATTCCAGTCACAGTGCCCCTAGAGGACAGAGTGGAACTGCCCCACAGGGTCTCCAAGGCTGTGATCTTTCTGGGAGCAGATCTTCTCTCCCACAGAGCAGTTGTTGAGCTCAAGCTCACTGACTTTTCAGTTAGCAGCCAAGTGTTTAACAATTATGCCGCCAGGCTCCTCAATTTGCCACGTGACCCAGCAATTCCATTCCTACCATGAGAAATGAAGGCCTATGTTCACACAAAGACGTGTGAGGCGTTGTTCACTGCAACATTATCACAATCGCAGAAGGTAGATGCACACCAGGTGCCCGTCAACAGATGCTGAGCAGAATAGGGTCTATCCACACAAGGGAATATTGTTCCAGCCTTAAAAGGAACGGAGCTCTGATCCGTGCCACATGGACAGACCTGGGAAACCCCATGCTGAGTGGAAGAAGCCAGTCACCAAAGACCACTGCCTGGTGCCACTTCCATGACATGTCCAGAAAAGCCAAATCCAGGCACAGGACACCAACTGGGGACCAAGGCAGACAGGGAATGGGCTTGTGATCTTTTGGGGTGATGGGAACATTCTAAAGTGTGGTTGTGGTGGTGGGTGTACACCTGAACTGAATCACCTAGTCAACACCAGCCACGATGGGGAGCCGGGCTGTGGCTGTGGTGGTTCTGAGATGCTGAGGAAATGCCTGAGGGTCCAGCAGACACGGACTCACAGGGGCTCACCGGCCTGCATGATGCCCTGTGTCAGGGCGTCTTTCTCTGCTGAGAGGAGGAGCCAAGGTCCAAGAGGCTGAGAGGTGTGTGTGGGGGAGCAGGGACTATGGAGGAGCCTGCCCTGTGGCACACCTGCATGCTGGCTCCCACCTGGCCACACACCTCTTCCACCACCCAACCCAGCGAGCTCATTTTGGGTTTAGAGGTGAAGGGTTGCATGAAATCCAGGTGTCCTGCTACTCACACCACATTCAGAGGAAAGAGGTGTTTGGGGGTGCAGTGCATGGCACTGGCTGAACCCACTCCTTTCCTGAACTGGGTGGGCTGCCCCAACTTGTGCTACCAAGCTCCCCTCACCTTGCTAGCCTCCTGGGGCTCCACCTGGGCCATTCTCCTGAGCGGTACTCAAGCCCCATGTGGGGACCCTCCTCCGGGCCCAGAGTGGCTCCCTCCCCTCTGGTCCCAGCTCACTCATGAGTGGAGCAAGGTGATGAGCCCCCAGAGGGGTCCTCAGGCCTCTGAGCACTAGACAGAGCTCCTGTCACATTGAGATGGGGCCCCAGGGAGTCCAGAGCCCCAGCCTCAGTGGGGAGGTCACTGCAGGAGCAGACACGCGTGCCCGGGCTTGCCAAGGAGACCGTCTCAGAACGAGAGCCCAGGCCAATCCAGAGATGCAGCTCCCAGAGTCCTGGTAAAAATCTCCCAGAAGGTCAGGAGCTCCCTTGGCCAGAGGCGAGCTCATGGCCCAAAAGGGTCAGAGAGGCCACAAGATCAGGAGCACCATCAGGGAGAAGGTGGGTGACACGTGTCTGGTCCGATGGAGGAGTCTCTCGGTAAACGTGTGCACGCCTGCATGTCTGTGCACACACGTATGTGTCCTCCATATACCCATGCATAGCTCTGTGTATGTGTGGGTGTATCAGGGTGGCTGTCTCATGTGTGCACACACGTACGGGTATCGGAGCTCTGAATTGTATTTTTGCCTGTTGGGGAAACATAACTTTTTGTCCAGCCTGCATACACACCTGACGTGTATGTAGTAAGCACCCTACATTTAGGAATGTGCACTTGTGTTACACACACATGCATACACACAAATACACATGTGCACACATGCAAACAAACTCACATAACACACACACAAATGTACTCACACACATATCCACAGATGTGCACACATGCACAAATACACGCACATACAAACACATTCATACAAGGCACACAAAGATGCACACGCACGCACACACATGTACACAGATGTTGCACACACACTCTCTCCCTGCCCCCGTTGGCCAGCGGTCGGGCCGAGCTCTCAGTGACTCAGCCCTGAACAAAAGCACCAGCTCTCAGAGCTGCCTATCACCAGCCAGCCAGGCGGAAGCCTAACGTGTCTGGAAGGGGGAATGGCTGTGGGTGGTTGTGATGGTGCCGCCCCAGTGGCCGGGGCTTGGGGAGGGAGCACATGAGGGGCCCAGCTCCAGATCACAGAAGACACACAGAGGAAGGAACAGGTCTGCACCCAGGGCCGGGGCAGGCCCAGAACCAGTCGGGGAAGTATCGCTCGACTTTAGTTCACGGTGCAGAGGACGCCCTGACGTGGAAGTGGGCTGAACAATGGGAAGGGGGTCCTCGGGAGGTGGAGGACCTCGACCAGGCACCACTTGGCCACACAGCACTCCTGGCCTCAGCCAAGAGCAGCCCGGCAGGGGGCACCCACCCGCTCTCAGAAAACGCCAGTGGGGCTGTGGTGTACATGTGTGTGTGAGCGTGTGTACGTGTGTGCAAGTGTGTGGGCACCAGCTGGGCAGCCTGGACTCCAGCCCAGCTCCCCACACTGGGTCTGTGGTCTGACCTCTCTGTGGGTCCCTCCCTGCCTACGTGGACAGGAGAAGAATAAAGCCTGCCTACAGGACTGGGAGCCAAAGAGATGACAAGTCCAAAGTGACGAAGACTAGGCTCGACCAACAGCCAGTGGGCACTTTTCTGTTCAAAACAGGAAAACCTCCCAAGAGTGGACAGGACAGAGGGGACCACAGTGACAGCAGGGCCCGAGCACTGGGAAGGTTCTCGAACTTTCTCTAGTGCCAGTCAACCGACTTAGAACGAGAAACGCAGTGTCCCTGGCAGTGGCACCCACCCTTCACTGCATCCTGTGAGGGCATTCTGGGCTGAGTTCACATTTAAACATAAGGAGTCACAGAGTTAAAATGTCTGTCATTTCTGCCAAGTGCCCAGAGACCTCCTTCCCACTGTCCAGCAAGTGTACACTGTGTCCACTCGGTGCCCCAGGCTGGGCACACAGGCCCAGAGATGCTGGCCGTGTGAAGCTCACTATAAGTCATCACGGTGCCGCAGGCTGGAGGTTTCCCCAGAGAGACATGTGGAGTCCTAAACCCCAGTACCCACGCACACAGTCTTGTGTGGAAATAGGGTCTTTGAAGACATTAGCAGGTAGGACACCAGGAGATCACACTGGACTAGGGCAGTCTTAACTCCATCTGGGCAGAGGCCTTATAAAAGGGAAGAGGTGCATGAAAATGCATCTAGAATCCAAAGATGGTTGGCCACTCCCAGAAGCCAGAGAGAGGCAGGAGCAGCCTCTCCCTCACAGCCTCAGAGGGAGTCAACACGGCCGACGCCCTGCTCTCAGACTCCCGGCCTCCAGAGCCATCAGACAGTGGATGCCTGTCCCCACAAGTCCCCCAGTGTGAGACAGAGAGAATCAACATGGCCGAAACCCTGCTCTCAGACTCCTGGCCTCCAGACTGTGAGACGGTGGACTTCTCTTCTTACAAGCCCCCAGTCTACAGTGCTTTGTTACTGTTGCCCCAGGTCACTCAGACAATGGGCTTAGACCAGGTCTCAGGACAGCAGCACAGAGCCACTGGGCCCACACTCTTGATAAGGGTAGATGGTCAGTGGCCATCCCAGGAATCCTGGCCATCCTGATGCCAGTGATATGCCCATGCCATTTCCTTGGTCCACCTCCCCAGCTCTCTGCACAGGTAATTGACAAGGACCCACACCAAAAGCTCCTTTCGCCCTCAAATCAGCCAGGGCTTCTAGCCCAGTGATCCCCCCACCCCCCAGGAGACACTAAGAGGCGTGGTGCCATCTCCCTCCATCCCATCTCCTCTGCCTCCGCTCTGCTGGAAAACCCAATGACTAAATTACACAAGTTCCTACAGCTCCAATTAAACACCTAATTGATGGTGTCGCCCTTTATTACCTGACACTCAGAACAAACAAACGAAGTGGAGAGACAGTCTGGGACACACAGTAATTATGGCACCAGCCGTGCTGCATGCACCCACTGTGCATGAGCTGTGGGGACAGTGGCACCCTGCACACAGGCTCTTCCCGACCTGGCTGCCCAGGACCTGGCTGCCCTGCAGACTGCAGCACCAGGGGCTATCCAGAGGGAAGAGCCAAGGTTCACGGGCTCCTGGGCCCTGGTCTGCCCCACTCCCTACTCTCAGCCCAGGGCTCCCGAGCCCAGCCTGCTTCTGGGTTGAGTTCCCACAGCCTGCTTACCCTCTCCCGTCTGGGCTCCTCTCTCACACAAAGTAAGGACACTGAGCTTGCAGGGCCAGGGCAATGCATAGAGGCCTCGGGCATGGGCTTGTGGTGCGAGCCTCACGTGCCACCACGGCTCTCAGCAACCTCAGTCAGGCTGGAGAGGGGGTGCAGACTTGGCACCAGAACCTCCCTCCTGCAGCTCAGAGTGGCTGACTGCTGGCTTCCCAGGCTCAGCCATCCACCCTGCCCCAAATCTTCCCATCCCTCCATTTATCCCTCCATTCATCCATCCATCCCTACATCCAAATGTCTGTCTATTCATCCACCCAGCTACCCACACACCCACATTCATCCATTCGTCCGCCTGTCCAACCATCCACCTGTCCACCCACTTCCTATCTATCCACCTGTCCATTCATCCACCCAGCTACTCACACAACCATCCATGCATTCATCTATTCGTCCGTCTGTCCAAGTATCCACCCATCCACCCACCTTTTATCCATCCACCTGTCCATCCATCCATCCACTTGTCAACCCATCCACTTATCCATCCATCCACACACACACACCTCTCCATTCACTCATCCCATCCGTCTGTCCATCCATCCACCTGTCCAACCAGTTTTATCCATCCATCTGTCCCTCTATCGACCCAACCACCCACTATCCAACCACCTGTCCATCCATCCACCTATCCATCTGTTCACACATCCACCCATCTCTCCAACTGTCCATCAATCCATTTGTCTACCTATCTACTCACCTACCCTTCTATCTCCATACATCCACCCACCCAGCTATCTGTCTATCCACCCACATCCATCCATTCATCCATCCATCCATCCACCCATGCACTCTCCTACCATCCATCCATCCAGGCACTGTGCTGGGCACTGGGGATATAGCAGTGCCATGGAGGCTGACTGACAGTTGGGCCACAGCAGTCCAGGGAGACAGCAGCTCCCAGAGCACTGGTCCAAGCTTAGAGGGGCACTGGATCCTCTGATCCCAGCCACTCCTACTCTTTTCTTTCCCCACCCTGACCACCCCTGGGGGCAGCAAGCTGTCCTAGGCCCTCCTGCCACCAACGAATGACTGACCGACGGGACGTCCAATGACGTGCTGCCCAGCTACTGTGAGGAGGCAGCGTGGGATAGGAACATCTGCTGCATGCACGTGGCACTTGCATTTTCCACAGAAGCCCTGGTTAGGAGGGAGACAGAGACCCAGACCCATGACCTCAGGACTGCAGACCCAGGACCCCAGGAATCACCTAGACGCTCCAAATACAGCCATAAACCCTGGAAATCATGCAAGAGGTGCCCAAAGGGGAGCCTGGAGGGCGGGAAGAGGAAGGTGAAGCAGGAGCAGCGGTGCCACAGGACACCCCACCAAAGGGCGGAAGGCGCTCGAACCTGGCGTTCCTGATTGCCCTCAGCAACAGAAGGTGGTCCAGGTGGGCTCATCTATCCTGACCAAGCAGCAGCCCCTGAGCCAGGTGGCACTGGCAAAGATGCTTATTCAGGAGCCCACCTATGCCAGAGGGAGCGCCCCTCCCCGCGGGCCGGAGCAGGGTTCGAGCCACACTGCGCCATGCCTGGGAAGCTCTTCTGTGCCTGTAGGCCTGGGACGGCCCTCTCCAGAAACTCAGACATTGCAAAGCTGAAAGCTCTCCCATCACACTAATGAACAACTCCAATGCAATTCCGTAAAATACAAAACCTCAATGGACTTTTCCTGAACTTAGATTCTAAAATTCATTTAGAATAATAACTAGGTAAGAAAATTCTTAAATAATAATACTAATAATAATAATAAAAGGATGTCTCGCTCTACACCAGGCTTTAAAGCACATTTTAAGGTTGCAATTACTGACAGTATGGTGTAGAGATATGAATGAAAGGGGAAAAGTGCTGAATAGGCTCCATTACCATGTACAAGACTTTAATAAAGATGAAAACAAACCACAAACTGAGGAAAGGATTTGCTGACAAATGGGACCAGGACAATTCTTAGTGATCTGGAAAAAGATCGATTCCGACCTTGACCTCAAGCCGCACACCAAAGTAAGTCCAAGTAGATTAAATCTTTAAATACAAAAAATAAGCCAAAAAAAAAAAAAAAAAGAGAGAGAGAGAGAAGAAAACAGAATCATTTATCAAGTCGCTAGAAAACTTTCTAAACTTAATGAAAAAGATAAGACTTCAGAAAAGTTATAACTTCCTATACAAAAAAACTACAAAGAAGAACTACACGGCAAACTTTCACACAAACCAAATTAAAAGAATAAAGAGGCCAGTGGCATAGACGACAACTCAGAAGGAGGAAGAACAGCTCTCCTCTGTAGCAGTAACCAGGGAAACGTTCATTCTAGGAGACACCATCATCATTTAAAACAAAAAACCCACCTGTCATAAAGGGACAGTGCTGTGGGTTGGACACAGGTGCAGACGATGGTTGTGACTGACCACAAGTGGGACTCAGAACGGTTCTATCATCTGGAAACCCTCCTATCTCCCCTTACACACACACTTCGTCACACATTCCCACCCCAACCCCGGGCAGCCACTGCTCTGGTCTCCAACTTACAGCTCTGCCCTTTCCAGATGGCATCTGAATGAACCAACCACCACGCTGTTTGAGCCGGGGTCCTCCCTCGGCTGCACCTCGACACTCCCCCGTGCTGCTGCGTGTGTGCACAGTCGGTTCTCCTCCTGCTGACGGTACTCCACAGTCCACACATCCCACAGCTGGCTCACCCATACAGCTACGGTGGCTGTGAGTGATGTGGCTGCCGAAGTTCAAGGTCTGCTTCAGAGAAAGATGGAGCAAGCAAACTTGACCCCATCTTTCCCTGGGGGCAGCTATGAACTCTGAACAGAAGGCAAGGAGCAGCCCACTGTGGGCCCCCAAAGGTGGAAGCCACGGAAGGGAACCAGAATTCACAGGACCACCGGAATGCTGTGGGCTTCCGGTCTTTTGGATAAGAATTGCACTAAATTTACAGATCACCTTTCACAGAACTGGCAGCTGGACAACGTTGACTCCAACGTTGGTGTGTCTCTCCACTGATTTAGGTCTCCTTGGATTTCTTGAATCAGCATTTTGTAGTTTTCTGCATACAAGTCCCCTACATGTTTTGTTAGATTCGTTGTTGCTGTTGTTGCTAGGTGTGGTCAAGCTGGCTCTGACTCGTAGTGACCCTGCCACATACAAGAGAATAAAACGCCGCCCGGTCCTGCCCCAGCTGCACAATCCTTGCTATGTTTGAGCCCATCACTGCAGCCACCGTGTCACTCTAGCTTGTTGAGGGTCTTCCCCTTTTTTGTCGACCCTCACCAAGCATGATATTCTTCTCCAGGGAGCATTCTGGCTGCCCTTCCCCCCAGACAGATGTGTTTATTTTTCTGGCAGTCCACGGTATTTCTAGTATTCTTTGCCAACACCACAATTCAAAGGCATCAAGTCTTCTT
Organism: Orycteropus afer afer; assembly: GCF_000298275.1. Classification (NCBI taxonomy): domain Eukaryota; kingdom Metazoa; phylum Chordata; class Mammalia; order Tubulidentata; family Orycteropodidae; genus Orycteropus; species Orycteropus afer. Next base: position 15,542,887 of record NW_006921593.1, on the reverse strand, counting down.
TGCTCTTCCTTATTCATTATCCAGTTTTCACATGCACATGAGACGACTGGAAAGACCATGGCTTGGGTTAGGCATACTTTAGACTTCAAAGTGACATCTTTGTTCCTTAATGCTTTAAAGAGGTCTTTGCAACAGATCTGCCCAGTGCAATATGATGTCTGATTTCTTGACTGCTGCTTCCATGGGTGTTGATTATGGATCCAAGTAAAATAAAACCCCTGATAACTTCAATCTTTTCTCCATTTGTTTACTGGTCTAGTTGTGAAGATTTTCATTTTCTTTATGTTGACATATTATTCACAATGAAGACAGCAGTCTTTAACCTTCATCAGTGAGTGCTTCAAGTCACCTTCACTTTCAACAAAGTTGTGTTGTCCGCATATTGCAGGTTGTTAGGGAGTCTTCCTCCCATCCTGATGCCATGTTTTTCTTAATAGTCTAGTTTCTCAGATTATTTTTTCAGCATACGGACTGGATAAGTGTGGTGAAAGGATACATTCTTGATACATGCCATTCCTCACTTTATACCATGCAGCGTCCTCTTGTTCTATTTGAACAACACCCTCCTGGTCTATGTACAGGTTCCTCATGAGCACAATCAAGTGTTCTGGAATTCGCATTCTTCTCAATGTTATCCATAATGTGTTATGATCCATGGTTGAATGCCTTTGCAGAGTCAATGAAACACAGGTAGATGTCTTGCTGGAACTCTGCCAGATTGACATCCAGGTACCCCACTTTTAGGGAGCAATGGGCATGGCTTCTACTTTGGTTTCCATATGTGCATCACTAGCATATAAATGAGCGATTGATTTCTGTGTGCTGACACATGTTCTGTGACACTGTTGAATGCATCATTTTTTTTTGTTGTTGTTCTTTGGGATTTTTTACAGACACAATCACATCACCTGCAAAAAGTGGAAGCTTATCTCTTCCTTCCCAGTCTGCATGCTTTTTACTTCCTTTTCTTGCCTGGTGGCCCTGGCTAGGATTTCCAGCATTCTATCTAGTAAGCATTGTGAGAGCGAACATCTTTGCCTGATTCCTGTTCTTCAGGGAATGCATTCAGTCTTTCATCATTAGCTTGGCCTTAGTGGTGGGTTGGCCATTGGTGGTGGGTCGACCACTGGTGGTGGGTCAGTGGTTGGTGGTAGGTTGGCCTCAGTGGTAGGTCAGTGGTTGGTGGTGGGTCAGAAGTTGGTGGTGGGTTGGCCATTGGTGGTGAGTCAGCCTTAGTGTTGCGTTGGCCATTGGTGATGAGTCAGTGGTTGATAGTGGTCTTAGTGGTGGGTCAGTGGTTGGTGCTGGGTCAGCAATTGGTGGTGGGTTGGCCATTGGTGGTGGGTCAGCGGTTGGTGGTGGGTCTGCAGTTGATGGTGTGTCAGTGGTTGGTGGTGGGTCGGCCTTAGTGGTGGGGCAGCAGTTGGTGCTGGGTCAGCCTTAGTGGTGGACCGCTGGTAGGTCAGCCTCGGTGGTGGGTCGGTGGTTGGTAGTGGGTCGGCCATGGTGGTAGGTCAGCCATTGGTGGTAGGTCAGCCATTGGTGGTAGGTCAGCAGTTGGTGGTGCGTCAGCCTCAGTGGTGGGTCGGTGGTTGGTGGTAGGTCAGCCTCAGTGGTGGGTCAACAGTTGGTGGTGAGTTGGTGGTTGGTGGTAGGTCAGCCGTTGGTGGTAACTCAGCCATTGGTGGTGGGTCTGCCTTAGTGGTAGGTCGGCAGTTGGTGGTGGGTCAGCCTTAGTGGTGGGGTGGCCATTAGTGGTAGGGCGTTTGTAGCTGCTCTTTATCAAGGTGAGGATGTTCCCTTCAATTCCCAGGTGGCTGAGAATTTTTGTCATGAATGGCCTCAATCCTGTCACATGCTTTTACTGGATTTATAGGACTTAGTCATGTGATTCCCCTTTTGTTAGCCTGATGATGGGGTGGATTGTATCCATTGGTATCTGACAATTGAACCAGCCTTGCATTCTTGAAATAAACCCCAGCTGGATGTGGCCTGTAATTCTTTTGTATACTGCTGGATTCATTTTCATGAGGACTTCTGTGTCTGTTTATGAGAGGATTGGTCTATGGTTGATTTCTTTTTTGTGTTGTGTAGGTTTTGAAGTTAGGGTCATAGCTGCTTCACAAAATGATTAGGGAGCAGTCCCTCCCTATCCATGTTCTTGAGAAGACTTGTGTGGAATTGGTGCTAATTCTTCTTAAGTGTTTGGCAGAATTCCCCAGTGAAGTTATCTGAGCCTGGTGATGCATTTGTGGAAGCTTTTTAGCTATGGGTTCCATTTCTGTAATGGTTGTATGACTACACAGATCATCTGCTTCACATTGGCTGAGATCTGGTTGTTTGTGGTTTGAGTTTCCCGTTTGTCTTGTCTTCACTCTGGCATTGCTCAGCACTGAGTTTCCTCTGTGGTGTGTGTGTGTGTGCACGTGCATGGCTTTCACTCTGGCATTGCCCAGCCTGGACTCAAAGGCAGTCTGAAGCTGGACGTCAGCACCAGGTGCAAACAAAGAGATTATCAAGAAGAATACTCTCTCTCTGGCCTGATAAACACATGGGAGAAATCTTGTTTTCTTTTTCCCTTGTTTTTCTATTCCCTCACCTGCTGCTATTGTGTGCTATTGAGTTGACTGGACTAATAGTGGCTCCATGTGACAGAGAAGAACTGTCCCATAGGGTTTCCTAGGTTGTAACCTTTATGGCAACAGATTATCAGGTCTCTCTCTCAGGGAGCCACTGGGTGGGTTAGAACTGCCAACCTTTCAGTTAGCAGGTCGGTGCTTATCCCTCAGGGCTCCTTTCTTACCTCCTCGCTTTGGGTGATTCTGTAGAGGCACAGCTGCAGCTGGACAGATGCCTAAATTCCACAGGGGGCCCCTTATCTCTGGCCACAGGCTCTGCAGTCCCAGATTATGGGGTGAACTCCTGTTGAATTTTCTCTTTGTACTACTGTTGGCACTAGCCTTGACATGGATGCAGTGGTGGGAGGTGTAGCAGGGCAGAAAGCACAAAGTCCTGGCCTCTGGCCGTGCCTCTGCAGGAGGTCCCACAGGGAACCAGAAAATGCTGGAGAGATAGTAGAGATAGGAACCAAGAGAGTGATCTGTAAAGTGATGTATGAGCCCTGAAGTCACCTGAAGGAATGTGCACAGCTATGGGAACTGAACTCTGAGCTAGGCCACTGTCCCCTCTGGCCCTTGGGGACACATTGTACAAGTCCTGACAATGCAGCAAAGATTTTGAAAATGACAAGAAAAAGCACTATGGCCATAGTGGGTTTATCTCAGAAGTGCCAGATTGGTTCAGTGTCGGAAAATTAAACATATAATCTATGACAGTGACAGTCAAAAGAAGGAAAAAAAACATACAAGATCACATCAAGTGATGCAGAAAAAGCATTTGATGATGAAATTCAGTATCCATTCATGACAAACACTGTCAGCCAACTGGAAGAGAAAAGAACTACTTCAACGAGACCAGAGGGCATTCATAACAGTTCTACAGCCTACACCCTCCTTAACGGTGAAAGACTGGGTGCTTTCTCCTAAGATCAGGTGCAAGGCACACATGTCCATGCTCACCACTCCTAGTCCACACTGTACAGAAGTCCTAGCCAGGAAAATAAGGTGAGAGGATAAACAGATGACATGACTGCAGAGAACAAATAATGAAAACAGCAAAAACCCTCCTAGGAGTAGTAGTGAGTTTAAGAAGATCACAGTACACAAGTTCAACACAGAAATCAACTGCGTTTCTGTACACTAGCAACAAATCGTGGAAACCATAATAAGCAAAAGAAAACAAGCATTTACAATAGCACTGTCCTGGTTCCCTGGTGCCGCCCTGACAATAGCACTGTCCCGGTTCCCTGGTGCCGCCCTGACAAGAATATACCACAGATGGGATGGCTGAACCAACAGGAGTTTATTCTCTCATAGTTTGGAGGCTTTAAGTCCAAGTTCCAAGTGCCAAGCTCTAGGGGCTGGATGAAAGCTCCTCAGCCTTGGGCTTCAGCTCTGCCTCCAGCTCCTGGCCCACTGAAGCTAAAGGCGTTTCTTTACTCAGACAGCTGTTGGCTGCTGAGGCTGCCAAGCCCAAGGTTGACAAATAAAAAGGCACCGTCCTGATGTTACCAAACTGTATGCTAGGCCATTAATTCAAGTCCATTGTAAGTCCCCAGGTTGGCAAAGCATGGCAGGGTGCTGAACAATGACACAGCTACATGCAAGGTTCAAGCGTGCCCACAAGCTAGAGACAATTCCCAAAGCTGTTTCTTATATATGGGAGGCAGACCATGTACCCAAAGCAGCTACTCATCTGCTCGTGGTAGATCCTACCATGGAGTTGATTGCCAGTCTCATCATGCGGAATAACTACCACCAGCTGCCCAGCCACTCAAGCAGGCCCAGCCAAGTTGACACACAAACATAACCACTGCAAGAACCAACAAAAACCCAATGCAATACTATGGTATTGTTTCTAACAAAACATGGTTAGGTCCATGTGTGCTGAAAGACACAGCATGCTGATGAAAGAAATCAAAGACCTAAATGAATGGAGAGACATACCATGTTCATGGATTGGAAGACCATCACAGTAAAGATAAGAATCTCCCTAACTGATCTACAAGGAGCTCTGGTGGTGTAATGCCTAAGGCATTTGACTGCTAGCCAAAATGTTGACGATTCAAACCCACCAGCTACCCTGCAGAAGGAAGACTGAGTAATCTACTTCTATAAAGATTTACCACCTCAGAAACCCAAAGAGGGTCACTATGAGTCAGAATTGACTCAATGGCAGTGGGTTTTTTTTTTTTTTTTTTGTAACTGATCTACAGATTTAACGGAACACAAATAGAATCTCTGCAGAGTGTTTTTTCTTTTTATATATTTTTTCGGAAGATAAAAAATTGCTCCTAAAATGTCTATGGAAAGGCAATGGGACAGGATGAGCCAAAGCAATTTGAAAATGACCATAAAGAAGAGAAATGATGCTATCAATGCCAATGCCTCCTATAGAGCTACAGTCCTCAGGACAGTGTCATATTAGCAAAGGAGCAGACACTTGGATCAATGGACAAAACAGAGTGCCCGGAAGCAGACCCATACAAACTTGGCCAACTGATTTTTGACAGAGGTGCAAATATAATCCATAGAGTAAGGACAATCTTGGGGCCATGGGGGCTCGGTGGTAGAACTCTCGCCTTACAAGTGGAAGACCTGGGTTCAATCCCTGGCCAACGCACCTCAAGCGCAGCCACCAATCATCTCTCAGTGGAGACTTGTGTGCTGGTAAGACAGACTAGGAAGAAAGGTCTGGGCAGCTACTTCTGAAAAGCAGCCCACAAAAACACTATGGATCTCATGCCTGATCTGCAATTAGGGGATGGCAGGGGACCGGGCAGAGTTTTGTTCCCTCGTTCATGGAGTCACCATGGGTTGGGGAGATCTGTAATTACAGGGATGGCATGGGACCAGGCAGCGTTTTGTTCCATTGGCGTAACCATGGGTCGGGGCCTGACTCAACAGAAGCTGACAGTAAGGATAGTCTTTTCAACAAGTAATGATGGACTAACTGGCTACCCGTATGTAAATAATAATGACAAACAAAACAAAGAAGCACCTTGACATAAATCTCACGTTATGTGCAAATATGAACTGAAAATGGGTCACAGATTTCAATGTAAAATGTAAAACTGAAAACACTTCTACGAGAGAACATGACAAAGAAATCTTTTTGATCTACGGGTAGGTGAGGAGTTCTCAGATCTCACCCCAAAAGTATGACTTGGAAGAAAAAACTGGGTCATTTAGACCATACCAACATGAGAATGTTTGCTCCAAGAGAAACACTGTCAGCAAATGAAGATACCAGGCACACGAGACAAGGACGTCCGTCAACTACACAAGTGACAACCTGCAGCTGGGATGTACAAGAGCTCTCAAAACATGCTACTGAGAAAACAATCCAATCAAAAATTGGCAAGAGACCTGAGCAGACTGTCCACTCAGGAGGACATGTGACCAGCACACGTGCCCTTACAAAGGCAGCTGGCATCCCCGGGCATTCAGGAGACGCACATTGGATAAAGCCAGGATGAGACATCCCTGTACATGTGAGAGAGGCTCACACAAAACGCACCTGAGTCCAGGCACGGTACTGAGCAGCGGGAATGTGCACCCTGCAGGTGGGGTGTGATGGTGCTGCCACTCCAGGCCCAGTGTCTCTAAGGCAGTTACACCAGGTAAGGGCCAGACCCGAGAAGGATCCGATAAGGGGGAGCGAGGCAGGCACGGGGTGTGGCTTTTCTTGAGCACAGAGACTCAGGCTGCGGCCCCACCTGCACCCCACCTGCAACATCGCAGCCCTGCCCCCCACCAGGAGATTGTTACTGGCTCTCGGTGGGGCCCTTTAGCAAGCTGGACTTGGGCTTTTTTTTCTTTTGGTCTTTAACCATCAGCACCAGGTGCTGGGGACCGACCTGAGCCGCAGTGACCTGGCTGCCAGAGCTGAGCTGCTCTCCATAGCGTTTTCTAGGACTCATTTTGCAGAATAGAATGGTCAGGCTTGCTCCCAAAGCACCTCCAACTTTTGGTTGCAGCCACACGTGTCAACCATTACACCACCCAAACCAAACCAAACCCAATGTGGTACAGCTGGTTCTGCCTCACAGCAACCCTACAGCACAGAAGCAGAATTGCCCCATAGGATTCCCAAGGCCATACGTCTTTAGGAAGTAGACTGTCACCTCTTTCTCCTGTGGAGAGACCGGTGTATTCAAACCACCAACCTTTGGTTAGTAGCTGCACCTTTAACCACTGTGACATCAGGGTTGTTTATGATCTGCAGTCACTGCTTTCATGAGATACTGACAGGCACCCATCCTGAAGCGTCCACTGGTCCCGCACACTCGCGTGGGAGATGCAGCCAGCTCCCGTGGGTCCCCTGGTTCCGCACACTCGTGTGGGAGATGCAGCAGGCTCCCGTGGGTCCCCTGGTTCCGCACACTCACGTGGGAGATGCAGCAGGCTCTGGAGCCTCCTGCTGCCCCTCCTCCAGGGCGCCCCCTTCACTTCTTTGAGCCGCTTTTTCTGGTGTTGATGGCCCTTCTCTAAAGCCTGCATCTGCACCGCTGCTTCTCATCTGACACTGAGGATTCCATCCTGACGCCCCTCGGACCAGGAGGACTTAGGTCCCCTTCCCCACCCACCACACGTGCTTCTTTCCTGTCACCACCCTCACGATATTCATGTCACTCTGCTCACATGGGACTCAGCACTACTGTTGTTGTTACAGCTGCTGTCCAGTCAGCCCCGACTCTCGGCGACCCCCTGCACCTCTAAACGAAATGCCCCTGTCTTGTGCCATCCTTGTCATCAGTTGTGGTCACACATTATCATCCATAGGGTTTTATGAGCTGATTTTCAAAGCCAACCGCCAGCCCTTTCCTCCTCGTCTGTCTGAGTCTCGAAGCTCCACTGAAACCTGCTCAGCATCCTAGCAACAGAGGCCTCCACTGGCAGGCGGGGGGGGCTGCCCGAGGTGCACCGGCCGGGAATCAAACCCGGGTCTCCAGCATGCAAGGTGAGAATTCTACCACTGAACCGTCACCGCACCTTTCAGTCCCGTCGTTAGGTGCTGCTGAGTCTGTTTCAGCCAGGTGACAGCACGGATCGGCCCCACAGGGGTTTCTGGGTGTAATCTCTATGGGAGCACACTGCCAGGCCTCTTCTCCCACAGAACCACTGGGTGGGTTCAAACCACTGACCCTCTGGTTGGTAGCTGAGCACTTACCCACTGAGCCCCCAGGCCTGCTTACATGACTACTAGGACTATGTAACTTCTGTTCAGAAGTGGCCCGGGTAGCAACTACCAACCCATTCCGTCTCTCACGCAACTTTTCATTTTCCCTATAGCTAGTCATTGTCTTTTTCCAATTGCTTCGTTTTTCTAGTAATCATTCCAACCTCAGCCACATCTCATTGCTATTTGCCTAAGGCAGGGAGCTTCCTAACCTTTTCTGCAGGCGGTGTACGTAGAAAACGAGGAGTGTGCCTGGGAGATGGGTGTAAAGCAGGGTCCGTGCAGCCGGAGGCAGCAGGCCAGGGACCAGCGCATCCACATCTGCAGCAGCCCGTCCGGGTGCACAGGTGGGAAAGGCTCCAGTCCAGATCACCTTTCCACATTCTAACACTTAGGTCCTGCCCATTTCACCTTTCTGAAGAAGCCCCAGAACCTTCTAACCAGCTCCAACCTACTCCAGTTGCTCTCAAGGCCTGCTGTCCTAAGGTCTCCTTTCACTCTTCTCCCAGGGGAAAGCTCCTGTTTCCCATAATCCATGTCTTCTTTTATGGTCCACTCCCTTGTTTTGGTGGAGCACGTCCTCCACTAGCTTTCTGAGGAAAGCTGCATGGGAAGTGAATTTGTTAAGAGCACAAGTATCTGGAAATGTACTTAATTCTTCCTTCAGACTTCACTGAGAGTTTAGCAGGCATAGAATTCTAAATTGCAAATCGTTTTCCTTTACAGAGTGCACCCTGGCTTTCTAGCTTCCATGTTGCTATGGAGAAGTATTAAGCCATTCTGACTCCTGACCCTTTGATGAGTGACCTATTTTTTTTTCTTCTCTGGAAACTTACAGGATCTTCTCTTCATTCCCAGTGTCCTGAAGTTTCATGATGATGTCTACTGGAGGGTCAGTCCATTTTTATCCGTTGTAAAAACCCATTAAGTATCTAGCAAAATATAGAAGGTCATCACCTTCATTCTGTGAAACGTTCCTGGGAGTACTTCATTGAGGATTTCTTCTGTTTCCCCTGTTCTCGTCTCTGGAGCTCCTGTTATCCAGATATTGGACCTCCCGGGCTGGTCCTTTAATTTTCTTGCCACTTCTCTCCTGTTTCCCATCTCACTGTCTTTTTGTTTTATTCTAAGCTTACTCAATTATATCTCATCAATCATATTTATCTTATGAATCAACTTATGAATCATATTTCCCTTATGAATCAATCAACTGTCTTATAAGTTTGATCTTACAAATTCTATTTCGTTTTTCACTTCACTCTTAGTATTCCTCATTTCCGAGAGCTCATTTTTGCTCTCTGAAGGCTTTATTTTTAAGTGTCTTGTTGCTTGTCTCACTGAAACACCCTGTCTCATGTCTCCAAGGACATCCTTGACACATCTCTTTACGAGATTTTCTTCTCTCTGATGGCCTGTTTCCCACAACTTCCATTTTTCTACTTGTTTCCTTTGGTCTTGGTCTTTCATGTTGGAGCCTCCTTTTTCAGATGTCTGCTTATCTACTCATAATCAAGAGTGGAGCTCTAGAAGGCACGTGGGGACCTCAGAGCAGAAGCAAGCTTGTCTCCTGGGAGCTTCACTATCGAGTGAGCTCATGAAGCTGTTCAGCTGGGGACCCTCCAGAGTCCGCGCCCTTAGTCTGTCTTCTTGGGCTGCTCTAAGTCCCTGAAGAGCAGTCTGACCTCCTGCCCAGAGGGTGTACCCTTGGCCACAGCATCTGGGGATGGCCCAGGAACAGGGCTTGGACGGGCAGGGGGCACTCAGGGACTCTGGGCTCTGCTCAGCTCTCTGCCCTAAACTGTGCCTTGCCTGTGGGTGCTGATACACTCCGTCCAGAACAGTGGCTCACAAGCCTGAGCCAGAGTGAGAACCAGCGCGGGGCTCGGGAGGGTGCACTACTGCAGGAGGTCTGAGTTGAGCCCGGCACGTTCCAGGCACTGCTGCTGCCAGTCGGGGACCCGCTCTGGGAGCTGCTGTTCCCAGAACACTGATTGCTGCTGTTCTTCTTTTTGGTGGGGAGAGACGGTCGCTCCCTGCAGAGAGCTGGGTGGAAAACCCAGAAACTGCCTGTCCCTCAGTTAAACCAGCCTGCAGGCCCCTCCCCCAGTGCTGCCTCTGGTTCCCAGGCCTGCGGGGCCCACCGACGCTGGCTTGGAGTCTGCTAAGTCACGTCGTCACTCATCTGTCCACTTTACAGATCCAAAATGTTTGCTGGGCGTTCCCCTTGTCTTTGCCACTTTAAGTCTCTAAAGACCCTGGCTGTGATTTGAAGGGCTCTCAGGGAAGGGGCACGTCCTTCCCCGAGCTCACACAGCCTTGGCTCCCTGGTGCCTGTGGTCCTGGCCCGCCCCTCCCATCCTCGTGAGTGGCCAGCTCCCACAGACGAAGCCACTCTCACTGCTGTCTTGGCCCCTGCCTGGCCTCCCTGGCTTCCAGGCCATGAGGGCCATGACCAGTAAAGGCGGGTCCTTCCCAGAGCAGACTCTGGACGAGAGGCAGAGTCCATGAGTGAACGGCGACTTGGCCCAGGAAGATTCATGTCTAATCTATGATGGCGGGGTTGCTTTCTGGTTGACTCCCATGGAGCTGGAGTTTGGTGCCTGGCAGCAGGCAAAGGAGCAGGGGTGAAGGCGAGGGCCCTGCCACAAGCCCGTCAGAGTGCAGGGTCACCTGAAAAGGGCCACACTGACAGCCTGAGCTGGGAGATGACACTGTGACTGGAAGGGGGCTGGCGGGAAACAGGTAGTCAGGCCTCCCGACCCACGGTGACGAACAGACAGGATTCAGACGGTGGTGGAAGACTCCGGAAGGCTCGGGAACTGCCACCACCTGGTTCGTGACCGTGCAGGAGCACCCCTGCCCTGCTTGCAGCTTCGAGTCCCACTGTGCCAGGGGAGTGGGTTCCAGTGGGGAGGAGAGGCCACAGCCCCAACCCCAGAGCCACCACAGATGCCACTGAGCAGGGGTCCTTTGCTTCTGGGCCTGGACTTGGCCTGAGAATCCCCAGCGCCGCCGCACTCGGGAAGCCAGCGCCATCCATCAGGTGGCTCTGAGAGGAGATCCATTTGCCACCCCAGGAGGCCCGTCTGCTCTAATGTGCTGGACTCTGGGATGCTCTATCTGCCAGGGGCCTCAAGTGGCTGGCGCTGGTGAGAGCAGAGAGGGAGGGGGCTGGGGGCTCAGATGTGTCGGGGCCTTCGGGATGGGGAGCGAGGAGCAAGTCCGCCAAGGCTGGAGGCCAGGTTCCAGCACTGAGGACTTGCAGGGCCCAACTAGGAATGGTCCCTGCCCCACCCTGAAAGCGGGGCGGGGGCGGGGCTGGAGGGAACTCTGCCTGGGGCACTGCTGAGTTCCATTTCTCCTGAGCCTCCATGCCTGAGCTACACAAGGGCGGGCGGGACTGTAACAGTCCCAGCCAAGTGCTGGGCATAGGTTAAAAAAACCCTGAATCCTGAACATGTTAAGGTGGGAGAGGCTGGGTTTGAGAGGTAGGAAATGTGTGGTTATGGGTATGTATGCAGAAGGGTGCACACTCGTGCACATACACACGTACATAAGCACTGGTGGCATAGTGGCTAAAGCACTTGACTGCTAACCAGAAGGCTGGTGGTTCAAACCCACCAGCCACTCCTCGGAAGGAAGGTTGGGCAATCCTACTTCTGTAGTGATACTGCCTCGGAAACCCAAGGAGGGGTCGCTATGAGTCAGGGCCGACTCGACGTCACATAACAACAACAACAACAAAGCACACACGCACACTTCACACAATGCACATTACACACATGTCCACAATGTGTGCACACATGCACACTCATGCACATTCACATGCACCCATGCATGTGTGCACTTCTACACACACATGCATGTGCATACACTCATTAAATGCACACATGTACACACACACATGCTCATGCACACACTCACGTGCGTGCAGCCATGCACACACGTAAGCACTGACGCACACACCCCATACTTTCTGTTTCTAGGCCTTATGTGGATTCAGGGAAGAGCAATGGGACAGGCACACTCCCGCTGATGAAACGCCAAGACAAGCAGCCTTCTGGGCCACGTGGGCCATGGCTGAGCCCTGTTGCAATGCGGCTCCCCATGGTTACAAGGACGCAGAGCGGCTCCGGGTCTGCTGGGGGCTGAGGGGCTGGAAACCACCACTGTCACAAGGGCCTGGGAGCCCGGGAACATGCCGACAACAGTGTACAAAATGGACAACACACAGGTACCAGGCATCTGCTGTGTGCCAGGCTCTGGTGTCACACATCCGTTTACAGATGAGGCCCTGTGCTGGGGCCAGAGGAGCCGGGTCAAAATGTAGGCAGGAACAGAGCTGGGTGCTCATGCGGACTGGGGGCATCCCTGGGCCATGGACCCACCAACAATCCCAACGTGCCTGTGTTAAGAGGTCTTCACACCCCCATCTCATCTGTCCTCGGGCCTTGAGACAGATGCGGTCTGTGTAAGACCCAACGGTGCACACAAGGGGCAGGGCCTTAGGATTAAGTCCAGATTCCACTACTGGGCTGAGGCAGGGAGCGGTACCCCGACGTGGCTGGGGAGGCAGGACAAGAGGTCTGCTGTCCACCCCAACCTGGACCCCCAGGGGCAAGGTCCCTGCCCTCATGGGATGTGGTGACAAGGATGTGGAAGGAAATGAGAAATGGCTTTGAGAACGAGAAAGCAACATGGATGCAAGATGTCGAGGGACGGGTGGCTGACAGCTGTGAGTCCACCACACAGCCCTACACATGCTCCAGGGCGGAGTCAGAGGTCACCACCAAACAACGGGGCCAGGGGCGCCTGCCCACGTCCCCAGGGCGAAGTCAGAGGTCACCACCAAACATGGGGCCGGGGGTGCCTTGATCCCGAACCCCCAGCTGTGAGGAAGGGCTGACGTGCCCTCCATCAGAGGACCAGGATCCTGACTGTGCACCGTGGCCTGACACCCAGGGGGTCACCCGTGCCAAGGACTGAGCCCTCCCTCTGCCACTTCAGTGTGGACGTGTCCCAGGCAGCACTGTGGCACTGTCCATGCTTTGGAGCGTGAACCGACCCTGGCTGTCACGTGGGCTTTGCATCAGGTGACAATTCCACGCTCCCACAGTGGCATCTGGACCTAAAGACCCGGAGCTTGGAGGGGGGTGGGCTTTGGCAGCCCATGAGTAGGGGCCAGCAGACCCGGAGCACACACGAGTGCGGGCTTTGCAGTGAGTGAGTTAGGAGGGGGTGCCTTCCGAGACGCAGGGATGCCCTGGGTTCTGGGAAACATGCTCGGATCAGTGAGCGACGGTACCTGTGTGCAAGGCACACGGGGCTCACTCAGGATTAAGGGGGCCATGGAAACTGATAAATGGTATTAATTTGTTTCAGGGTCTGGGACGATCTCAGCCACTCACTTCTCACTGTGGCCAAGTTCTTTCCTGCTGACAAGACTTGTCTGCACACCCCCAGGGAAATGTCACCTGTCCCCTGACCGTGGGGACCAACAGACACCATCACAGGCCCCCCACAGGCTTGACGGCCCTAGAGGGGAGCACAAGTCCCACCCGTCTCATGGGTGTCACTGAGCATGGACAGACGGGCAGCAGTCATCAGGGGGTGGCCCTGCCTGCTGGACCAGGACCCTGGGGCACCTACCTGCCACCTCCTTGGCTGATGGCAGGCCTGCAGCAGCCTCAAGGTTGGTGGGAACGGCGCCGCCCTGTTCCAGAGTGCGCACCAGCTCACGCAACCGCTCACACTCCTCCTGCAGCTGTGCTTGGTCCTCATGGAGCCTCTGCCGGGCCACGCTGGCTGGGTTCAGGCGCAGGTGCAGCACCTTGGTGCGGCTCCGGTCATAGTCGCCCTGCAGAGAGGCAGGCACAGGGTCACTGAGGTTGGAGAGAGCATGCAGGTGCTCGCACACCGGGGTCTGTCGCCCTGCAGAGAGGCAGGCACAGGGTCACCGAGGCTGGGGACTGACCAGCACGGGTCTGTCTCTCTAGACAGGCACAGGGTCACCGAGGCTGGGAGCTGAACCCACATGAGAGAGAACGCTCAGGCACTCGCACACCGGGGTCTATCGCCCTGTAGAGAGACAGGCACAGGGTCACCGAGGTTGGGGACTGAACCCACACGGGAGAGAACACACAGGTGCTCACACACCTGGGGGCTGCCTGCCCCTGTGAGTGGAGGGTGTGCTGGCAGTTAGGGCAGGCCCAGCACCAGGGGCTGGTGGCGGCTGTGGGCCTCAGGGCCAGCTCCTGACAGGTATGACAGGTGTAGCTTATCAGCTGAGCACTTCAGCTGCCACTCACCTGGAAGGGCTGCTGTGAGGACTAAATGGAGGGAGGCAGAGAGACGCCACTAAAGAAGCCAGACTCGCTGGACCCATCGACACGAGAAGTCCCCAGGGCTACTGCCCTGAGACACTGTCTAAACCCAACTGAAGCTGTCCCCTGCACAGCAGTTAGCTCAAAAAGGAAAGGGCCTCCTCCAGCTGATGTCCGTGGGGTCTTAGAAGGTAAAGGACGTGCCTTGATGCCAAGCTCCCTTCAAACACTGCCCATGAGACCCCACGGACAGCAGCTGCCCTGAAACTCAGACAAGAAGGCTGGGCAGGGATGACGCTAATGGGACAGGGACAGCTGGGCAGAATGGGGACAGTGGCACAGACAAGGAGGCAGCCAATGGCACTGAGCACCACGTAGAGAAATCGGTGAGTGGGAACCTGTACACTTCCACCACCAACACGGCAACATACTGAAATAAGAAAGGGCCCCACTGAGTCCTGCCCACAACACTGATGAGCTCAGTGCCCACGAGGCCCTGGGATGCCACACTGACCCTCGGTCTGAGCAGATTCAGAGGGGCCCGGGGACTTCACAGGTAAAAATAACCTCATTGTCAGCATGGCTCTAGGTTTACAGTGTGGAGGCAGTGCGTGGAGTTCTTGTGTACCCCACACTCAGGGTCCCCATTAGGAGCATGGTACACGGGTGTGGCACGTATGTTACAATCAGTGAGCCAATGCTGATGTTCAGGTTCCCTCTGTTTTTACCTGAGGCCCCTTTTCTGGCCCAGGACCCATCCAGGACCCCACATCACATGTTGTCACCATGGGTCCTCAGCCTCCTCTGGGCTGGGAGTTCCTGTTAGTGTGGGAGTACACAGAGAAGAGGAGGCGACTAGAATGGTCCTTGTGGTGATGGGTTAAAGTGGGAGACATCAGTAAGAACTCAGTACAGACACAGACTTACACATAGAAATGTTCAGGGATGTGCACGTAGGGACGTGCCAGCCACATCACTGAGTGGTACATGATCAAACTGTTGAATTGGCCCAGGTTTTGCTGTGCATATTTTCAACAAAAATAAATGCACACATGTGCTTCTTGCCTCTCTGAGTAACAATGCCCCAATAATAATCAGCACAGTCTAACACTCAGATCTTGGTTTCCAAACACCATTCCCCAATTCCCCAAGAAAAGGAGTTAGGCTCCCTGGAGCAGCTCTGGTGGTGCGACGGTTAAGCACCTCACGACTCTGTGGGAGAAAGACTTGGTGACCTGTCCCCATAAAGATGGCAGCCTAGGGAACCCGCTGGGGTGGTTCCACGTCACCACACAGGCTTGCTGGGGATTGGTTCAACTCCACAGCACCTCACAGGAACAAGAAGAGTGGACACATGACTTGTCCTAGCCATCCACTGACTTCCCTTCTGCCTGCCCACAGGGAGTTGTCTTAACAGGGGGGTCTCTGACCCTCAGTGGGCCCATCACAGCTCCTCCCTGAGGTGGTACATCCAGATGCTGGGAAGGGAAGCCTTCGCTTCCCACTGAGGCTGCTGGTGGCCATGTTCCCTTCTCCTCCCCTCCCAGCCTGGATGAAGCAGGACACAGGAAGAGCTCATGAACATCAGTAAGAAAGAGCCGTACAATCCAACTCCAACACAGGCAAAATCCTTGACTTCACAGAAGAACGCGTCCAAGGAGCCAATGAATGTAAGGAAGGTGCTTGAATGTGTCAATCACCAGAGCAATGAAAACCCAAACCGCCATGGGATTCCCAGGACCCCACGTGGATGGTTCACACCAACCGAGGGAAAAGATCAAGGGTGGCTGAGGGCTCGCACCAACGAGGACTCACACTGTGAGAACCAAATGGTGTGAGCACTTTGAAGAGGACATCTGGCAACATCGACTGAAGGTAAACACGTGACCTCCTGTGACCCTGGAACTCAGGAACACGCATGTCCCTTCACCAAGAAACCTGGCCCATGATGCTCACAGCATCGCTCCTCATCCCAGCCCCCTGCTGGAAACGACGCGGTGACAGCGTCCCGTGGAAAACACAGGGTGGAGTCACACAGGGAAGATCATCCCTCCATGGGCCTGGCACAGACACAAGGAGGACAGAGAGCCTGCCTTTGGGGGATGGGAGGGGCTGGGGGGCCGGCGGCCCGCTGTGTGGGTGTTCACACTCCGGATCTGGACGCCGGTGATGCGTGTGCTCAGTCGGTGGAAACGCACGACTCATCCGTGTGCTTCCTGGATGTGCTGCGGCTGCTGGGTGTCATCAAGTCAGCGCTGACTCATGGCGACCCCTTGATGAGAGTAGGACTGCCCCATGGGGTTGGCTTGCTGCCATCTTTGTAGACACAGATTGCCACTCGTTTGTCCTAGAGAGCCACTGGGTGGGTTCAAACTGCCAACCTTCCATTAGGAACAAGCTTACCGCTGCCCCATCAGGGCTCCTGTATGTGGAGTGTTGTTATTCAATAACAGAGCTTTAACAATGCATGTTGGACACATCCTTGAGTCCTTCTGTGCTCAGGGAAAGCTTTGCCCTCTCTGTCCCAGTTACATCACTCAGCGAGCCCTGCCCACTGCCCCTTTGGAAAGCTCAAATGCACTGGGTTTTGATTACATGTCACCAGGAGTCACAGCAGCAGACGAGGGACTATCATTTCCTCACGTCCCACCCTCTCCACAGAGCAGCTATGAAGGCTGTGCGTGAACTCAGGTACTGTCCAGACACATGGGAGGGAACAGGCCTGTATAATGCGTGACTCCTTGGGGACAAGGACAAGCACTTGAAGGAGCTGGGCACAGTTTCTCTGGGAGCAGGGAGTCCTGGTACAGAAGCAGCCTCCTGGGGGGAGTGGAGGATTCCCCCAGGGCCTCCATTCACCTCAAACTCACGCCAAGCCTTGAGGAAAGTAATCAGAGGAATGCTTTCCAAGGCAAGAATGCAGGCCCCATCCCACAATTGCACAAATATACACAGGTGGACACACACATACATGCATACACATGCACACATGCGCACTTATGCACACACATGCACTAATGAATACACATATATGCATGCACTCATGCATGCACATGCATGTAATCACATGTACACACATTGCACACATACACACACACACATTCTTGCATAGATGTACACAATGCACAGACACATACATGTGCGTACATGATCACATGCATGTGCACAGATGCACACGACCATGCACAGAATGCACACATGTGCACACACCTATACACATGCACACAATGCATACCTACACATACTTGCACACATGCAGATACACGAGCATGCATGAACATATGCAAACACGCATGCACAACTCCCCCTCACATGCATGCACACCCATATACATATGCACACATACACAAATGTACACACATGCATGTATATATATACACACACATACACGTAATGCACACACACTTCACAGGGTCTTTCCCTCGCTGTGGGTGAGGCCTCACCAGCCGCCTGAGTCCCAGGTCTGGGACCCTGAGGCCTGACGCCCCTGAGGATCTGCAGGCCCGCCATCTTGACTGCTTCCCTGTATCCTGTCAGCATTTTCCGGGGCTCAGTTATGACTCACCCCTCCTCACAGGTGGAGGCTGAGGTGTGTGTCCCTGCCCACTACCCAGTCATGTGGGGACAGAAGACACTGCCCATGGAGGCTCTTTCCTGCAGAGCCCCCTTCTGCCAACCCTGTCCCAGAAGGTGGACTGAGCAAGTGCTGGGCTCCCATCCACCCTCCCTCCTGCCCCAGAGTCCTGGCGCCACCAGTCACAGGGAGACGAAGGGGGCCGGAGTAGGAGACAGGACCAGCAAACACTTCTGTCCTCCAAACCCACTGCCATCGAGTCGATTCCGGCTCATAGCGACCCCCACTGGCTTTCCGAGGTGACAAATCTTTACGGAAGTAGACTGTCCCATGTTCCTTCCACGGAGTGGCTGGTGGGTTTGAACCACCGACCTGGTTAGCAGCTAAATGCCTTACCCACTATGCCAGCAGAGCCCCTTAAACACCTCTGTGAAAGGCCAGAGAGTAAGTACCTCAGGCTCTGCAGGCCCCATGGCCTCTGTGGCACAACCCCTCAGGCCTGCCGCTGTGGCATGGGAGTAGCCCTGGACAGGCGGGCGAAGGAGGCGGCACTACCCACAGAACGGCACTCCGCATCTCACGCCCTTCCCACGTGCCACGAGACATTCTGCTTCTGCTGGTTTATGCCCAACCATTCAAAGATACAAAAGCAATGGCGTCCACCATGATGAATGTAACACACCACTGACTGCACATGTGAAAAGAGTGAACTGGTGAACACCGGCTGTGTGTCCTTCTAACACACGCACGTAAATGCAGAACAATCCCCTGGCTTCATCCTCCGACTCCCCCAATAGGTCCAACATGTAGGGGTGCGTGGGAGAATGGAATGGACAGGGATGGGCAGCCCACCCCATCCTCCTGCAGCTATGCGAGCCAGCCTGGCATCCTCATTCCTCCCAGTCCTCGTGTCTTCACATCTGTGACAGGAGCGGGGGTCTGGTCCCGGGCCTGCCCAGGGTCTCAGACTCACACAGGGTAGAGTGAGTGGCCCAGCTGAACAGGGCTGGTTAAGGGCCAGCAGAACTGAGGGGACCGACCCACCCAGTAGGTTCTCATTGGGAAGAAGCCTGGGATTCCTCCCTCGAGCCCTCTCACTGGTCCAGCAGGGTCCGGGCAGCTGCCACCTGGAGCCTTCTGCCCTATGTCCAAACAACCAAGACTCAAATGTCACCAGGCCAGAGGTGGCCTCCCAGCAAAGGGGGCGGGCTGGGTGGGGGCAAGCAGCAGTGGCCCCAAGGCCCCTGGCTAGGAGATAC
>NW_006921593.1:15516111-15523821 GCF_000298275.1 Orycteropus afer afer | reverse complement strand
GGAGAGGGCAAACCGAGAGTGAAGATGTTACTTCCTTAGGCATCTCTCTCACCTGCAATGACCTCCATGACCCCTGCCCACCAGGCCCGGCCCAGACCCAAGGGAGCCCCTGGGTCTGACGCATGTTCCCCTAAAAATGTCCACTCACCCACCAGGCCTAGCCCAGACCAGAGGAGCCCATAGGTCTGAAAGTGCATTCCCCAACATCTGGCCAGCTGGCTGGCCACCCACATGGGTCCGTGCAGCTCTACCAGTCAGGTGTCCGTGGAGCAGGACCTGAACCCAGGGCTGGCAAGGTCACTCCTGAGCCTCACTTGCTCCTCCCCACTTCTCCTTGTAGGTGACAGAGGAAGATACACACTGTCACCGCAGTGGGGGGCTGACAGTTGGGGGGTCCCCACCACATGAAGGAAGCCACGGGGGCGCAGGGGCCACAGGCAGCCGAGTTGCTGGGTGCAGATGGGTGGCTGCAGAAACCCACTGCGAGGTGGCAGCTTGAGAAAGAAAGGTGGCAGTGGCTGTGACAGTCACCCAGGATTGTCACTGTATCTGATTCACAGCTGGGACAACTGGGGAGACGCGGACAGGCCTCAGATGGGCCAGTTCTGAGCCGCCCTTTGATGGGGCCGAGTCGAGGGCACAGTTACTGACTGAACAGAGCACCACCCTGGCGGGCTGCTGGGATGAGCAAAAAAGGTCTGTTAGGACAGAGGCAGCCAGCGTGCCAGGGGACGGCGCCATGTTGTGAGAGGACCTGTGTACATCAGGTGGGTGTGGCCCGTGACACACTCTGCACACCCAGCCCTGCACCGGGGCTGGGGCCGTGGAGCTGATGGTGCTTGCCCAGCTCTGGAGGGGCCCCAGCGACCACGGGGCAGATACTGCGAAGAGGGCAGCAGGGCTCTCCCAGACGGCAGTGCGGGGGGCTCCCAGAGCTCCAGGGCAGGGCAAGATGGCATGCGGCCCCAAGGAAGAGGGGGAGGCTGCTGCAGAGTTGGGGTGAAGGGGTCCTCACAGAAGGGCTGGCCTGGGGGGGCAGGAGACATCAGAAACAAGCTCTTCTGAGATGCACGGGGATGCTGAGGCCCCAGAGCCGAGGGACACAGGCATGGGCTGGGCCATGTCCTGGCGATCTGCGAGCTCCCCCTGCACCTACGGCCTGGCAGACCCCTCTCTGCCGGCCTCCTCGCCACAGTCAAATCCACGGGAACCTCAGGTCAGGCATGACCTGTGCTGCCTGACACCCGAGTGCCATGGGAGTGCCTGGGGGTAGCACTGTGAGCGTATCAGCTCACAGCCTGGGCCCTGGGAGCCTCTGGGGACCCCTGCAGCACCTGGCAGCTCCCAGGTGGAGTTCAGTTCTGCTGGTGGTGTGCTGGCACCCTCAAGCGGGTCTCAGTTCCTCTGCACCTCAGTGTCCTGCCCGACAAACAAGTGACGGTGGGGACACTGCCCTCTAAGGAACTGCACCAGCAGCCACCCCCTGCTCCACGTCCTCTGCACCCCAGCAATGAGTCCTGACTGATCAGCACCCCAGGCAGAGGGCCAGCCGGTGGAGGCCCTGCCCAGCTGCCCTCAGGGCCCGGTCACCCTGGAAGGTGTCAGCATCAGGAGGCGGGCTGGCAGGCGCCAGCACCCTGTGCCTGAGGTGCATACTAAGAGACCCAGCTGGGTAGAGGCGGCCACGCAAGGAGAATGAGAAAACACAGTCAAGTAACTGGGGCCCTCATGCAAATTGACAGATCACCGGCCTCAGAAAAAAATCAACAGCTCCCCCCCCCTGAAGGCCACCCGCAGCAGGGGGGGTGGCACGGGAGCTTCAGGAGGCCCTCGAGGGTGGGACCCCCGACAGCCAGGCTGGGGGCTCGGGCCCCCTCTGGACTCCCGCGCCCGCCTGCACCAGCCTCGGGGCAAGAGCCTCCGCACAGAGCTGAGGTCAGGTGACCTGCTGCTGAGGGCTGTGGCCTTGAGCGCACTTGAAGGCTTGCTGAGCCCCCACAACCTGAACTTTGAGGGGCCAGTGAGGCAGTGGGGAGCAAGCCTCTCAGGGGACGGTGGCCTCGCAGAGGGCCCAGGGCCATGGAACAGGGTGCAGGTCGGGTGGGGTGTCTGTGGGGATGGTGCAGAGACCCAGGCCCACGAAGGCAGGAGGCCACTCAGCTGGCCCTGCCGGGCCCCAAGCAAAGTTCTGTGGGCAGGAGGCTGTGGCTGGAGGAGCTGGACGGGGTCGGGCCGTGAAGCTCTGCACCTGTCTTGAACCCCATTGGGGCTGCCTTTCTGGCCAGCTTCAGCAGACATGTGGAAGAAGGGGACTAGTCTCTGTACCCCAAGCCTGCTCCCTCCTCTACTCCCCTCCGAAGTGCCCGCCCTCAGGCCGCCCTGGCTCAGGTCCCCACCCACTCCAGGAAGGCACAGGCTGCTGGAACAGCCTCACCTGTCCATGGTGCTGAAACACCCTCTCCTCTTTACAATGACCTGGCCCATGTTGCCCTGTCTTACAGAACCCACCACTACAGCGCTGCCCGTCTGCCCTCCACAATGCCCTGGGGGGGGGTCTACCCTTCCACTTCCCCAACAGAGGGTCAGGACCACACACGTGAGAAGGCACACACCTGGTACCCCGAGGTGCTGGCCCCTGGACACAGGTGGGAAGGGTGGATGTGTCCTGTGCCTGAGGGGCCGGTCACCTTCGTGGAGGCACACCAGGCACCGTGGGCTGAGGGTCCCCACCCGCCAAGCCCCCACGCACCCTGCAATGGAGCAGTGCCAAGCCACTGTGGGCCCCAGGCTCCCGCCTCCAGCTTTCACTCATCTGACCCTGGTCTGGTGCTCTGACCACAGAGTGTGAAGTTTCCAAAGAGGGAAGGTGTGGGCCAAGCAGTGAAGAGGGCATCACTGGCAGCCCCAGAGGGACAGCCTATAGAGTTCTCCATTCATCCATGGGTCCATGGGTGGCAGGGCCCTCAGGCTTCACTGAAGCTGAGATAACAGACGGCCCTTCGGCAGCACCTTAGAAAGCCAGGCTAAGTGATGACTCAGGACGGCTCACTGGGGACAGAGGGGACAACATCAAGGGCATCGTCAGCAAGATGCCCATCCATCACCTCATTGCTCCTGGGGGACCTTCCCCCAGCAGGGAGGGACACACAGCCCAGTGTCACAGTGCTGGTACTGTAATCCTTTCCCCTCCTCCCCAACACAGAATAGTTTGGGCCAGACACATTCACAGGACACAACACCACAGGAGACATCATAGGACGCACTCACAGGACACAACACCACAGGACACACTCACAGGACACAACAACAATAAGAAAAGAGTGGCACCATCCAAGAACGCTGTGGGGCATGGGGCCAGGGACACAGCTCCCCTGGCCCTGACAGCAGAGGCCTGGCCCACTCACTGTCACCTGCTGAGGTTGCTCCTTGGCGCTCTAGGACGTGGCCCAGTGTGGTCCTGAGAGCTGTTATTTCATTGCTCAAATCACGTAGCTCCATGTGCCTGTTGTGAGACTTGCTGAGTCACCGACTCGTTGGACCTCAACTGGTTCATCTATAAAATGGGGCAGCCACCACTCCATCTGATGTCTGTCACATTGTGATGGTTGCATGCTGTGAGGGGCTGTTAGACTAGGCAGACAGGCCTTGTCACCCACCTCGACAAACCAGCCAACGCCGAGTCTCTGTCAGCTATGGTGCTGGGGGGTGGGCCTCCAAGGCAGAAAGGCTCTCAACACCCACAGTGGCTGCAGCCGGGGAGCCAGTGACCATGACGGTGATGATGGGCCATACACAGGGTCAGCAAGAGTCGCAGCTGCCTCCATGGCAGCTGACAGCAATCCCGTCCTTGGGAAGATGGGCCCCAGACCAGCTCAAAGCGCAGGTACTTTGGCGGCAGGATCTCTGCCCACAGTGATGACTGGAGAGAATCGGAGCTTGGCCTCATCTGTCAGATGACCCAGAGAGTCTCCAAAGGCACTGGGGCCACCCCGACCCCATCTGGCAGAGAATCCCAGCCTTTCCAGAGCCATCCTGAGACCAAGGGGGAGGGGGACAACTTGGGGAGGGCAAATGTCCCCTCCACCAGAGAAGCTGTTGGCAGGAGGGAGGGGACCCCAGGGTCACCCAGGTCACACTGCCTTTCTCACCTGAGTCCTAGGTACTGCATAGGGCAAGGACCCTCTCATGTATTCCGTGTATTCCTTTCTCCCCAAGGTCCCACAAGGTCACCACTGTCCCCTTCTCTTCCTTACTCATTATACCAAAAGCTGGATCTGATCCGTGGGCCTCTAAACTGGCTCAGAAACCAAAGGAGCGTCTGACTTGGTGGAGGTACCGAGGCCACTGAACCGAGCCTGTCAGGCACAGCAGTGCACCAGAGGCCACTTGGTACAAGACACACCCTGTGCCACACGCAGGGCTGAGCGCCCTCTTGGGACAGTGTCCCCCGAGGCCTGCAGGGCCGGCATGGCAAGCTCCAGCCTCCCAGAGGCCATGCTCACAGCCACTGGTTGGGGCCCACAGAACTGGGACCCGCCACGTGCCCAGTGGTGCACCCTCTTCTCCACCATGTAAAGCAGAGTAAACTGACAAGGCCTGCCTTCACTGTCACCTGAGCTCTATCTCCCACCCGAGCAACACCCGGGCCTGCCCATGCAGTAGGACAGGACAGCGTGGCCAGTGGAGGCGCTCCAAGGCCACCAGGAGCCGCTATCTGGGGGCAGGACGGCAAGGCTGGGGGGGGCGGCTACCTGCCTGGGCCTTCCCCAGAGCTCCAGTTGTGCTAAAGGACCTGCTAAGCAGACCAGCACCATCGCACACCCACAGCTAACGCAGGGCCTGGGGGACCCGGAGCTGCCACCTACAGTGCCACCTGTGTGCCTCGGCCTGTGTCACAGAGACGCAGACACTGCAACAACCACGGGGCAGATGCCCTGTGTCCCCAGCTGGCCTGAGAGTCTGAGAGTGGAGAGGCCTCTTGCCCGGCCTGGGCCAGCGGGCCGTGGAGCGATGCTGTCACACGACGAGCCTGGGCTGGCTCGGGACGCAGCCCCAGGCCCATCGACACAGGGAGGAGGCAGGCGGGTCACAGTCCAGGGCTGGTATGCCCAAGGGCGCCTGGACTGAGCTCCCAGGAGTGACAACGGGGGGAGAAGGGCTTAGTATTCAGGGCGCGTCGCTGTCCTCACACAGAAGCAGATGAAATCAGCGCCTGTGAGCGCTCAGGCACAGGAGCACTCGTCCGAGCCGGCGTGCAGGCTTTTTTTAGCCCTCGCGTTAATAAACATGAGCAGCCTGCCAGCCACCTCCCTCTCCCTCCCATCAAGTGTCTCCTCTTACATGGAACATTCTGGAAGGCTGGCTGGGAGGTACTTGGACCTCTCTGCTTGTGCAGGCTGGGGGAGCAGGGTGGAAAGGGGACAGTGGGCCACCTGGGCCTCTGATGTCCCTCCCCTATGCTCCCCCAATGCCCGTACCCTGCCCCACACCTAACCCACAGCCCCCAGGCCTCTGATGCCCACTCTCCACCGTTTGTGATACCCAGCCCCTGCCCTGACGCCTGACCCCCAGCCCCCTGTGTCTCCTGATGTTCAGCCCCCAGCCCCTGTGCAGAGGTCCTGGGATGCACATGTCTGCACCACCTGTGGCAGGACACACTCCTACTGGCTCCCTTGAAGAAGAATAAAGTACGTCTGATGTATACGTACGTGTGCTGCCTCCACCAAGCAGGTCACAGACTGAACACAGATCCCAGCCTTCACACATCACCAACGCTCGGCAGGAGACGCAACTGAAGACCCCACTGACCACCAAAACAAACAAGAAGATCTGAAACACGCCACATGGGACATTCTCTCCAGAACGCTCCTATGGGATGCAGGAGGGCACCTGGGCAAGTGGGAAGGTGGGCTGTGCTCCGGTGTGCGGCAGCAGGTGCCTGGAAATGTCGGGTCTTCCAAGGCCATTGATCTGAGAAAGAACCCTACCTTTACTGGCAAAGGGCAGCTGTGATGGACTGTACAGCTTACAGGAGAAGTAAACACGGGCCCCGAGGAAAACCTCAAATCAAGGGGAGCCATGGGGGGCAAGATGCGCCAGACACTGCAACACTCCAGCGTCAGTAAAGGGAACCTTCTGGAACTGCCCAAGCTGACACACGGATGATGAAAGGAGCAAAGATCCAACTCAGAACTAAATGTGTCAGAGAACATGGCAGGGGCAAGTGATGTCTCGGACCACAAGGAAGAGCCTGGCTTTTCAATATGTGCTCTTAGGCAGCCCTCTTTAAACAAACACACGTTGACTTCATGCCTCATGCTGGTAGAACACGGTGGTTAAACGCTCAGTGCTAACTGAAAGGCTGGCGGTTTGACCCCTACCAGCAGCTCCACGGGAGAAAAGACCTGGTGGTGTGCTTAGATTACAGCTTAGAAAACCCTACTGCGTCACACAGGATTGGTGGGAGTCAGAAAACCCCACTGTGTCACACAGGGTCACTGGGAGTCAGAAAACCCTACTGCGTCATATAGGGTCACTGGGAGTCAGAATTGACTCGCTCTATACAGAAGAAAAAATTCCAAGTCAATCAGACTTGGGTGTCAAAAATGAAGGCTTAGGGGATCTAGAAGAAACCATGGGGATTTCTTCCATAAGCCTGATTCAAGAAAGAACAAAACGTGACAAAAACCTAGAAGCCAAGGAAGAAAAGGTAGAAAAAATCAGACACATGAAAATGAAAAATCAAAGACTGCTTGGTAAAAAACACCTCAGGCAAGGCCAAAAGCTAACTAATAAACTGAGGAAACACATTTGCACTTAGAACAAAAAGCTAATAAGGTCCTTCATATACAAAGAGCTCAAAGAAACAAAGAGAAAGACCAACAATCTGTTTGAAAGACAGACCAAGGACATGGGCACATGCCAATGTGTAAAAAGAAACCCCTGCCATGCAAAAGGAATTGAAATTAAAACCACAATGAGATGCCACTTTTCACCTGTTGGGCTGGTGAGAACCCAAAGGTCTAAGGCCCGGCTGTGGGGACCTGCATGCTCACAGCTTGCTGGCACAACCCGCTCATGCTGGCCAATGTTGTGAGTGGCACAGCATCTGTGAAGAACTGTTTGGCACATGTCCCCTGCAATCCCAAGAGCTCTTCTGGGAATTGCCTTGCACACACCCAGGTGCTGTGTACACAGAGGCACCCCCCACAGCACTGTTTTAACTTTCCCATTGCCATGAACCTGGTTCAATAAATTACGGCACACTCCCAGTGACACACAACACAGCTGTACAGACCCAGGAGGGACACTGTGTCCTGCCATGACCAGAGCTCAGAGGGCAGGAAGTGAAAAGGCCAGGGGCAGAACAGTCTAGAAACAGGTGAGCTGTCAAGTTCACAAGGGGCAAAGTGGGAACGCGTGTTGGGAGGAATCACCACCAAGTTTACAGAAGCCACCACTGAAGGGGAAGTGTGGGCATGTCACACCTGTTCACACCCGCATCCCCTCACTGCTCAGACGGGAAGTGTGGGAGTGTCACACGTGTGTCCCCTCACTGTTCAGTTGGGAAGTGCAGGAGTGTCACACCCGTTCAGACCTGTGTCCCCTCACTGCTCAGACAGGAAGCACAGGAGTGTCACACCCATGTCCCCTCACTGCTCAGACGGGAAGCGTGGGAGAGTCACACCCGTGTCCCCTCACTGCTCAGAC
>NW_006921593.1:15514520-15515896 GCF_000298275.1 Orycteropus afer afer | reverse complement strand
ACCCGTGTCCCCTCACTGCTCAGACGGGAAGTGTGGGAGTGTCACACCCGTGTCCCCTCACTGCTCAGACAGCAAGTGTGGAAGTACCACACCTGTTCACACCCCTGTCCCCTCACAGCCTTCTGGGGGTCACCAGCACCCTCACTGCTCAGACAGAAAGCACAGCCTACAGAGCTCATCCACTTGCTGGGCCCCGGTCTCAACCCAGCCTCACAGAAAACCAGGGTGTGGTTGGGGCCGGGCCGGGAGTCCCACAGGGGCAGGGGCATCAGAGGAGAGAAGGAGCTGCCGGAGGGAGCAAGGGCAGACGGTGGATAGAGGAGCACCCCAGCAGGTGGGGGCCAGGAGTCCCCCCTTCCACAGCTCGGGCTTTGCCTCAGATCCCGGGTCCCTGTCCTAGGTGTTGTCAGTGCCTGTGGCAGGGGTAGGGCTGGAGACCCCAAGGCACGGTGGGCTGCAGGGGCCCAGGTCTCCAGGGCAGGGTGGGAGCTGGGAGCCTGGCTATGTCTCTCCTCACCACGTGGCAGGTCCCCACCCTACCCTGTTCGCTCAAGACCATGCTTCTGCTCCGAGTGCTCCTGGGATGCCAAAGGGAAGCGCCCCACACAGAGCTGATCTGGACAGCCTGGGGCCTTCAGCACAGGGATTCTGGTCTCAGGCACTGCAGCTAAGGGGACGGCAGGCAGAGGGCTGGCCCTGGCACGTGGCACGGGCAGGGCTGTGCCAGCACCGGCCTCACAGCTGCCACTGTCAGCCTGTCATCCCTGCCCCTCAGGTGCCCAGCTGCGCTGACAGGCACCATGGGTTTCTCTTTGTTTTCTTAATAGCTCAGTGATGTCAATTACATTACTCACGTGTGACATCACCAGCATCTGCTGCCAGGTTTCACATCACCAGCCCTCCCTCCCCTCCCCACCACCGTATCATCAAATACCATCAGGACATGGGCTCGCTGACTGTGGATGCGTCATAAGGAAAGACCCATCGCTAGAAAAAGATGTTGAGGTTGGTAAAGTCGGCGGTTTGAGAAAACAAGGGATGCCTCCGTGAGGCAGACGGCACACCCTCCATGAAGCAGACGACAGAGGGTCCACGAGGCAGACGACATGCCCTCTGTGAGGCGGACAATATGCCCTCCGTGAGGCAGACGACACAGGGTCCATGAGACGGACAAGTCCTCCATGAGGCGGATGACGCACCCTCCATGAGGTGGACGACATAGGGTCCACGAGGTAGACGACACGTCCTCAGTGAGGCAGACAATATGCTCTCTGTGAGGCAGACAACACAGGGTCCACGAGACAGACGACACGCCCTCCGTGAGGCAGACGACACGCCCTCTGTGAGGCGGACAATATGCTCTCTGTGAGGCAGAC
>NW_006921593.1:15497887-15514255 GCF_000298275.1 Orycteropus afer afer | reverse complement strand
CCACGAGACAGACGACACGCCCTCCGTGAGGCAGACGACACGCCCTCTGTGAGGCGGACAATATGCTCTCTGTGAGGCAGACGACACAGGGTCCACGAGACAGACAACACACCCTACGTGAGGCGGACGACACGCCCTCCGTGAGGCGGGCGACACAGGGTCCACGAGACAGATGACACGCCCTCCGTGAGGCGGACGACACGCCCTCCGTGAGAGGGACGACACAGGGTCCATGAGGCAGACGACACACTGGCCTCAACAATAAACTGGAGCACACTGATGTCCACGCAGATGTCACAGGGCGGGCACCGCTTCTCTGTGTGTGTCCAGCCACTGTGAGTCGGAGCCCACTGGACAGCAGCTCCCCCGGCCATGAGCTGGAGCGCCTTTCCAGGTGCTCATGGCTGCTTGTCGGTCTTCTCTGGTGAAACGTCTATTCAAATCCGTTGGCCCTCTTTTGATTGGGTACCTGGCCATTTTGTCATTAAGCTGTAGGAGTTTTTTACATATTCCGCACATCAAACCCTGATCTTCTCTGTCCTGCCGTCCTTCAATTTCTCTCCCCATCTGTGGGTCGTCTCTTCACCTGATGGTTGCACGTCTTTGTTGAAGATGCTTTAAGTCTGATGACGTCCCGTTTCTTTCTTTCATCTCTGTTGTTCGTGTGCCACATCGAGGTTGTGATGGCAAGCAGACCTCAGAGCTGCAGTCATGGGGGTGCGAGGCATCCCCGCCTTACAAAGACCTCTAGACCCCCATGCCAAGGTCCTTGTCGGCCCCCAGTGCACACCCCATTGAGGCAGGGCACTGACACGACCCAGGCCTGCTGGGACTGGCCCAGTGCCACCCTCAGGAAGCCCTGTCGAGTCAGGGGAGAGTCAGGCTGCACTGATAAGCAGAGTGGGGTCCAGAGCAAAAATACCAGAGGCAGGAGGGCCCGTGGGAGACATGGCCAGTCCTCACTGCAGGCGTAAGGCCCCCAGGCGGGTGAGACTGAGGTTGGGGGTGCAGGAGATGAAAGGGGGTGGAGGGGACAGGATCCCCACACCAATGGGTAAGGGCCTGGTGCTCTGGGCTGCTCAAGGTCACGTGCGGAGATGGCCTGGCCAGGCTGGAGCTCCTGGGGTCCCTGAGCACACCGTCACCATCATCATCATGGGAGAGGGCCGGGTGCTTGAAGAGAGTGGGGAGCACTTGGGAAATGGGAGGAGGGCAGGCAGGGGGGCTCTGGCGCCCCACCCCCCCCGAGCATCTAAGTTGAGACAGGCCGCCTGCCTGGTGACGCAGGGACAGCGCAGGGACGGTCTCCATGGGCACCACGTGCCTTCCGCTCCCAGGGAACCCAGCAATTTCCTACCCACTCCATTTCCAAAAAAGACACACTTATTTGAGATGTCAGCAGGCTACATGTCTGTGTCTCCTTCCTGAGCCCCACCTTGGGGACCATAGGCAGCACCCACTGGTGCCCCACCTCCACCAGCTGGGGGCCCCCCAGACAGCTCTGGTGGGGGAGGGTGAAACGGAACCTTCCAGAGAACTGCTCCAATGCAGAAGGGGAGGGCAACGTCGAGGGGGAGCCGGGCTCAGATCCCGAGACGCACCCAGTTCCTGTGGGCTCACTGAGCACCTGGGCCGTGACAGGTGTCCGCAGTCAAAGACGTGCCAGAAATGGACGGACGGACAGACGTGTCACAGAGCGGCTGCAGTTCACACCCAGGGCAGCATGGAGGGGGCATCTGGGCGCCCAGAAACCTCCACACTGAAGTGTCAGGGAGCAGCGTTAGATTCTGGCTCCACCATCACCGCCGGGGGGGGGGGCGGTGGCACAGGGTGACCCACAGCGGTACAGACACAGTGAGGCCCAGAGAACAGAGGACGTGCTCATCTCTGCTGTGAGACATGCTGCTCAGCAACTACCTCAGGACAGAACCCTGCCCCACGCCCAGCCTGGCACCCCACCCCTGCCCTGCGCCCAGCCGGGCACCCCAGCCCTGCCCCACGCCCCAGCCCACCTGGCACCCCACTCGTGCCCCAAGCCCCAGCCCACTGGCACCCACCCCAGCCTCTCTGGAGCCCCAGCCCACCTGGCACCCCACCCCTGCCCTACGCCCTAGCCCACTTGGCACCTGCCCCGGGCTCTCTGGAGCCCCAGCCTCCGGGGCACCCCACCCCAGGCTCTCTGGAGCCCCCACTGGGCACCCCGTCCAGGCTCTCTGGAGCCCCTGCCTGCCCAGCCTCCCACCCTGTGCTCTGTAGAGCCTCGGCCAGGCACCACACTCTGGCCTCACCTCTCTGGAGCCCCAGCCCAGCCCCCCACCCCGGGCTCTCTGGTGTCTGTCCCTCTAAATCACACACCTTCAAAGTCACATGCCATGGTGTCCTGCATAAGCCATGATCTGGCTGTTCAGACACAGCGTCCTACACGCGAGTGTGGCGGGGACAGTCCTCAGATTGCCAATGAGGAATAGCAGCTGTTGCACTCAGTGAAATACACCAGGCCTGGCTGCAGGGTCCCCTCATTCTCAGGGAGCCCCAGGGCAAGTATGGTGAGCTCCCCATCACGGGGAGGAAGTGCAGGCCCAGGCACACAGGTGGCCATCTGCCGGGAGGCAGGTCGTCACAGGGGTCAGGCAAAGACAGACTGCAGACCCTGGGCCAGGGACACGGTGCTTTGGAGATGGGCTGGGAAGGGGTTGGCAGGGCGGGGTCCCAGCAAGCTCCAGGCCCACCAGGTCATGGCCCAGAGCCTCCTGGAAAAGGTGCCTCAGGACCAGGGGAAAGGCAGGTAGGTGTGGGGAGGGGTGCATTTGGGGCTTGGGGGATAAAACCCCCAAAAACAAAACCCACTGCTGTCAAGCTGATTCCAACTCATGGTGACCCATGTACATGAGAGTGGAGCCAGGCTCCGGTGGGTCCTCCAGGCTGTCATCTTTACAGTCACAGTGGTTTCCAAAACAGCCAACAGATGGAAAGAACTCAAAGGAGCCGTGGTGGCGCAGTGCCTAAGGCACGTGACTGCTAACCAGAAGGTCGGCGGTTCAAACCCACCAGCCAAACCGATTAGCCACTGCATGAAAGGAAAATGGGGCAATCTCCTTCTGCAAAGATTTACTGCCTGAGAAACTGATGGGGTCACTGTGAGTCAGAATGACTCAGTGGCACTGGGTTTGGTTTGGTTTGGGTAAACAACCCAAGCGTCCGTCAGCAGGTGAATGGTTAAAACCAATGTGATCCATCCACACAACAGATCTTACTCAGCCACAAAGAGAAATGAAGTCTTGATCCACCCGACCCAGGGATGAACCTTGAAGACGTGGGGCTGAGTGGGAGAAGCCAGAGCCAATGGGACACACACTGTCTGATCCCACTTATAGGAAATGTGTCCAGAAAAACCAAAACCAAACTCACTGCCGTCTACTCAATTCTGACCCAAGGCAACCCTCACTGGGTTTCTGAGGCTGTCGGCATCTATGGAAGTCGATTGCCCCATCTTCCTCAAAGTGGCTGGGGGGTTTAAACCACTGACCTTTTAGCAGCCAAATCCCTTATCCACTACGCCACCAGAGTTGCACGAAAACCACTGCCGTAGAGTCGGACTTGACTCATAGCGACCCCTCCTTGGGTTTCTGAGGCGGTATCACTATGGAAGTCGATTGCCCAACCTTCCTTCCGAGGAGTGGCTGGTGGGTTTGAACCGCCAGCCTTCTGGTTAGCAGAGACCAAAGGTGATCAGTGGTGACCAGGGGCTGGGGGAAGGGAGAGAGTTGTTGGGGGATGGGCTTCTGTTTGGGGGGATAGAAACGGACGGCGGTGATGACTACCCAACATGGTGAACATGACTGATTCTACAGCAAGGGACCCAGGAGGGTCTTTAAGATGTCAAGGAGTGTGTGACAGGGATTTTACCAGCAAAAAATGAAAGGACTGTGCACTCAGGTCACTCACTTTTGAGCGTGTGCAGGTCCTCGGGGAGATGCCCAGAGGCCGTCCCGCCAGAATGCCCCAGGGCACATTTCCACTCCTCGCCCTTGCCCGCCCTGAGACCAGCGCCCAGCTGCCCCACCCAGCATTGAGCCGTGACTGTGCGTCTGCCACCCAGCTGTGAGCTAATTACACCAAGTTCCAGTCCGACTCCCTCTCCAGGCATATGTCCCCAATTAAGTCAGACCGCAGCTGATTTTAATCAATCTTCCCTGAAGCGGCCCGACTGGAAAACTCTCCTCCCTCACCAGGGGAATCGAGGCGAGTGGAAGCAGGAGGGGCAGTAGGAGGGGCCCTGCCGCCAGCCCTGCCGCCAGCACACAGCTCTGCCCCGAGCAGCCGCCTCTACCTGTCCTGTCTGGGGCTGGGGACCTGAGGCGTCCACACAGGAGCAGGCTCCTGGGGAGCAGGGGTGGGCACACGGGGCCAGCACCCCTCACGTCTTCAGCATCTCTGAGTGTCCACTGTGGGGCAATAGCCTTGCTACTCGGCCTGACACCTGCCCCGTGGCGAGGTCACCCTGACTGCAAGGAAGGTGCTGGGCTCAGCCACAAACACCAGCCGCCAGGACCACCCAGGATGAGCCAGGGCCAGGGGCCAGGGGCTGGGGGCGCTCAGGCCTGGCTGTGGTAGACACAGACACTGGCATGGTGGTCCAAGGAGCCCTGGCCGGCAGCTCCCTCCCCGGCCCCACCTCATGTCCACACTGCACCACCCTCACCCCCACATCAGATGATACCATCTCCCTCACTCGTTGATAGACCCCTGCCTCTGTCTGCAGGACTTGGCCTTGGTGCGGGACTGGGCGGGGACTTGGCCTGCGACCCCATGCTGACGCTGTGACCTGCCTGCCCGGTCGGCCAGCACCCAGCCCCCCAGCCGAGCACCCAGACGCACGCTGCACAGGGAGAGGCCCCCACCCCAGGTGCCAGGGCAGCAGAGCTCCGTGGAGAGGACACACTGGGGGCAACGGTTAGCATCGTCCAACCCATCCTCATGGCCACGCACCCAGGTGCAGAGGCACCCCAGCCCTGAGCCCGCCCCAGCTCCAACGAGAGACATCCAGAGAACGCTCCCCCTCAGAATGACAGGAGTTAGTGGGGGTGACATGGGCCACGTGTGGCCTGAAGGCACAGTGTTCAGTCCTCACTGCTTGTTACATCTGCTTCTGGAAATCACACCAGACACAGCCAGGGCACACTGGGCTTGATGCCTAGAAAATGGGGTGACTCTTCTTGGCAGGGACCCCTCACACCCAGGTGGGCCGTGACGGCCATGGTCTTGGGCTCTGCCTGACAAGCTGCCAGGAGACGTTAATAGCCACTGTGACATGGCCACAATGGCGGCCTGCAGTTTACCTGCCAACGGCCCGTGCTCCTCCCCATCAGGGACGGCAGCCCAGTTACAGCAGCTCGAGATGACAGGTCCGAGAGGTGGACCTGCGGCCTGCCGCACCGAGCTTTATCAAAGCTGTCACTTCTCCCGGCTCCAGGAACAGGTAATAAAAAAGAGATTTGACTCACTTCTAATAGGTGTCAAGATAAAATCAATGGCTGTCTAAAGCCTGGGTAGTTTCAACCTGGGGGTTTCCTGCCACAGACCTGAGGACAGAAGGGAAGAAGCCAGAGCCGTGTGCATAGTAGCCCTGTCACAGCTACAGACAGGTAGCATCAGCGGGGGCAACTGGAGCAGAAAACGGAAACCAGCAGAGAAAATGTCTCTGTGGCTTCTCCACCCCATTGTCGGCGCCTGGTGAATCAAACCCCGGCAGACCCAGCCTGGTCTCTCTGGTCAGTGCAGGGGGATGAGAGGGGTATCACTCCACTCGAGCAAGGAGGAGGTGGGGTAGAACAGCCAGTCCACAGGTGCCAGTTCAAGGTCAAGGATGTGTTTCCCTGAGGGGACAGAGGACAGGGCGGCCGGTGCACAGTGCCAGTTCAGGGTCAAGACACTCTTCCCGGAGGAGACAACTCAGGCCGGGGGCTCCGCTGGACTCCAGGACACATGTGCTCCACCCAGAAGGGGTGTGTGAGGGGTTCATTCCCCTGGAGCCCAATAAGCCAGGACGCAGGCTGTTCTGTGGGAGCGGGAACCATGGACACACATATTGGGAGAGTGCCAGGGATGGGTGACAGGGACCTCTCCCCAAGGACGCCTGCCAGTGCCTACCTGGAGGGTGAGCTTCTCAAGCTGCAGCTCCAGCACCTTCTTTTCTTTCTCCAGGCGGCTCCGCTCCCCCTCCAGCTCCTCCACCTTCAGTCTGCAGACAGAAAAGGTGTTAGGGATTCAACTGGGGTCCTCAAGCCCTGTGTTGTAAATGCTGCCCCCGATTCCAGTGGCTAGAATCCCACTCAGGAATGGGGTATCTTTGTCATGTTGATGAGGCAGGATTAGGGCGGGGCTGTCTTGAGT
Source organism: Orycteropus afer afer (assembly GCF_000298275.1). Taxonomy (NCBI): domain Eukaryota; kingdom Metazoa; phylum Chordata; class Mammalia; order Tubulidentata; family Orycteropodidae; genus Orycteropus; species Orycteropus afer. The sequence goes on along the minus strand of NW_006921593.1, from coordinate 15,507,862 downwards.
CAATCTCTTCTGAGATATAAAAGAATTTAAATGAACAGGCCAGCCAGCAGAGATGGGGGGAGATGGCATACCACAGGAAGATCCCCCAGGAGCTGAGAAGAAGTTGAAAAGACACAAGGGCTGTCCTTCAGAGCTGACAGAGAGAAAGCCTTCCCCAGAGCTGTGCCTTGAATCCACACTTCTAGCCTCCTAACTGTGAGAAGACAAACTCTGTTGGCTAAGCCCACCACTTGCAGGTGTTCTGGTACAGCAGACGAGAACCAAGACCGAAGGCGGGGCAGGAGGTACCAGCCCGTGCCCAAGAAGCCCTGTCTGATGGCAAGTGCGGAAGTGAAGGGTTTTTAGCTGATGCAGTTTTGTGCCCAGACAGAAAGGTGATGCCCCGAGAGTCAAGGAATGACAATGGCAGAAAAGCGCAAAAATGACACACGAGGGAATGGCCAGGAGAACCGACACGCGGCATGCATTCCAACAGGAAAGACTCTCAGTGGACTGTAATCAGTTGGAAGCATGCGGGGACACCAACAGGAGGTAGACTGCATGAGAACCGACATGTGTCCTGTGCCCACTGTCCGTCCATCCCAGCATGTGACAGCATTCTAAGAGGAAGTCACTGAGGGACAAGGAAGTGAGCTGAGGAAGTCTTAAAATCAATGTGGCGACAGGAAAGACCTCCCAGGTGGGGTGTGGGCAGCTCTGAGCAGCAGAGGCGAGAGGAGGAAATGAAGAAGAGGGGCAGGAGCCTGAAAGATGGCTCGTGTGAGTCCCCTTGTCCCCTAGGGTCCCGAGTGCAAACTGAAGGCCAGGGCTGGGACAGGAGAAGCCCAGGCTTTGGCTTATTGTACGTAGGGGCCTTTCTATCACTGTCTTCATGTTTGAGTTGAATTTTTTGAACAGGCAACATAATCACAGTGTTTAAGAGTCAAAACATCCGACAAGGCCCAGAGCAAAGAAAAGGAGCCTGGGCAGCCCAGGGCTTAAGCACTCAGTTGCTCATGGAAAGGCCGGAGGCTGGGACCCAGCCAGCAGCTCTGCAGGAGAAAGGGCCCAGAGACCTGCCCCGTGGACGGCAGCCCTGGAAACCCTGTGGCACTGCTCTGCTCTTTCACAGGGTTGTTATGACTTGGAATTGGCTAGACAACAGCAGGTATGGTTTGGACAGAGAAAGCATCCTGGTGGAGCAGTGGTTAAGTGCTCAGCTATTAACCAAAAGGTGGGTGGTTCTGTGAGAGAGAAAAACTGGCCATTTTCTGTAAAGCTCATAGTCTAGGAAACCCTGTGGGGCTTCTACTCTGTCACAGAGGGTCACTATGAGTTGGAATCAACTTGACGGCACCCAAGAACAACAATGGGAAGGAAGCAGTGGCCGGCACTCATGCACGGGACAGGAACCATGCCTGTTCCCCCCCATCAGATGGAAAAACATCATTGGTGGAGTGTTGGCTGGGGACCCGGGAAGGTCTTGGCTCAGTGGGCAAAAATCAACAGTTGAGTGCGCACTGCTCCAGGATGGCTAAGCAAGTTGAAAAGCAAGTCCTGTTCTTCTTCCCAAGAAGTTCAAATGCACCTGAACAGAGCTGAGAGAGCTTTACAGGAAAACAGAAACACCCAGCACCCAACAAGCTCAAGTTCACAAGGTCTGCCATCCACTCAAAGACGGCTGTTAGTGTCGTCGAGGATGTTGAGGGCAACCCTGTATGCCACAGAACAAAATACTGCCCGGTCCCGCCCATGCCCACAATCACTGTTGTCAGCCCACTGTTGCAGGCACTGTGTCAAGCCATCTTGTGGAGGATCCTCCCTGTTCTCACCGACCCTCTACTTGAACAAGCATGATGTCCTTCTCTGGGGACTGGCCCCTCCTGACAACACATCCAAGGTACATGAGACAGAGTCACACTTTCCTCATGTCTAAGGACCATCTGGCTATAATTTTTCCAAGACAGACTGGTCTGTTCTCCTGGCAGTTCATGGCATATTCCATATTCTTCACCAACACCATAATTCAAAGACTTCAACTCTTCTGCAGTCTTCCTTACTCATTGTCCAGCACTCACATGCATATGAGGCAATTAAAAATACCATGGCTTGAGCCAGGTGCACCTTAGTCTTCAAAGTGACATCTGTACTTTTTAACACTTTAAAGAGGTCTCTTGCAGCAGATTTGCCGAATGCAGTATGTCATCTGATTTACTGACTGCTGCTTCCATGGGTGTTGATGGTGGATCTAAGTAAAATGAAAATCCTTGACAACTTCAGTCTTTTCTCCACTTACCATAATCTTGCTTATTGGTCCAGTTGTTAGGATTTTTATTTCCTTTATGTCAGGGTGTGATCCATACTGAAGGCTGTAGTCCTTCATCTTCATCAGTAAGTCCTTCAAGTCCTCTTCACTTTCAGCAAGCAAGGTTGTGTCATCTGCGTACCACAGGTTGTTAATGAGTTGTCCTCCAATCCTGATGCTACATTCTTCTTCACAAAGTCCAGCTTCTCGGATTATCTGCTCAACATACATATTGAATAAGTATGGTGAAAGGATACAACCCTGACACACTCCCTTATTTTAAACCATGTAGTATCCCCTTGTTCTGTTTGAACGACAGCCTCTTGGTCTATGTCTAGGTTCTTCATGAGCACAAGTAAGTGTTCTGGAATCCCCGTTCTTCTCAAATGCTATCCATAATTTGTTATGATCCACACAACTGAATGGTTTGCATAGTTAATGAAACACAAGCAAACATCTTTCTGGTATCCTTTGCTTTCTGCCAAGATCCAGCTGACATCTGCAATGATATCCTTTGTTCTATGACCTCTTCTGAATCTGGCTTGAATTTCTGGCAGTTCTCTGTTGATACACTGCTACAACTGTTTTTTCAATTATCTTCCTTTTTACTTGTGTGTTTGATAATTTCTACATTCTGACAGATCACCTTTCTTTGGAGTGGGCATGTGTATGAATATCTTCCAGTTGGTTGGGCAGGTAGCTGTCTTCCAGATTTCTCAGCATAAATAAGTAAGCCCCTCCAGAGCTGCATGAGTTTGTTGAAACATCTCAGTGGGTGTAATGTCAATTTGTGGAGCCTTGTTTTCCTCCATTTCATTCAGTGCAGCTTAGACCTCTCCCTTCTACACCATCAGTTCTTGATCACATGATATTCCTGAAATGGTTGGCCATCGATGACTTCTTTTTGGTACAGTGACTCTATTCCTTCCATCTTCTTCTGACGCTTCCTGCGTCTTTCAGTATTTTGCCCATAAGATCCTTTGATATTGCAACTCAAGGTCTGAATTTTTCTTATAAATAAAGCAGAAAACAATTCAAAAAAATTTACAGAACTGCACACCAGAAAGAAAAAAGGTCAATTTAACGATATAATTTAGAAACTTAGGAAAAATAAAAATCTACTAGGATATGTAGGTGTCCTTTATTGTGATAACAACGAAGGCGTGTGTGTGTGTGTGCATGTGTGTGTGAGGGTATATGGTGTGTGGGTGCGTGAGGGTGAGAGGGTATGTGGTGCCTGCTGGGTTGGGGCAGGAGGGTACTTCACAGCGGCCATCCTCCAGGACAACAAAAAGCTGCCATTTCCTTTCAGTCTGGCTCTCACTGTAAATTTCTCTATGGACAGCACAGCTGTCAATTACCAGCCCAGAGGGCTACCCTGCCCACCCTGGTGCCCCAGTGGACACACTGTCCCTGAATAGGATGCAGTGTTTCAAAAACCCTCCTCTGGCTACAATGACGATTCAAGGAGAAGCACAGGAAGTGCTTAGTGGGCTCCAGCCCCCAGAGAGCGGTAACTGTCAGCGGCTCGCTGGCCACACGGCAGAGCCTGGTTCAACCCCCACCCGCCTGTCAGCGGAGGCTGGTGTGCTGCCAGGTGCTGGACAGGTCTTGGCAGAGCTTCCAGTCGAAGGACCACCCGGAAAGGCCTAGTATTCCGTTTCTGACTCTCAGCCAGTGAGAACCCCATGGGTGACAACGGTCTGACCTGCAACCCATCAAGGAGACGACGCAGGACCAGGCAGGGCTTGGTTCTGTGCTGTGTGCTGGGGAGCAATAAGATTTGGCTGCTAACCAGAAGGTCGGTGGTTCAAACCCAGCAGCTGGTCCAGGGGAGGAAGAGGAGGCAATCTACTTCCATAAAGATTTATTGCATCGGGAAGCTGACGGGGTCATTATGAGTCACAATTGACTTGAAGGCAGTGGTTTAACCACAACAACACAGAGTCCTGGGTCTCAGTGATTACGTGCTCAGCTGCTAACTGAAGGGTCACTGGTTCAAACCCACCAGTGGCTCCAGGGGAGAAAGATCTGCTGATGTGCTCCTGGAGAGGTTAACCTAACCAAACCAAACCCACTGCTTTGGAGTCGACCCTGACTCACGGAGGGGAGCTCTGCTGGCACGGTGCCTAAGGCATCTGACTGCTAACCAGAAGGCCGGCAGTTCAAACCCACCAGCCACTCCTCAGAAGGAAGACTGAGCAATCTGTTTCTGTAGAGATACTGCCTTGGAAACCCAAGGAGGGGTTGCTATGAGTCAGTTAGGGTTTTATTTTTTTGGTTTTCTGACTCATAGAGAGCCGATAGGATGCATGGAACTGCTCCACAGCATTCCCAAGGCTGTGATTTACTGAAGCAGCCGCCTCATCTTTCTCCCGAAGAGCAGCTCCTGAGTTCAGACCACCGACCTCTCGGTTAGCAGCCGCGGGCTCAACCACTAAGCGACCAGCACTCCCTCACTAGACCCCAGCCCAGACAAGCCCATGGGGAGTTCTAGCCTGCCCTCCAGGGTCGCTGTGAGTCAGCTTCAGTCAGGGACGGCCAGCAACAGCAGCTGTACTACAGGTGTCGGCCCTGCTACGGGGCTGCCGTCACCCTCTTGTCCAGCTTCCAGGGCCTGGCCCCTCTGCGAGGCCTCAGAGCCTGGCTGTGCAGCGTTTGGGGCTGTGCTCTCCTGGGGCCACTGCCTTTCCGTGGGCCCAGCAACTGAGCTCTGCGCCCCTGTCTGAGCACTGCCTGAGGGTGCAGGTTTGGACCAGAGCCGACCTCGCTTCCCAAGGCTCAAGACCACAGTCGGCCTGGAAGGGTGATGGGAGGGCGCCGACCACCAGGCTGGCCCCAGATCTCAGAGGCCCTGCTCTCCAGGGCCCTCGGCGCTCCAGCGCAGGGTGGGCGCAGAGCCAGAGGGTGAGGAAGCACCTGTGAGCGCTGAGCCTACAGCTGGGCCCTCTGGGCATCGGGGTCTGCAGACAGCCTTGCCCATCGCCTGGGGCAGGGAGCCCCCAGCCCCCAACAAGCCCCCCCCCAAGCTGGAGAGGCTCCTGCACAGGGTGGGGAGGCCCAGCCCGCCACAGGCGAGTGCTGGGAGAGTGAGCCTCCAGCCAGTGTGACTAACAGGCGCTGGCACAGACACACACTGTCGGGGATTACTGAGACCGCCCCGCCGCTAACCCACAGACACCGTCTAGGACTTGCTAGACCTGCTACTTGACAGCAGGGAATAAAGATTCAGATTCATTCCAGCTGGAAAGGCCCTTTAGCTGCTACCATTAAATCTTGATTCAAGTTTCCCTACTTTTGTTTGTCACAAAAAGTGACATTTCATGTATACATATATAAACCAAAACTGTATTCGACTCATAGCAACCCCTCCTTGGGTTTCCAAGGCAGTATCTCTCCAGAAAGATTGCCTAGTCATCCTTCCGAGGAGTGGCTTGTGGGTTTCAACCTCCAGCCTTCTGGTGAACAGTCAAATGCCTTAGGCACTATACCATCAGAGTTCCCGTACACGTATATATACCAAACCAAAGAACCAAACCCACTGCCATCGAATCCAGTCCATTCCAACTCTCAGAGCCCTAGAGGACAGAGTGGAACTGCCCCACAGGGTCTCCCAGGCTGCCATCTCTACGGTAGCACATTGCTGGGTCCTCCTCCAAAGGATCAGCTGGGTGGGATGGTACTCCCAACCTTTGTTACCTGTTGAGCACTTAACGACTGTGCCACCAGGACTCCCGACACATATCTACATCTGCACACTCACTGTCCACTGTTCCAGGGAACAGCTAGGTCGCTGTGTGGAACTCAGCACCATGTGAGAATGCTATGTTGTCGTACCGGCCGCCCCCACAGCTCCCTGCAGACACAGCTCCAACGATGCCCAAGTGGAGGTGGCAGGAGGAGCGCCTGCAGGCCCAGCCTTCGTTGGCCAGTGGCTTCCCACCCTCCGCTCCCCGCTCCCCTGACCGCTGCATCCTACGCTCCCTCCTCCGCCCTGGTTTCCACCTCCTCTACCTGCAGGCCCCGAGGCCCTCCTTCCTGGGGCCACTGCCCTCCAGGTATGTTTCTTGGACAGCCCTGACCACCTGACCTTCTTGCTCCCCAGGCAGCCAAAGGGCTCGCCCACCAGTGCGTGCCTCCAGTCTGCTCTGTACGTTCCGCAGCCCCCACGCTATCCAGGCTGGGCTCACGGTTGCAGCCACCAGGGCTCCGTACCCCAGGCCCACTTGCCCTCCTCGGCCACTCCGAGCTTCAGCTGCAGCCCCAGCTAAGCACCATAACCCACTGGCCAGCAACGTGGGGCTCCCTCTGCACTGCACCAGGGCCCCAGCCTGCCGCGGCCGGAGCACTCATCTGCCCGAGGCCATGTGGACCGTCCCCCCAATGGACCAGCTTCTCCCTCCCACACAGACCCCTCTCCCCGACAGAGACCCCCTGCCCCCACTCCCACAGACCTGCCCCATGGGATGGTGCTGCCCCTGGTGCGCACTCCCAGTGCCCCCCGCCCAGCTCCTTCCACCTGGTCCCCCTCCAGCACCCTCCGCTGCTGTGCGAGGGGAAGGTCAGACAGGGAGACAGCTGCTCAGTGAGCACCCCGTGTTTACACATCCCACGCATCTGCAACGGAGCACACCCTGTGTCTGCAGGAGGAAGCAAGGCCTGGCAACCTCCTGGAGAAAGCAGCCAACGGACCAACAGAACACTGGGACTGCGTGCGGAGGAGGAGGAGGGGCCACAACAGTGAGCTGAGCATGGGCGGTGGCAAGGACGGCCAGGGGCCAGGCAGGCCTTGTTGTGCTGTGCAGGCCGCCGTCAGCTGGCGCGGACCCGATGCAGCCATCAACACGGGTACGTACACACACGTGCGTAACGGGCGAGTGCTTGGCTGCTAACCAAAAGGCCGGTGGTCTGACCCTCCCCAGGGCCCCTGTGGGAGGAAGAGCAGGCAGCCTGCTCCCATAGACTACACCTCCCAGACTACGGGGCAGTTCTTCCCTGTCCCGTAGGGTCACTATGACTCCAATTTGAGTTGACAGTATCCACTAACACAACATTTACACACACGTCACACAGGCCCAGCCTATGCCTGCCCCACCCTCTAGGAAGTGGGTGCTCAGGTCAGCCCTGGGGGTGAGGCCCTGCCGCATGCAGCCTGTCCAGCCCCCAGGTGAGGGGAGGTCGGAGGAAGGAGGCTGTTTCGGGACAAGTGTGATGAACAAGTGGCCATCAGTGCCCGCTCTGTCAGCCGCATTGCACAAGCACCACAACCAATTTTGCAGCAGATCTGTAAACCAAGCTCTCTACACTCAGAGCCGGGAGAAGGGAGACTGAGGGGCTTGTAAGAGGGAGACTCTGAACCCCCTTCCCTCTGTGTCTCCCTCCCCATCTCGAGGGCCCTGGGACTCTGGGACAGCAGAGACCAAATGTGCGTCTGCACCCTGAGCACTCCCAGGGTCTCCTTCCAGAGAGTTCTTTCAGAGAGTGGGACAGCAGCAAGGAGCCCAGTCTGAGTGTGGCGGGACGTCCTGCTCCCACAGGCCGCTTCGGTTCCATTCAACAGAACCAAGTCCTGTGTGGCATCCAGCCCTCCGAGCGTCTCCCCTGCAGGCACTGAGGACTGAGGCGTGCTGTAAATAGACACTGGTCCAGCTTCCATTAATGAGAAAAAGACCCGCTCCACAGCTGCATCTAAAACTGGCTGGTGGAACAAGAAGCTTGATATACGACCCCAGCATTGCAGCCTTTAAAAGTAAATGCAAACAAAATAAACCTAGTGTGTGGGACACACCAGCCCTAGAGCATGCTCTGTCAGCAGTGGGTGGGGAGGCTCAGACACAGGAGGCCCCAGGTGACTGCAAATTGAGAGGCTGGAGGTTCAAATGCACCCAGCGGCACTTCCGATAAGAGGTCTGGCTTCCCTGAGGGTCAGAGACGGAAATTGGTCGAGCAGTTTTATGCGGGGTCCCCAGGACATGGAGTCTGGCTTCCCTGAGGGTCACAGACAGAAACGGTCGAGCGGTGTTACGCGGGGTCCCCAGGACATGGAGTCGACTCGAAGGCAGTGGGTTAGACAGAGAGGGCCTGGCAGGAGGACCCCTCGCTGAGAGAAGAGGCCGCGAAGCAGTGCCCCTGGACAGTCAGAGAGCCGTGTCCGAGCGCAGGCCTGCTGCAAGCTGCTCTTTCCAGCTACTCTGCAGTCCCCGACGAGGGGTGTGGGCTCCGGGGGGAAGTGGCCTTTTTGACCAGGCTCCAAGCAACTGTGTCCCTGGGCCCCAGGACCAAGGCCCCACAGTCCAGGTGCCCCTCAAGACCTTGAGGCGGTGGCACCAGTCACCTTAGCCCCGAGGTCACAGCACTACACCTCTAGCCCTCACATGGGCAGTCCTGCCCCACCCTTTCCGGGACCTCCCTGCCTCTGGCGGCCCTGTACCACGGGGGACTCGCTCCAGCTTTCAGGGCATGGTGCAGCTGGTCTGCCGGGCCACCTTTGCTGCAGCCAGAGCTCACAGTGGCCTAGAAAGCCCTTCCTCTGTGCCCTTCTGGCCCAGTGGTCACAGAAAACCCCCAGCCAGCCGCCCCGACTCGCAGTGACTCCCAGTGTGTCGATGCAGAACTCCGCCCCACAGGGTTTGCAATGGCTGAGCTCTCAGAAGCAGGAGGTCTTCGGGCCTTTCTCCTCAGGCCCCGCTTGCTGGACTCGAACTTCCAACCTTTGGGGGAGGAGCTGAGTACTTTCACGTTTGTGACACCCAGGGTGCCCCTACCGACTACAAGACCCCGCTCCAAAGCCCTGTGCCTTCTATAATGTCACCACCGTCTTCATCCCTAGCCCGGGTGTTCCAAAGAGTCAGGGCTGGGCCTGAGAGGGACAGCAACTTCTTCAGCTGCGGGACGCCAGCACCTGGCTGGTGGGCAGTTCCTGCCCTCCCTCCTCAGCGCAGCAGCCAACAAGACGGGGCAGATCTGGTGGGCACCTCAGAGTGGCTCTCAGGACAGGGCCCTGCTCCCCGCAGGTCCATCTGGCTCCTAGTGTCGCCTCCACGTCCTGTGCGTGCCACGCTCCAGGCTGCTCCACCTGTGCCCGCCCTGTCCCCAAGACACAGCCTAAAAGCCTCCTACCTCACATCCTGACACCTCCCCTGGCTAGAAAGACAAGGGGTACTGGCGGAAGAGACGCAGCCACCGCCTCTCCTGGGGGCTGCGGGCTGGGGAGGGGCAGGAGAAATCTCGAACACATGCTGAGAGAAGCAAAAGGGCTCGGTGGCACGCGGAGAGAGGGTGCACGGCCGACAGACAGAGCCCATCCCGCCCGGCGGTGCTCTGTGGGCACCCTCTTCTGAGAGAGGGTGGTTCCGGACACGGCCTCCGCACCCTGTCCACAGCTCCTCGCCACCTCCAGGGACAGCACAGCAGGCAGAGGGGCTCTGCTGTCACCGCCCAGGTCTGTCCACCGTGCTCTGTCACAGCCAGCCGGGAAATGACACTGAGACACCCAGACCAGGAGGCGAGCCCGGGGACAGGACTCCACGTCAACCGAGAGAAGCTTCCAGGCAGGCAGGAAAGGAGAGGCTGTGGGCCCGAGTAGCAGAGACAGCAGGGCGGCGGGTCACACCTGAGCATGCCCACCTCCCCCCTGGAGGAGAAGCTCTGGTGGTGGCGGGTCCTACCTGAGCATGCCCACCTCCCCCCTG
>NW_006921593.1:15472810-15497621 GCF_000298275.1 Orycteropus afer afer | reverse complement strand
GGCAGGGTGGCGGGTCCTACCTGAGCATGCCCACCTCCCCCCTGGAGGACAAGGAGCTCTGGTGGCGGCAGGGTGGCGGGTCCTACCTGAGCATGTCCACCTCTCCCGTGGAGAAGCTCTGGGCAGCAGGCTCCGCCTGGGACTGCAGGATCTTCAGTTCCATCTCCAGCTGCAAGAAGACACAGGGTGAGCTGGGACACCGCGTCACAGGCCGTGGCCGAGGTTCCCGGGCTGGGCGGGTGTGGGATGGGACTCCCACCCTGCAGAGGAGCTGGTCTCGTCCCCTGGACAACCCAAGAACCCAGTGCTGCAGACCTCCAAGTAGCGGGGCCAGGCAGACCCAGGCTCGCTCTTCCCAGCAGCAGACACACTTGCCGTCTGGGGTAGGAGGTGCTGTGAACATCTCTGGGGGCACATTTCTGACCACCACTTTAATAGTCACAACGGTGGTGACTTCCAGTTCCTGGCTCGTAGGGCCCGGGGAGGGGGTGCAAGGGGAAACAGAACCCTGCTCTAACGCACCTGGAGAAAGCAGGGCAGAGGAAGGAAGGGGGGCGCTTGCTGCCATGAGGCCCCAACACACACACAGGCCGGGGCCCGGAGTCCGGCTGACTCTGGCTCCTGCTCGCTATGGCCCCTCAGCCCGGAGACGGGTCTCTGAGGCGCTCCAAGGCCCTTGTATGGCTCCCCGCCTGAGAGGGGCAACGACGCCTTTGTTGGTGGCGAGCCCAACAGGGCTCTGGTCCCTCCAGTCCAGCCCTCAGGCTCCCCGAGCCCCCTACCCCATCCCACTTAGACCCCTGGTATGTCAGTAAAGGGGAGGGTGGGCTTCAGAGACACAGCTCGGCGCCCCACCAATGCACCCCCCTCAGGGAGGGGTCCACTTCTGAAATATCCCACAAGGTCATTAAGGGGAGACCCAGTGCTGAGTGGGGCTCCAGCCACACCCATGAGACTCGCTACACAGGGAGGCCTGCCTTTGGTGATGCCTTCAGTCCGCTCCAGCACCCCACTCGCACCATCCACCACCATCAGCCCGGCCACCCTGAGGCCAGTCACAGAAGCCCCTCCACCAGGAGCCACACGCCCGGCCACCCTGCCCTCGCTCTGTTCCAGCAGGACAGCCTGCCCCTCGAGGCCCCATGGTCCCGACACCCTCCAACCGAGACCCTGCAAGCCTGGCACGACCGCTCACAGCAGCTGCGAGCACTCACCTCGGGGCTCTGGCCGGTTGATTCCTCTCTCTGCCCACCTGGCCCCCCTGCCTGTCTCCCTCATGGGGCCCCCGTTCCCAGGAGTGCAGACTTGTCTGTCTGTCTGCTGTCTGCCTGGGGATGAAGGGTGCAGAGCCAAGCCGGCCCCTGAGCTCTGTGCCTACTGCTCCTGGGGCTGGGGCTGGCGGTGGGGATGCAGCCCCGCCAGCGCTGGCCCAGGCCTTTCCCCCCAGTCCTTGCAGAGAGGGACTGGATGTGTCAAACACCTTCTGTCAGAGAGGCCACTACATAAACATCACAACTCCCACAACAGCCCCGTCCTGGCACAAAGCCCACCTGTGGGGCTGTGCTCTGCTATGCTGGGCTGAGGGGCTGCCTCCTACCACCTTAGCCTTGAAGTTCACAAGGGTGATGGCTTGTTGCTGGGGTGGGAGTGTTTGGTGCATATGGACACAAGCAGGTGCATGGTCTCTGTGGGGGTGGTGATGTTTACTTCTGAGGAACATTCTGGAAGCTTCCCCCCTTTCCCCATGCTCTGGAGCTATTTAGTCAGTGCTTCAAGGGCCTGCATTTTGAAGATCTGGTCAAATTTCCCTGTGAACCAAACTAAACCAAACCCACTGCAGTGGAGTCCATTCCGACCCACAGCACCCCTAGAGGACAGAGTGGAACTGCCCACAGGGTCTCCAAGGCTCCCATCTTTACAGAAGCAGACTGCCACATCTTTCTCCTGCAGAGTGGCTGGTGGGTTAGAACCATCGACCTTTTTGGTTAGCAGCCATATGCTTTAACCACTGAGCCATCAGGGCTCCTTTTCCTGAGAAAGAGGCTCCTTCTCGTGGCACCTTCTGTGGCCCTTTCTTCTGTAGGTGAGGGTGGGATGGGGGTAGAGTGGGGCTGGGGTGGGGTGGGGGCAGGATAGATAGTTTCATGCCACCTTAACTGTCCTACAGTAATTGGTCATTTCAAAATTTCTCTCTTGAAGGAGCCCGGATGGTGCAGTGGTTAAAGTGCCCAGCTCGGCAAGAGAAAGATGAGGCAGTAAGCTTTTGTAAAGATGACAGCCTTGGAACCCCTCTGGGGCAGTTCTCCTGTGCTACAGGGTTGCTGTGAGCCAGACTTGACTCAGTGGCAGTGGGTTGAGTCTGATTTCTGAAGGAGGTACTGATAAGAGTGTGAAATTAGCCATTTGCCTGAGGTTGCCATTTGAAAAGCCTTGCGAGATTATAGTCACATGACTGTGAATGTATTTAATTTCTAAGTGTCGTTCCCACTGTTTATCATTCAAGCGTAGAAAACACCCGATAACCTTCCACGTACAAGGTAGCTTCAGGACATTGTGGTCAAGGGCTCAGCTGTCCCCCGGAAGGTTGGTGGTTTGAACCCACCAGCCACTGTGTGGGATTAAGACCCAGTGACCTGCTTCCATAGAGATGACAGGCCAGGGAGCCAGTGGGGCAGTTCTCGTTGGTCGCACAGGGTCCTATGAGTTGGAATCTCACCCACACACCACCAGCAATCATGCCCGGATCGAGATGTCACCTTGTCATTCTGGGTGCCTCTGCTTTCCTTGTCACCAGAGCCGTGAGTTGCTCTGTTCCTGGTCTTGTTTCAGAGAACGGGCATCTGCGTTTGCTTGTTGTCTCCACCACTCTTCACTCTCCCGTGAACCTTGCCCGGATCATCCCAGATCCCTCCTCTCCACGTCCCCCCTGCCCCCCGTCCTCCTCGCCTTGGCTGCTTCCTGAGCATGCTGTCTGAGCCATGTTGGACCCACTGTGTCTTGTTCCATACTAGACATATTTAAACCCGTGAAGTTTCCTCTGGCCGCCGCTTTAGCCACTTCCTGTAGAAGTGCGCTCATGACAACTGCTGACTGGACTGTACACGTTCTGAAATGACATTTCTTCTTCGAGTCAGCACTGGGTAAGGCAGGTCTTGATTTTGGTTGGTTGGTTGGATTTCTAAGGTTTGGCTTTGTTTCTTTTGTTGTGTGTCCCTTCCTGGCTTAGTTCTTAATTTCCGATTTCATCACATCTTGGTCACAGAACATCGCCTGCACGATTTGAATTGATAATGGCTTCCTTCATGGTTTGAAGTTTTGTGAATGCTTCCGTGAGCACTTCACAGGCAGGTATGCTCCAGTTCCAGGGCACAGGGGCTCACACGTGTAAGAGACCTTCCGTTTTTTTCTGTTTCATCATCTTTGCCCATGTGACACACCCAGGATGGGATAAGCTATCCTGGAGAGCTCTGGTGGCGTAGTGCCTAAGGCATTTGACTGCTAACCAGAAGGCTGGCAGTTCAAACCCACCAGCCACTCCTCGGAAGGATGGTTGAGCAATCTACTTCCATAGTGATACCGCCTCGGAAACCCAAGGAGGGGTCGCTATGGGTCGGGTCCGACTTGACAGCACATGACAACAACCAGCTTGGCCATTTCCCCGGTGTCTCCTCCTCCCAAGGACGTCTGAACACCGAAGGTCTGATGTCACCCGCATTACCGACAGGTAATGCCTCGCTGTGGGAAAGCAGTCTCCTTTACCCTCAGCCCCACTTTCCGACCCGCACTCAACCACAATGAACATCCCAACCCCGGCGTCTTCAGTGCACAGCCGCCGCCGCCGTGCCTCGCACGCATGCCGTGTTTCCCGGCACCTTTGGTTCTGCTCTGTGATCCAACCCAAGAGGCTTCTCTTTAACAGGAGAGCGCTGCCCGTTCATATCATCCTGCTCTGTTCTTTCTTTGCTTCCTGCCTTACTGCTTTTCAAAGTCCCTCACTGTGTGGCTTTGGGTTTTGTTTGCTTTTTGCACGTAATTCTCTTGGTATTTAGCAAAGGCGTGTACTTTTTGGTCTGGTGGTTGCTTTAAAACTCTTAGCATATATAAAACCGACGAGTTTCAGTTTCTCTGCTGTTGGGTACTGTTGTGTCGACTTTGACTTTAGGCGACCTTATGGACAACAGAATGAAACGCTGCCTGGTCCTCCATCCATCTCCCAATTGCCAGCATGTTCAAGTCCGTCACTGGGACTCCCGTGCCCACCATCTCACCAGGGGTGTCACTGCCCTCCACTCACCAAACGTGACGTCCCCCTCCAACGACTGATCCCTCATGATGGAGTGTCCAAAGCCAGCGAGTCAGACAACAATCTGCTGGGACCCCGAGGGCTTTCACTGGCTGACTTGACCCCCACAGCTGACCCTGCTGGTCTCTGAGACACCAGTGGATAGCTTCCAGCATCACCGCAACAGGTGGGCCTCCTCAGCAGGATAGATGGTTTCTTTCGAGAGCGCCTGTTCTGTTTCCAGGCTGAGTGTCTGATGATCCTTATTGCCCTGCCCACCTTCACACGGCCAAACGCATCTGTATTCCTGGGTGGTATCTTTCAATGTCAGTGTTCTTAGGCCTTTCTCCATTCCCAATTTTTATTAAATACACAAATCCTCTGTCCCCAGGACACAGCCTAACCACTGTTTTGTCCTCCTAATTCCTCCCAATGTCTAAGTCTGCAGCTTGTAGTTGGAACACAGTGCTGGTCCTTGCACGGTGTTTCCAGCCTCCCCTCTGCCTGCGCCCCACTTCCGTCCACTCACTGCCCATCTGTCCCTGCCCTTGGCTCTCCCACTTCTCAGCTTCTGTTGTCGGTCTCGTGGCACAGCTCTCATGACTCAGTGCTGGGGAGTCTCCCTCGTCCTGGCTGCGTGCAGGGTCCCCACCGGGAAGAACTGCCCGTGGGGCTAGGGGCTCAGGCTCGCTTAGACCCAGAGGTCTGGGTAGAAAGTTCCATCAGCCTACAGCTCCTCCAGCAACAGGGCACAGGGGCGTCCCGCACGAGCGAGAAGAGCTCTGCTGTCGTCGGAGACGGCGCTTCCTGCAGACGCAGCTTGAGCGTCGGACTCGCTCTCAGCTCCCCCTCTCCTGACGGCTGCAGACACGGGGACCGGGGCCCACAGGGAGGAAGTGTTTCCGATGGCTAACCGGAGGGCCCCACCGCTGAGGCAGGAAGCCTGTGCCCGCAGTGAGGAGGGCTTTCTAACTTTGGTGGCACCCATCTCAGTGTCTCTTGCATGTGTCCCCCAACCCCACCCCCTCTCCAAGGGGGCCGGCTCCCTCCTGAGCGGGGCCTGGGTCTCAGCTGTGCAGCTGGGCTTTCAAAATCTGTTTGCCGTTTCGGGTTTCATGTCTCTTGTTGGTTTGCCATTTCGGTTTTCATGTCTCTTGTTGGTTTGCCGTTTCGGTTTTCATGTCTCTTGTTGGTTTGGGCTTGTTTCCAAAAAGAAGGGAGAGATGCTGACCTAGGTCACAGCGTTCACAGCACAGATCAGGTCCTTTGACTGAGACCTGTAACCTTGGAGCCGTAACTAACCTTGGCAGCTCCCGTTTCCCTCCCGTGTACTGTGTACCTGCTCCCACTCCCCCGAGCGAGCCAGGGCTCTGATTCTGAGCCAGGTAGGGGTAGGGGTGGCAGTTACCAACTCCTGTTAGTAAAAGAAAAAAAAAAAAATTCACTGCCATGGAATCAGATCCGACTCATAGCGACCCCTCCTTGGGTTTCTGAGGCGGTATCTCTATGGAAGTAGATTGCCCAGGCTTTCTTCTGAGGAGTGGCTGGTGGGTTTGAACAGACAGCCTTCTTATTAGCAGTGAAATGCCTTGGGCACTGCCCCACCAGAGCTCCTCAGTGGGCACTAATCCACCAGGCCATCAGCTGACAAGGGAAGAAGGGAGGAGACCATTGGAGCTGCATTAACACTGCAGCCGGCACCCACCCATTCCATCCTTCACTGAGAAGACGCTGCATTCAGAGCTGGTTTAGCAAAAAACAATGTGTGGATGAATTGGATCGTGTCTTCAGAGAGGTCTCACCGAATGCCTTTAAGCCACGCAGGCCCCACGGTAGAACCCACTCGAGGACAAATGCACTTCCTGGCAACAGGGACTCAGAGCACAGTGGTTTACTCAGGAGGCCATCTGCACCCTAGAGACTGGGTCTCACACACACATACACACACACACACACATGCACTGCACATGTACACATACCTACCCATGACGTGAGTGTGTGAAGGAACACCCAGCACCAACACAGCTCTCAGGATGGTCATGTGCACACACGCGCACACACACACGCACACACACCATGACCTGAATATGTGGCAGTCATCCCCAGCACCTACGTAGCCCCTGGGATGAGCACACACACACATACGTGCACACATACAACCAAGATGAGAGTATGTAGGAGTCACACCCAGTGTCCACATAGCCCTGGGGGTAGGCACACGCATACATGCACACATACACATACATGCACACACACACCCATGACGAGAGTGTTGCAGTCGCACCCAGCACCCATGCAGCCCCTGAGATGGACACACGTGGTGATGGGCTCTGCCCTGCAGAGGACAGGACTGTTTTGCAAATTCAGCCTGGAGTCTCTCTGCTCTGTCTCCCAATTTCCTCTTCGAGAGGGAGTCTCGCTCACCCGCTCCTCTGAAGTTAATACAGATTCGCGTTCCCGCCTCCAGCTCGCTCGCCTCCGTTACAAGGCATAACTACCAGCCCCGTCTGCTCCCTACAGAAGTGCATCCAGGAGGGGAGCCCGGCGGCCCTGCCACTTGCCCTTCCCAAGGGGGCTGCTGGCCTGGCCACAGCCTGCACTACACGCCGGGCGTGGGTGTGCCCTGGGGCTCCCCTGCGGCTCTGCAAGGCATCTCCACCAGGGCCTGGAAGCAGGTCATTCTGGTTTGACCCCTTGCTGAGAATTCTCACTTCCACGCCAGAGAGACTGAATCAGAATCTCCATTTTACCACAATCCCCGGGTGATTCTTGTAGATGCCCAGGTGATGCTATGTACACATGAGGATATATACACGTACACACGAGGACACATATGTGTACGCATGAGGACATGTGCATGTACATGTGAGGACAGATGTGTGTGCATGTGAGGATACATGCATACACACATACAGATACATGCATGTACCTGTGACAAAACACAAGTACACAGGATGATACATACATGTGTAGGTGATAGCACACACATGCACAGTGAGGACACATGTGTGTACATGTAAAGATACACATGCACACAGAATGCATACATGTGCACAAATGGATACATAGACACACAAGAATGCATGCATGTATACACAGGAACACACGCATGTGCACAAAAGAGTGCATCTATACACACAAGAATATACACATGTACCCAAGAATGCATGTATATACGAGAGTATATACATGTACATAAAAGGTTACATGCATGTTTACAGAAGAGTATACATAATAACACACATGTACACACAAGAGTACATACAAGCACGCAAGTACATGCATGCACAGAAGAGTACACACATGTACACACAAGCCTTGCCTGGGGAGCTTGTCAGAACGCAGACTCTGACTCAATCACAGCTGGCTGGAAAGGCAAAGACTCAGCAGGAGGCCCAACTGGAGTGAACCAGTTCCAAGCCCTGGTCCTCCACTCTACTTCTCATGGCACAGGGGAAGGGGAAGAGGCAATCCCCAAAGCCTGGGCTGCAACTGGCCCAGACCTCCAAGGCTCCATCCCCACCCCATGCCCCGTCTCCTCACGCCCACCGTCGGCAGGGGCTGGAGCGGGCCAGGGCTGCACATCACGGCGCAGTGCTGGCTTGCAGGGCTGCCGAAGGCGTACCCCAACCGCAGTGGCCTCGTCACCCCAGTCCAGCCTGGCTCACTGGCACCAGACGAGGGATCAGTGCTGTCTACAGGCCCACAGAGGCCACGGGGCCCTGGGCCTGCTTTCAGAGGCCCAGGAGCCACACCCCCAGGTGTGATCAAGCTCGAGAGTGGAGGTGCCTGGCTCCAAACGCCACCAAGACTGTGGTCAGAAGGCCTCTTGGCAGAGGGTCAGACAGCAAGTCCTCTGGGCTTCGCAGGCATGTGGTCTCCACCTCTGCACTGCAAGACAGCCACACGCACAAATGCGCAGGGCTGTGTGCCAATAAAACTCCATTCATAGCAAAGGCAGCCACAGGCTGGGCTGGGCCTATGGACCAAGTCTGTTCAGCCCTGACCAAGACCAAACCATGGCCTGTGGACAAGGGCTCGCAGCTGGACTCCTGCTCCTCATGACCACTGGGAAGGGAGGGGGGAGGGGCAGGGCCAGCTTAGTGTGGGTGGGAGGGGGCAGCAACAAAGCGGGGTCTCCACGGCAACCCCCACCTGGGGCAGCACCAGGCCTCAAAGCCACGTGTCAGAAGACCCACAGCCTTCATAGGAGCTGGACTAGTCACCAGGGAAGGATGGCCCTCAGCAAAGCCAGCTAGCCTCCACAGAAGAGCAAACCGTGTCCTAGCGACTGCAGCCCACGGACAAGGCTCTTGTCTCAACTCTTAGTGGCCCAACGAGGCCATGGGGTCCAGCACAGACATACATGTATACAGAAGAGTCCACAAAGTGTGGCCATGGGCCTCAGAGGTGAGGCACCAACTGCTCCTGTCCCAGCCACGGACAGTCAGAGCCACCAGAAGCCCTGGCATCAGTGAATGCCAGGGACGTGGGCTTTGGTTCCATTCACCGATTCCTGCAAATCTGTGAGCCATGGTGACTCCAAAGCAGCAACGTGCCCAGTTACACCCTCAGGAAGAGAAGGCTTAGTGCCCCAACGGGTCTGGGCACACCACTCCAAAAAGGCACTCTTACTACGAGCATGCCGTGGGAGGCCATGCCTCTCAGCCTCCTCCTGCCTCCGCCCAACATGACCCCAACACCAGGGACGTCCTTGACAACAAGTACAGCCACGCTATCCTGTGTTCCTGACACAAAGTGGTGCTGATCCCCCAGAATGACTTTGCACCTCCAGAAAACAATTCTACCTCCAGCAGCATCAGAGAGAACAGACGCTTAGGAATAAAGTAAGCCAAGGAGGGGCAAGACAAGTGCGCTGAAAACTACAAAAGAAACAATGAAATAAAGAAAAGCTCTGGTGGTATCGTGCCTAAGGCATTGCACTGCTGACTGGAAGGCTGCTGGTTCAAACCCACCAGCCACTCCGAGGAAGGAAGACTGGGCAACCTACTTCCATAGTGGGAGCTCTGGTGGTGTCGTGCCTAAGGCATCTGACTGCTAACTGGAAGGTTGCTCGTTCAAACCCACCAACCACTCACTGGAGGGAAGACCAGGCAATCTACTTCCATAGAGATAATGCCCAGAAACCCAAGAAGGATCACTATGAGTCAAAATCGACTCGACAGCAGTGAGTTTGCTTTGGTTTAGACCAATGCAAGGGAACCATGGTGGCACAGTGGTTAAAGCATGCAGCTGCAAACCGAAAGGTCAGCAGTTTGAACCCAGCAGCTGCTCCAAGTGAGAAAGATGAGGCACCCTGCTTCCATAAAGATTGTTATCGTGGTGGTCAGGTGCCGTTGCGTCGGCTCTGACTCATAGCAACCCTACGTACAACAGAACCTGGGGTCCTGTGCCAGCCTCACGATCCCTGCCACACCTGAGCCCATCGCTGCAGCCACTGTGTCAGTCCAACTCACTGAGAGCCTTCCCCTTCTTCACTGACCCTCCACTTTACCAAGCATGACATCCTTTCCCAGGAAACGGTCCCTTCTGACAACATGATCAAAGCAGGTGAGACGAAGTCTGTCCATTCTCACTTTTAAGGAGCATTCCAGCTGCACTTCTTTCAGAACAGCTTTGTTAGTTCTTCTGGAAGCCCATGGCACCTTCAGTACTCTCTGCCAGGACCACAACTCAAAAGCATCAACTCCTCCTTGGTCCTCCTTATGCATAGTCACCACTCATCTGTCAGTTTGCTATACTGTGGTGTAAAAATAAAACAAAACCTCCTTGCCGTCAAGTCGATTCCAACTCACAGTGAACCCTCCTTGGGTTTCCGAGGTGGTATCTCTAGGAAAGTAGATTGCCCAGTCTTCCTTCTGAGGAATGGCTAGTAGGTTGGACCTGCCAGGCTTCTGGTTAGCAGTCAAATGCCTTAGGCACTACGCCACCACAGCTCCTTAGAAACCCTGCAGTGCAGTTCCACTCTGTCCTCTAGGGGCGCTGTGGGTCAGAATCAACTCCACGGCAGTGGGTGTGGTTTGGGCTTTGCTTCCATGAAGATTGACAGCCTTGGAGACCCTGTGGGGCAGTTCCACTCTGCCCTCTGGGGGCTCTGTGAGTCGGAACTGACTGGACAACTGTGGATTTGGATGGGCTTCGCTTCCGTAAAGATTGACAGCCTAGGAAACCCTGTGGGCAGTTCCACTCTATCTTATATGGACGCCAAGCTGGAATTGACTCGCTGGCAGTGAGCGGCGGGTAAACAAATAGACAAACAACCCATATTTATGGGTCAGAAGATTTAAAATTGTTAGGACAGCAATGCTACCCTAAGTGACTGACATGTAACTGAGCAACCCATATAAAAATCCCAATGGCTTTTGTTGCAGCACTAAAAAAGCTGATCCTAAAATTCATATGGGATTGCAAGGGACAGCAAATAGCCAAAACTATCTTGAAAAAGAACAAAGTTGGAGGACTCCACTTCTCAATTTCAAAACTTATTACCTATTACAGTAATTAAGACGGGGTGGTACTGGCCTAAGGACCCATGGCATAGAATTGGGAGTCCAGAAACGAACCCGCACCTCCTTCGTCAACCGGTTTTCCATAAGGGTGCCAAGACCAATTAACGCAGAATGAAGAGTCTCTACAGACAATGGTGCTGGGACAATCGGACAGTCCCATGCAAGGGAATGAATCTGGATCCTTACCTCACACCACACACAAAAGTTTACTCAAAAGCGTTCAAAGACCTAAATGGAAAAGCTAAAACTGTAAAACTCTTAGAAGAAAACACAGGCACAAATCTTCATGGTCTGGGGTTAGGCAACGGACTCTTAGACTCAGCACCCAAAGCACAAACAACAGCAGAACTCTTTGATAAACTGGGCGTCATCAAAATTATAAACGTCTGTGCCTTAAAGGACACTCAAGAGAAGGAGAAGACAATACCCAGAATGGGAGGAAATACTTCCAAATTTTCTCTGGGAAGGGGCTAGTATCCAGAATATATAAAGAACTCTTACAATTCAACAACACAAAGACAAACACCCAATTATAAGACAGGGAAACGCCGTGAGCAGACACTTCTCCATGGAGGACACCCAGCAAGCACAGGAAGATGCTCAGTGTCGTCAGTCATGAGGAAAGTGATCCACAGCCAGAAACCACCTCACCCCCACTGGGAGGGCAACGGCAGAGAGAGGGCAAACAGCAGCTGGTCCTGCCGCCTCTCTTGTTTCTAACGTTGGTAACTGTGTCCCTCTCGTGCTTCCTCACTCCTCTGGATGGAGGTCAATCAACTTCACTGATCTCAAAGAACCAATTTTGGGTTTGTTGTCAGAACTCAGCTACAAGCCTGGCTGGGATGGAAACAACCTGTCTGTCTTAACTGGGAGTCACAGACAGTCCTCCTGGGAGGGGAGCAACGAGGCCAGAGACCCCAGGGGTGGTGATTCTCACAGTGCAATGCAGTTGGCTCACTGAGAAGCTGAAGGAGTAAACAGAAACCCAGCCTGGAGTGGAGCCTGGAGGACAAGGCTTCCTTGGAGAGCTGCCCAGACCCTGTGCCCACAGGTCCCCCCTCTTGGAGGTCTGCCCGCCAGGGCCCCATGCAGCCCCAGGCTTCATGAAACGTTAATGCTAATGGCTGGCACAATCACCGGCTGGGACAGCGTGGCCTTTAAATAGAGGCCGGGTGCTCGGATTTAATGGGAGAGGATGTACAGCTTGATCCCAGGGGCCTCCCCTCATTCAACAAAGTAACAATGAGCCACTGAGCTGGACAACCAGCCCCTCCCCCAGCAACCCTAATGGTCAGGTTGCCAGCTGAGGACCAGCGGGCGGGTGCTGCTTCCCTGTGCTCCCGCGACACCCACATTGTCAGGGCCGCCAGCTCGCAGCATCATACGCGGATGCCTGAGGCCCCCCAGAGCAGAGAGGCAGCAGGTCAGAACTGGAGCTTCCTGGGGTGCTGGGGTGCAGGCGACACCTCTCTGTTCTGCTTGCGCCCCATGCCCCTGGCAGGTGTCCTCTCACAGTGAGGGTGGGAGGGGTCCTCAATGGACACCCCCCCCGAGTGCACATGCAGCTGAGGGTGTCCAGGCTGCACGTGCAGCCAGCCCGGCGCCAGCTCAGTGGATCCCCGCTGGAACTCCCACTCTGGAAGATTCCTGAACGAGCACATTTGCCCAGAAAAGGGCCCTAACCAAGTCCTCCGACCCACTCCAGGGAGTGGGCGGCCCAAGAGCCGGAAGGGATGGCTCTCTGGGGGACCGGCGCTGTCGCTGCTGAGAGCTGAGACAGGCTGTCCAGGTCAGCTGGGTGGCAGGTGACAGGTGCGTGGGAGCAACTGCCTGAGCTCTCAGGCAGCAGAGGCCAACATGTCCTGGGAGACAGACTTGCAGAAACCACATGTCTCAGCTGGCTCCGAGTCCCAGGAAACAGAACAAGTCCAAGTGCGTCACCACGACAGGTCGAGGGCAGGGGCTGAAGGGATCCCACGGACCTCGTCACGGGCTCTGTTGCCCAGGCCCAGTCTCCCCAGGAAAACGTGAAAGGAGATGTGTGTTGAGGCCTGGTGTGTGGGATCTGGCACGTGTGCTTCCAACAGGGTCAGGGATGTTTAAGGGGCTCAGCTGAGCAGCCTCCACGAGCAGAGAAGCTGTGAACATTTTTTGGGGGGTGGGGGTGTTAGGAATCCTTTAAGAATCCCATGACAACAGCTATCCACCCCCTTACCCAGAATGATGTACACGTACCAGGCACCAGGACCCCTGGATGCCCGCCCGCCCTGGACACCGGATGAGGCATCCCTCAGTGATGTGAAAGAGCTCTCTAGAAAGACAGGCTTCCTCATGCCATATCAGCCCAAGCCTGCACAGACCTGCCCAGTGTGACCACGACTTCCTCACAGCAGTCACTGTGATGCCTCTGGTTGGCACACACAGTGAAGCGCTCAGCTACTCAAAAGGTCAGCAGTTTGAACCCACCAGCAGCTCAGCAGGAGGTAAGGCCTGGCGATCTGCCCCCAGAAGGCGGACAGCCTGGGAAACCCTATGGGGCAGCACTGCTTTGTCCCACAAGGTCACTCTGAGTCCGAATCGACTCCACAGCAGCAGGATGCAAATATTTTGTACTTGGAAGAACTGGGATGAGAGTAAGGAGATTTGCTGTTTTTTCCCTGTATGGAATTATTTCCATAAACTTTAAATTAACTAAATGCTTTTTTAGTAGCTGCTTGACAATTTCTTTCAGAAAGATCAGCACAAGGCTGGTCCCTATGAGGCAGAAGCTAAGGACGCCCCAAGTGTCCAGCTTTTCCAGACTGCCGTGCCGCCCCGTCACCTCTGCCAGCAACTCCCCCCCCCCACCCCAGGCTCTCCTTCCCGTCTCAGGGTTCAGGATCTCGCTCTAACGTCTCACGGAACACCCCCGCCCCAAGGAAACGGCTCACGTGCTGCTGGTGGAGGCCAGGAGGCTGGCAAGTCCCAGGCTTCGGGTAGGTCTGAAGGATCCTCCCAACTCACATGGTTGCAGGGAATGGCGAACCCAAATCAGCAAGTTAGGTGATGGCTGCTGTCTCAAGTCCAGGGGTGAGACAACGACGAACCGAACGCAGAACCAGAGCAGGAGAGAGAACTTTTCCAGAACATCCTACACCCGCCAGGAGCTAAGGGTGGTGACTGGAGTCACACCTCCAGCAGGGCGGGGCTCAAGATACATCCCACCCGAATTAGGCATGCTGTTGTTAGGTGCCATCGAGTCGCCCTGACTCATTGTGACCGCACGTACAACAACGAAACGCTGCCTGGTCCTGTGCCAGCCTCGATCCTTGCTCTACCTGAGCCCACTGTGCTCAATCCATCTTGTTGAGAGTCCATCTAGCTTGGTGAGGGCCTTCCCCTTTTCCGATGACCCTCCACTTCACCGAGCATGATATCCCTCTCCAGGGAATGGTCCCTTCTACCAACATGACTGAAGTAGGTGAGACGAAGTCTGAGCATCCTTGCTTCCCAGGAGCATTCCGGCTGCACTTCCTCCAGGGCGGATTTGTTAGTTCATTTAGCAGTCCATGGTTCCTTCAGTTTTCTTCTTCAACACCACAACTCAAAAGCATCAACTCTTCTTCGGTCTTGCTTATTCACTGTTCAGCTTCCACAGGCATCTGAGGCCACTGAAAACACCATGGCTTGGGTGAGGTGCACCTTAGTCTTCAAAGAGACATCTTTGCTCTTCAGCACTTCAAAGAAGTCTTTTGCAGCAGATTTCCCCAGTGCAATACGTCATCTGATTTCTTTACTGCTCTTCCATGGGTGTCGATTGTGGAACCAAGTAATATGAAATCTTTGACAACTTCAATCTTTTCTCCATTTATCATGATGCTGTTTATTGATTCAGATGTGAAGTTTTTCTTTTTTTTTCTTTTCTTTATATTGAGAAGTAATCCATACTACAGACTGTAGTCTTTAATCTTCATCAGTAAGTGCTCCAAGTCATCCTCACTTTCAGCAAGAAAAGTTGTGTCATCTGCGTATTACAGGTTGTTAGTGAGTCTTCCTCCTGATGCCATGTTCTTCTTCATAAAGTTCAGCCTCTCAGATTATTTGCTCAACATACAGATTGAATAAGAATAGTGAAAGGATACAGCCCTGACACACTCCCTTCCTGATTTTAAACCACGCAGTGTCCCCTTGTTCTGTGTGAATGACAGCCTCCTGGTCTGTGTACAGGGTTCTCATGAGCACAAGTGTTCTGGACTCCCTATTCTTCTCAATGTCATCCATAATTTGTTACGATCTACACAATTGAATGATGTTCATAGTCAATGAAACACAAGTAAACATCTTTCTGGTATTCTTTGCTTTCAGCCAAGATCCATCTGACGTCAGCAATGATACCCCTTGTCCTCTTTCGAATTCCTTGCATTCCTGGAAGTTCCCTGTCAATACACTGCTGCAACCATTTTTGAATTATCTTCAGCAACATTTTACTTGCATGTGACATTAATGATATTGTTTGATAATTTCCACATTTTGTGGGATCACCTTTCTTTGGAATGGATACAAATATGGTTCTCTTCCAGTCAGTTGGCCAGGTAGCTGTCTTCCAAATCTCTTGGCACAGCCGACTGAGTGCCTCCAGTGCGGCATCTGTTTGTTGCAACATCTCAATGGGTATTCTACCAATTCCCGGAGCCTTGTTTTTCACCAATTCCTTCAGTGCAGCTCTGACTTCTTCCTTCAATACCACTGATTCTTGATCTCATGCTACCTCTTGAAATGGATGAACATTGACCAGTTCTTTTTGGTACAGTGACTCTGTGTATTCCTTCCATCTTCTTTTCATGTTTCCTGGATCATTCAACGTTCAGCCCATAGAATTTTTCAACATTGCAACTTGAGGCTTAAATTTTTTCTTCAGTTCTTTCAGCTTGAGAAATTCCAAGTGTGTTTTTCCCTTTTGGTTTTCTAACTCCAGGTCTTTGCACATTTCATTATAGTAACTGGCTTTGTCTGCTCGAGCTGCTCTTTGAAATCTTCTGTTCAGCTCTTTTATCTTGTCATTTCTTCTATTTGCTTTAGCTATTCTCCATTCAAGGGCAACTTTCAGAGTCTCTCCTGACATCCATTTTGGTCTTTTCTTCCTTTCCTGTGTATTTAATGATGTTTTGCTTTCTTCATGGATGATGTTCTTGATATCATCCCATAGTTAATCTGGTTTTTGGTCACTGGTGTTCAATGCATCAAATCTACTCCTTAGATGGCCTCTAAATTCAGGTGGGATATAACCCAGGTCATATTTTGAGTCTTGTGGACTTGTTTTAGTTGCCTTCAGTTTCAACTGCATATGAGCAACTGATGGTCTGTTCCACAATCAGCTCCTGACCTTGTTTTGGCTGAAGATACTGAGTTTCTCCATCGCCTCTCTCCACAGATGTAGTCAATCTGATTCCTGTGTATTCTATCTGGCAAAGTCCATGTATCTAGGCACCGCTTATGTTGTTGAAAAAAGGTATTTGCAATGAATAAGTCATTGGTCTTGCAAAATTCTACCATGCAATCTCCAGCATTATTTCTACCATCAAGGCCATATTTTCCAACTACTGGTGATTCTTTTTTGTTTCACATTCCAGTCACTAGTAACAATCAACACATCTTGATTGCATGTTTGGGTCGATTCAGAGTCCAGAAGTTGGTAAAAATCTTTAATTTCCTCATCTTTGGCTTTGGTGGTTGGTGCATAAATTTGAATAATAATAGTAGTAATTGGCTTTCCTTGTAGATGTATGGATATTATCTTATCACTGACAGCATTGCACTTCAGGATAGATCTTGAAACATTCTTTGTGACAATGAATGCCACACCATTCATCTTCAATTTGTCATTCCCAACATAGTAGATCATATGGTTGCCTGATTCAAGATGGCCAAAACCAGTCTGTTTCAGCTCACTAATGCCTAGGATATTGATCCTTATGTGTTCCATTTCATTTCTGACAACTTCCAATTTTCCTAGATTCATGCCTCATATATTCCATGTTCCAATTATTAATGCATTTTTCAGCTGTTTCTTCTCATCTTGAGATGTGCCACATTGGCAAACGGAGGTCCCAAAAGGTTTACTCCATCCACGTCATTAAGGTTGATTCTATTCTGAGGCGGCAGCTCTTTCCCAGTCGTATTTTGAGTGGCTTCTGACCCAAGGGGCTCATCTTCCAGCACTGTATCGGACAATGTTTCAGGGCTTTGCATCAAGTTTTCCAGTAATATATCAGAAAGGCATAGAGACTGGAATTTACAGTATATCACAAAATGGAGAACGACAGCTACAAGGGCCACAGTGAGCAGTTCACTGGCCTGCAGTAGCTATTACAGTCTAACTCTTATGTAAGTTTTTTCTGGGGGGGTTCACTTTCCAAGTCTCATGTGCCTACCTTCCCTTCGTCACCCTCCCTGACCCCAAAGAGGGCCCTGGGAGTCACCTGTACAATGTACATAAACCGCTGCAGTCAATCCATCAAGGCATGTGTGAGACCTGCTAGAAGAAGATGGCCCAACTCCAGGCTGTGGAGCAAAAAGCTGAGGCCACGGGGCACAGCCTGTGACTCTGATGGGTGGTTTTACACTTCCCACACCAGTCTGTAAACACAAGGCAATCCCAGTAGGATTTCTGTAGGAAACTCGACAACCAGTTCTAACACTTATCTGCAACAAAGAACCTGAGGAGATTTAAGAAAATTGTAAAATATAAAACAACAAAAAAGCAGTTGTCCCCAAATCAACTCCAACTCCTGGGGAAGATTCCAAACTCGCTCATCACAGGCAGGTCACACCGTCTCGGATGTCAGGCGTACTGTGAGGCTCCATGAACACACGTGCTGTGCTGTGAAAGCTCAGATGTGGACAAACACCAACAGTCTCTCTGCGTGAAATGTTTCTTCTCTTTTTTGGGGGACGAGAGGGGTCTGTGTATCTTCTGTACCCCAGGCTAGAAATGACACTGTCAGAAACGTATTTTCTGGGTTAAGAAGCCATTTTCTCAGGTGATGTTTTCAAAGTGCAGATAGATCCAGCCACCAGCATCTTGTCTTGAGGCCTCTGCCAAATGGACAAGCAGAGAAGGCTGGGGGCTGGACCAGGGAAGGGGAGCAGGGAGGGTGGGACAATTCCCTCCTCAGTCCACTCCAGTCATTCATTCAAGCATCTGAAAGCATCCTGAGGTGCGGCCGTGAGCCAGGGTTGTGGACCTGGAGGGTGGCCACTGCCACGCCAGAACTCCTACCCAGGAGGGGCACTGGGCCTCAGCCATGGAGCCACAGAGGGCATCGACCTTCTGCTCCCGTAACCTCCAGCCTGTTATCGACTGGCTGGCATGGGCTCCTGGCCCACCCCTCATCCTCACTATTCCTTCTCCTCATAGGGAGGAGGGGGGAGCATTCCCTGGCCTGGGAGGTGGGGAAGTATGGCCCTGTGAAACCACTGGATGGGGCCCAGGAGGAAGGCTGCATCCAGGGCTGGATGCTGGGGACAGTCATACACAGCTATGCTCTGAGTCTGTACCCCAAAATCACTCTGGACACAGCACTGGTTCCATGCAGACACGTCCACACTGAGGCTCTAGGAGACAGGCATGCTGGGGCAGTGGGGGCAGCCAGGAACATGCCATGTACACCTCCGGGACCCAGCTGGGTGATGTACCTCAGCCCCTATCCCCTCGAAGGGCAGCAGCTGGAAATCAACTCATCTTAACCTACCACCTTGCTTCATGCACCCCAACCACCCAGCATCCCTCCAGCCCTGGGGGCCCTTGGCTGGGCATCTTGTGTTCCCTCTGGGGCATCCAGTGGCCCACCCAGCCCTGTAGTTCTCAGGCACACCTGGGCGCTGAATTCACAAGGTGCCTCACTGACCCATTCTACCAGCATCCCCTAGTCCACAGAGCTGCCCCCAGCCCTCACTATACCAGCATCCCCCAGTCCAGAGAGCTGCCCCCAGCCCTCACTATCCTGGGAGCCAAACTTCACAGAGATCAGCAGGCAGCTGAGGACAGGCAGAAGAACCAGGACCGTCCACCTCAGGGAAGTGGGGGTCTGAGGCTGTGTAGGGCTGGGTATCAGCGGCCCTGGTGAGGGCTGGCACTGTCCTCTCTAGTGATGGCCTTGCTCTGGGCTGCTCATTCACCACAGTCCGGGGGCCTCATCTGGGAAGTCGAGGCCATGACAATCCCACACACAGTCACATGCTAGTAAGGGGATGGAGATGGGGTGGGATAAGTTAGGGGGACACCAGCCTCTCCTGTAAAGACTACAGCCCAGACATTAGCAACACGTCAGAAAGACCCGGCCCGGCCTTGGAAAACCTCAGGGGCAGGTCTCCTCTTGGCATGGCTCCCTAGGAGTCAGAATCAACAGCACCCACAACAACTGCACCCCCACAGCTCTGGCAGGGGTCTGGGCTCCCTGGGCAGGAGGAGAATAAGCAGGACAAGGAATCTTTGGGGGAAGTAGGAGGAAGATGATGGTGGAATGATGCACAGGGTCACTGGACTGTTTCTCTCAAGTGTGAGACCAACACCCAGCTCTCCCTCAGTTCTAATCAGGATGCTTGTTCCTGGGGACCTGGGGCCACAGCCAGTGGGGGCCCTGGGGATGGTGACATCACGAGGATGTCCCTCCCTGTGGCACTGACTGAGAAGTGTGAACTGTGATCCAGCTAACCAGTCAGCGTGGCTTTTCTAACTGACGACAGAGAGTCCAACGACTGTCTTGTCATGTGCAATCACCTAATGGTGTTTAAACTTTTCTTTTTCTTTTTCCTCAATAGTGACAGACTCTTAGTCTGAAAATCCTCGGTTGGAAGCTGTAGGCTGAGAGAGACAACATGGGTACCAGAGCGGGGACCCCACATTGTGGGCAGAGGACTGGTGGACAGGGATGGTCAGAGCTGTCCCACACCTCAGCTTTTCAGGGAGCAGAGCCCCGGGCTTGGCCACCAGGTAGACATGGCTGGGCAGGGCAGTGGGCACAGAGCCATGGGGGGGCGCATGCCATTGCTCTGTCAAGCGCACCCCCACTATAGAACAGAGAGGGGTCTGGGTCAGGGTCTGCAACAACACAGGCAGTCACTGCCTTCCTGTGTGATCCTGAGAGACAGGCAGTGAGTGGAGGCTCTGCTCCCCCCAATGGAGGACCCCATGGCCTACGGCAAGGCCCAAACCAAAGGCTCTTCCTGGTCCCAAGCCCCAAGGCTGCAGCCCACAGACATCAGCAAGACATCACAGTACTTCCGTGGCCATGGCTCAGGCACGGATGTGACAGTGAGTGTGTGTGCCAGGCCCTGAGGAAACCATGCATGTTCCTGCACGACCCCCTGTGCTGTCAGTGGATCACTTCCATCTTTTTCAGGTGGAGAGTGTCAGGATGCCTCAGAGACACAGGTCCCTGGGACCCCATATGACTCGAACACAGAGCCCCAGCCCTGTGCCCCTGCCTGGCCTGTGTCTGAGCTAGAGCAGGGCAACCGGAGGGCTGGCAGGGGACACCCATGACCACGGCCCTGGAAATGGGTGCAGATGTACTATGTTCCCATGCCCTCTCCTCGAGTCACACCACGGCCTCCTGAGCCATGTGTGTCCCTGGAGTCCCACAGCTTCCTCCTGCCATGTGCGTCTTCTCGAGTCACACCACATCCCTCCATGCTACGTCATGTCCCTGCAAACACCTCACACCATGTGTGTCCCCTAGAGTCACACAGCATCCTCCCACCATGTGTGTCTTCTCGAGTCACACCATGTCCCACCATGTTACATCATGTACCTACAAACACCTCACACCGTGCATGTTCCCTGGAGCCACACAGCATCCTCCTGCCATGTGTGTTTTGAGTCATACCAGGTCTTAGCATGCTACGTCATGTCCCTCAAACCTCTCACACTGTGCATGTCCCTTGGAATCCCAGAGCATCTGACTGCAGACACCATGTTCATAAAGACACACAGAACGCATGCATGGGGTCGCCTGTGCCACTGCCACGTGGCTTGCTTCTGCACGTAGCGGAACGTCACATCACCCCTCTCCCACCATGACTTGCCTGGAAACACTACACCCTCAAAGTCCAGTGAACCACCGGCTATGGGCCCTCGGGGAGACCCCAGTGCCAGGCAGAACCCAGCACCGCCCGCACTTCTGATTCCTGTTCTCAGGAGGACAAGACCCCATTTCCCACAGTGGAGCCGGGACCCTGTATCCCACGGGTAGATCCAGGTCCCTTTTTCCCACAGGAGGATCTGGGTCCCTGCTTCTGACCACAAGGCCAGGCCCTGTGATGTAGGACACGTCACGAGGGGACAGAGTCTCTGCAGGGTGCAGCCTAAAGGGCCTAACCCACAGCCCCGTCTGTCCACAGAGGCCCAGGGACTCACCGTGTCTGCTCTCTGTTTCTGGCTCCCCAGATCCTCCAGGGCCTGCGCCAGCTGAGCCTGCAAAGCAAAGAAAGCAGGTCAGCAGCGGTAGGGGAACAGCGCCCCACCCCCTGCTGCCCCACCCCCACGGGGCTCCGGGAGCGACTAGGGCACACGGATCCACGCACGGGGGCCCCCAGGTGAGGTACAAGTGTCCCCACGATTGAAAAAGGTAACTGAATGAGGAACTGGAGAATGTAACAGAATGCTAAATCCACAACTTGCCACTGGAAAGAAACTGGGGGATGGGAGGATGCAGACTGGTAGGTAGACAGACAGACAGATACAGATGACAGCTAAGTATATAGATGATAAATATGGCAGATGACAGGTAGGTAAACCAATAGACAGGTAACAGATTGACAGATTACAGATACACAGATAAATGGATGACAGATGATAAAGAGATGGGTGACAGGCTGATGATAGATGACAGACTGATGGATGGGCAGGTGATAGACAGACATAGAGATAGATGAAGGATGGATGGCGGGTGACAGATAGATGATGGATGGATGGGTGATAGACAGACAGACAGATGATGGAGGGATGGGTGATAGATAGACAGACAGATGACGGATGCATGGATGGACAGGTGACAGACAGACGGCGGATGCATGGACAGGTGACAAACATGATATATCACTGCCGTCAAGTCATTTCCAACAAATATGATGCTTTTGTTGTTAGGTGCTGTGGGGTCGTCTCTGACTCATAGCAACCCTGTGCACAGCAGAATGAAACATGGCCCAGTCCTGTGCCAGCCCCACAATCCTTGCTATACCTGAGCCTGTCACTGCAGCCACTGTGTCAATCCATCTTGTTGAGGGCCTTCCCCTTTTTTGTTGACTCTCCACTTTGTCAAGCATGACATCCTTCTCCAGGGAATAATCCCTTCTTACAACATGACCAAAGTGGGTGAGATGAAGTCTGGCCATTCTCACTTTTAAGGAGCATTCTCACTGCACTTCCTCCAGGACAGGTCTGTTAGTTTTTTTGACATGCCATGGTACTTTCAGCATTCCTCACCAGCACAACTCAAAAGAATCGCCTGTTCTTTGGTCTTCCTCATTCATTGTCCAGCTCTTACATGCATATGAGGCGACTGAAAATACCATGGCTTCTGCCAGGCACACCTTAGTCTTCAAGGAGTATCTCTGTTCTTCAGCGCTTGAAAGAGGTCTTTTGTAGCAAATTTGCCCAATGCTATATGACATCTGATACCTTGACTGCTACTTCCATTGGTGTTGATTGTACAACTAAGTAATATGAAATCTTTGACAACTTCAATCTTTTCTCCATTTATCATGATGCTGCGTATTGGTTCAGTTGTGAAGATTTTTGTTTTCTTTATGTTGAGGTATAAACCATGCTGCAGACTGCAGTCTTTAATCTTCATCAGTAAGTGCTTCAAGTCATCCTCACTTTCAGCAAGCAAAGTTGTGTCCTCAGTGTATCACAAGTTGTTAAGGAGTCTTCCTCCAATCCTGATGCCATGTTCTGTTCACATAGTCCAGCTTCTCAGATTATTTGCTCAGCATACATATTGAATAAGTGTGGTGAAAGGATACAACACTGATGCACTCACTTCTTGATTTTAAACCATGCAGTGTTCCCTTGTTCTGTTCAAACCACAGCCTCCTGGTCTATGTATGGGTTCCTCATGAGTACAATTAAGTATTCTGGAATTCTCATTCTTCTCAACGTTATCCATAATTTGTTATGATACACACAATCAAATGCTTTTGCATAGTCAATAAAACACAAGTAAACATCTTTCTGGTATTCTTTGCTTTGAGCATCTGAATATCCTTTGTTCCACGTCCTCTTCTGAATCCAGCTTGCACCTCTGGAAGTTCTTTGTCAATATACTGCTGCAACCATTTTTGAGTTATCTTCAGTAAGATTTTACCTGCATGCAATATTAATGATACTATTCGATAATTTTCACACTCTGTGGATCACCTTTCTTTGGAATGGGTACAAATACGGATTTCTTCCAGTCAGTTGGCCAGGTAGCTGTCTTCCAAAACTCCTGGCATAGCCGCGTGAGTGCCTCCAGCGGGGCATCCATTTGCTGAAACACCTCAGTGAGTGTTCGTCAATTCCCAGAGCCTTGTTCTTTGCCAGCTCCTTCCGTGCAGCTTCGACTTCTTCCTTCAACACCACTGGTTCTTGTTCATATGCCACCTCCTGAAATAGATGAAGATCGACCAGTTCTTTTTGGTACAGTGACTCTGTGTATTCCTTCCATCTTCTTTTGATGTTTCTTGCATCAGTCAATATATTGCCCACAGAATCTTTCAATATTGCAACTCGAGGCTTAAATTCTTTCTTCAGTTCTTGCAGCGTGAGCTTGAGAAATGCCGAGCGTGTGCTTCCCTTCCAGCTTTCCCACTCCATGTCTGCACATTTCATTATAATAATTGACTGTCTTCTTAAGCTGCTCTTTGAAATCTTCTCTTCAGCTCTTTTATCTTGTCATTTCTTCCATTTGCTTTACCTACTCTCTGTTCAAGGGCAAGTTTCAGAGTCTCTTCTAACATCCATTTTGGTCTTTTCTTCCTTTCCTGTCTTTTTAATGACCTTTTGCTTTCTTCATGGATGATGTTCTTGATGTCATCCCACAGTTCCTCTGGGAATATGACAGGTAGATGAATAATAACAGAAATATAAGACCGAATTCTCAGTGTCCCTGGTCAGAGGCAGAAGAGACATCGGCCTTCTCTGGACAGACTCATTTTCTAGACGACATCACATCTAGGAAGAGGTCCCACAGCTCCACCACCAACAAACAGGACTCCAGCTCGCAGGCACAGAGAGACCACTAGGGTCTCAGCTCAGACACTGCCCCTCATAGAGGCCTGGCAGACTGGCCCGTCTGAATCACCCTCCCCCACGTGCTCATCTCCACTATACCCTGACCCTATACATGTCCTCCTGTCCCTGTTAACTTCCGGCCCTCTCCTTGAGATGCAACATCCCAGAAAGCAGAGTGTGGGTTCCATAGTGTGATGTTCATTACCATGAATGAACCGACATTGCTATTATTGTATTATTACCAAGTCAAACCCATGATTACATTAGCCTTCACCCTGTGCACAGAGCAGAGCCCAGCCTGGCGAAGCAGACACCCAGGAAGTCAGTGCTGGTCACTGTACATATAACTTCCCACAGCCACCTGAGGGACGCCTGGGCCCTCACTGCCTGGGCCGGGTGTCAGGTGACGGGGGGCTCCCAGGCCCTCACACCCTATAGTGTTGGCACTCAGCACTCAAGAAGGACAAGAGTGCAGCTCTAGGTGCTAGACTAGTCCATGCCCCAGGTGCACACGCCCCAGGTGCACACGCCCCAGGCGCATACACCCTGGCTCACACACATGCAGCCCTCCCATGCCCCGTTCTGGCAGCTCCTCTGCTGCCCCTGAGTCGGGGTGGAGGGGCCAGTCCTCCCAGAACCAGAGCTCCCGGAAACCAGGCTCCCACATGGCCCAGGTCAAACACGCCCTGGCTCCCCCCTCACACACACACACACAAGCTCCCACATGCCCCAGGTCAAACACGC
>NW_006921593.1:15470704-15471978 GCF_000298275.1 Orycteropus afer afer | reverse complement strand
AGCTCCCATAGGCCTCAGGTCAAACACGCCCTGGCTCCCCACACATGCTCCGCCTTGCCCCTTGGCATCCACATCTGTGAAACACAGTGTTACGGATGCACAGAAAAATTAAGTGCGAATTAGGTGAGAGACGTGAACGGCTGCTCACTGGCAACAGAAGGGGGGCTCTCGGGGTTTATTGGGGGAGGTGACAAGCCACCACCACCAGCTGCCGTCCAGACTGATGGTGGCGACCCCAAGCTTGTCAGAGTGGAAAGCACTGTGCCTCGCATGGCTTTCGGTGGTCAAAATTATTACGAGGGTGTTAACAAAGAATGTCCACTCTCTCAGGGACTGTCCTCGCTCCTCCTCGGGAGCCTGGGGCCCACCCGTCCAGCCCTCCTTGCCCCAACCCCAGCAGGGCCCAGTCCAGAGGGTCTGCCCGAATCGGGATCCCAGGGCACCACTGGCCCCAAAGAGGACAGAGCCGGACAAGATACCATCAGTGCCTGCTCAGCTGCTGGGCAATAGAAGTGAGGCGGTGCCGGCATGGACAACACTGTCCTTAAAAACAAGAAACAGGCTTGATTTTTCATTTCAGTCCCCGACAACACTTGAGCAAATGGTAGAGAGCCCATGCCCGATGCCCCAGCTTCCTGTTATCAGCATCTCCTACTGGAGTGATACATGGTTTGTCACAACGAATGAGCCAATGTCATGCAGTAACACTAACACTTACCCAGTGTCGGGTTTGGGGAATGAATAACGGCAGGAGCCCACCACTACAACAGCTACAAAACAGCTCCACTGCCCTAAACATGCCCCAGGCTCTACCTCTTCACCCCTTCCCCATCCCCCTCAACCCCTAGCAGCTCCTGTGGAAAACACTGCACCTATAGGAACTCTGGTGGCACTGAGGTTAAAGCATTGGGCTGTTACCCCAAAGGTTGGTGGTTCAAATCCACCAGCTGATCTGTGGGAGAAATATGTGGCAGTCTGCTTCCATAAAGATGACAGCCTTGGAGACCCTGTGGGCAGTTCCACTCTGTCCTCTAGGGACCCTGTGGGTCAGAATGGACTCCACGGCAAGTGGGTGTGGTTTGGGCTTTGCTTCTGTGAAGACTGACAGCCTTGGAGACCCTGTGGGCAGTTCCACTCTGTCCTCTAGGGACCCTGTGGGTCAGAATGGACTCCACAGCAAGTGGGTGTGGTTTGGGCTTTGCTTCTGTGAAGACTGACAGCCTTGGAGACCCTGTGGGCAGTTCCACTCTGTCCTCTAGGGGCGCTGTGGGTCA
>NW_006921593.1:15422051-15470299 GCF_000298275.1 Orycteropus afer afer | reverse complement strand
GGCGCTGTGAGTCAGAATCGACTCCACCCACTGGGTGTGGTTTGGGCTTTGCTTCTGTGAAGGCTGACAGCTTTGGAGACCCTGTGGTGCAGTTCCACTCTGTCCTCTAGGGGCGCTGTGGGTCGGAATCGACTCTACCCACTGGGTGTGGTCTGGGCTTTGCTTCTGTGAAGACTGACAGCCTTGGAGACCCTGTGGGCAGTTCCAGTCTGTTCTACAGGGTCACTCTGGAATGACTGGCCAGCAGTGGACTGGCTTGGGCTTAGTCCTGCCTGTCCCAGGATGCCATCTTGCGCAGAGGTCAGCCTTCTCAGGCTGGCTTCTTTCACTCAGCAAAGCGCATTCAGGTTCCACCACGTCTTTCTGTACCTTGGTGGCTGATTTCTTTCCCTGGATGAGCAACCTCCACTGTACAGACGGGCCTCAGTGTGCTTGTCCAGCTGCCCACCACGGGCGTCCAGGCTGTTTCCCGGTCTGGTGACTGTGAACACAGCTGCCAGGAACAGCTGAGGGCAGGTTTCCAAGCAGACATGTGGAAGGGAGTGAACCCCACGGGCTGGCACAGCACCACTCGTTCCCATGCTTCCTACCCCAGAGCAGCAGCCAGGCTGCCAGTGCGACGCCCACGCTCTCCGTGGAACTGGTCCCCGGCAACCCTGCCCGGTGGGTGGGGGCTGCGCAGTTCCCAGATGCTGGGAGCCGTCTGGACCGTGAAGGGGCCTCTGCTCAGAGCCAGGCTGCCGCCGGGGCCTGCATCCTGACTCAGGGGCAGCAGAGGAGCTGCCAGAACCGGCCCAGAGACTCCCCGAGCTCAGGGCCCCTGCTGAGGGTGAGCCAGGTGCCAGCGGCCCAGCCCCGCGGCTGGGATGGAGCTGCAGAGCTCTGGAAGTTCACACGAGGCCTTCGCGAGGACATGGTAGCGCGGTAAAGATGCTGTGTGTACAGCCGGCGGACTTCGGATGGCCGAGTGGGTGTGGGCCACAGGCATCCGTGCCCCTGTCCCCAGCCCTCCGGTCAGCAGCACCACTCGGCAACGCAGGAAAAGCAGAGAGGGGGTAGCTTGGACGGCACACGACCCAGGGCCAGAAACCTCACGACGTAGCCAGAGAGACCACGAGCCCGGAAGCCAGAGCACGGGCAGAGTGACCACCGAGTCGGGCCTGTCGTCTGGGCACTTCCGAGCGTGGCTCCAGCACTCCTGAGGGGGTGTTAGGGCCGAGAGTAGTTCTGTCCCAATGAGAGGAGAACACTAGCACAGGGCAGAGCCCTGTCACTGAGCACAACCAGAAGACACGCCTCCTGAGGGCACATCAGCCTGGGGGGAAGGGGAGCCAGAGCCGCATGAGGTGAAGGGGTGATCCAAGACCCCCACCCCTGCGCCAGCACAACTGTGTGGAGGGCAGCAGAGCCCAGGGTCGACAGGGCAGGAGGGGGCACCAGGAGGCGGCCGTCCTGAGTGCCACCCCTGTCTGCACGTGCCCAGCGAGGCTCAGGGCTCACAGGCTCCTTGACTAGTGGAAAGCCTGTGGTGAGAACACCCATTTCTGCTACGTCCTGCCTGCTCCTGGGCCGTTTCCAGGGACCAGCCAACAGCACAGCCGCTTGGCCTTCCCGTCTGCCTAGGATTTCTACACCACTCTGCGGGGGTACAGGGCCGGACCCTCAGTGCCCCCTGCCCTTTCCAGCAGGCCCGACCGTGGGAGCAGAGCTGGGAGTTGAGGCCCAGCCCCCCAGGACCCTGCTCATTCTACGCACATCGTCTGGCTGGCAGTACAACCAGGCTCCTCAGGTGTGGAGGCCGTGAGCTCGGAGCCCCAGGGAAGAGGAGAGGCCGGCCTCGGGGAGGCCGAGAGGCCCAGGGCGCGGCAGGCGGGCATGGCAGACTTCTGCGAGGAGGTCAGGACGGCATGGACACTGTGCCTTTGAAGTGGGCTTGGAGTAAGGGGGGGCGTTCTCCAGGATGACGGACTTCAGGGGACAGGGGGTGGGATGGGGGCTAGGAGGCTTGACCCACCAGCTGCACAGGGGCACATCTGTTCCCTGGTGCCCAGCTCAACGCTCAAGGGCACAGAGTCGCTGGCAGGAAGCCGCCCCATGGCCCTGGCTGGAGCTTGGGCATGGGTGGTGGACCCACCTCTCTCAGGCCCTTCTCGCTCCATCAGCAGGGTGGCCTGGAAGTGGGCAGCACCACACCAAGTTGCGTGGGGTGGGGGAGAGCGGGCATAAGCAGATCTGTGTCCAGGCCTGCAAGCCCAGTGCCCGCTCACCTGCCAACATGGCCACAAGGCCACCTGAGCAGCACGCTGGGCCCCACACTCGCTGGGCCCTGCTCTCAGGGTGCTTCTCCACTCTCAATTCCTACCAGCCTAGGAGTCTGTGCCCTTGTCCTCTTATAAGGAGGCTCTGTGAGCCCGGTGGGAGATCACCGGAGCAAGGCCGCACAAAGCCACCCAAGACCCACCTAGATCACAGCTCCAAAGCCCAGAAAGAACCTGGTGGGCCCGACACACCCCACCCTGCACCCCAGACCTGCAGCCTTGCGCAGAGTGGCTGCAGCCGTATGGGCGGGCCACATCCCATCACATCCCTGCTCAGGGCCACCCTGCAGCTGTAGCAAGCCTCAGCCTGGCCTCAGGTGGCTGCGACGTGCTGGCCTGGTCCCATCTGCACACTCATGTGCCCAGCAACTCTGTGCAAGACCACTGGTGGCTATTTTCAGCCTGAGGTGTGAAGCTGCTGCCTGGTGACACAGCACCCCTGTGGCGCGTTCAGCTCCAGGTGGCGGCCGTGAACTGGCCGGGCATGGGGATGAGGGGCAGCCAGCACCAGTCTCCACACGCTGCCTGGATGGGACTAAGCCCATGGGCCACACACAGAGAAGCAGGGGTGAACCAGTCTCCTGTCTCTGGTCTGGGCGTCACCTCCATTGTGACCAAGCCTGGAGAAGAAAGCATAGGAGGGTGGTCAGTGGCCCAGAAAGATTCCTGGCCACAGCACTGCACCCAGTTCTGTGGGGACAGTGACCAGGAAGGGTCCCCTCCTGCAAAGGCAGCCAGGTGACAACAGTGGTGCCCCTTGCTATGGGGCATCTCCACACCCAGCATACTCCAGCCCCCATCCTGAGCTGGAAACTGCCTGCAGAGCTTAAGACTGCAGTGCCCAGCCCTTCCAGGCCCAGTAATGCTGCCCAGTGTGGCAAGGGCCTGGGAGGTCCCAGTGGGATGGATGGAGGCGTGCCTCCCAGGCTGACTCCCTGGCCACAAACACACCCATCCTGGAGTCTGTGGGGCATGGTTCTCAGAGCGGGTGGGTGCCAGGCTGGCTGGAAATGCAACGGCCTAGGTCCCCTGGGGCCCTGAGCACGCTTGAGTTTGAGAACTGCCGAGGCAGGGAGTAACTGAAGCCAGACTGCCAGCACTCAGACCAGGGTGTCTGGCAGCAGCTGTTTGGCCCTGAACACATGCCCTGCGTACAAGCGGAACCTCCGGCCCCTGGAGCACTGTCTGCCCAACTGTGCAGTGGGTACAGAGCGCCAGCTCATTGGCTGTGGAGAAGCCGGCGCCTGGCACAGCTCCATGATAGCCCATCATTGGCGGAAGGTCCCCAATCACACAGCCTCAGGATCCGGGCGAAACCACCGCCTCGTGTCCGTGTGAAGACCCACGTGTAAGTCTCACCTCTGCACGCTGGGGCACCCCCGCTCAGCCCCCTGCAGAGAACCGTGAATCTGCACCTGGGCTCTATTCTCCCGCAGGTCCAGGCCCTGTTCCAATAGGTGGCCCTGACACCAGGGTGCTGTGGGCTGGCCTTCTCTTCACTGTCCCACGTGCCCCCCACCCAGTACATAGCTCATCCTTCCATGGCTCCAGCGGGTCTCCCATGTTCTCCCCAAACTCCCACAGGGCAGCCTCTCAAGGTCCTCGTCTACAGAGAGAGATAAACAGATACTTCCATAAAGAAGAAAAGAAGGTGGCAGAGGGCCTGGCCCTGGCCTGGCAGTCAGCAGACAGTCGTGCCTGAGGCCACACACACTGAACCGCTGGAGGCTGGGTGGAGGTGGGAGCAGTGGGCTGGGAAATGGGCGGCTCGGTGTTCTGTGTCCCAAACCTGGGACACAGACCAGAAACCAGACTCACTGCCGTCGAGTCGACTCTGACCCACAGCAACCCCCTTTGGGTTTTCGAGGCAGTAAATCTTTAAGGAAGTAGATCGCCAAGTCTTCCTTCCACGGAGTGGCTAGTGGGTTTGAACCAGCAACCTTCTGGTTAGCAGTTCCTTCAAATTGGGATTTTCCACACACGTCCATGCCGCCTGCAGTTCCACAATCTGCTCTAATTGAATAACTGAGGACCCAGCTCAGGCCGGCACAGAGCCCCAATGGAGCGGCCGCTCTGTGTTTACACTCAGCGCTCAGGACAGCGGCCCTGCAGCCCCGTGGTTACGTGGAATAAATAAACCAGCGCAAAGCTGCACAGACTTCACCAGAGCGGAGGGACTGGGCCTCCCCAGGCACAACACTGGTCTGCAATGTCCATGCTGGAACAAAACAGGGGCCCCATCAGAATGGACTGATCACACTCAACGGCTGAAACTCAGCAGCTCCGGAGAAGTGACTGACTGCTCAAAGCCCCATGGCACTGGGCCCAAGTGCAGACACCGTCGCCTGCAACTCCCTGTGCCCAGGCCCACTGAGGCACGGAACTATCACCCCCAAATTCCCCATGCCCACAGGGTCCACTGGGGCCTAGTACCCTCACCCCCAGCTGGGATATCCGCATTGAGCTGGAACCCTCACTTCCCTGTAGAGTGAACTTAGGGCCCACAGCAGGGAAGGCTGCAGCCAGTGGCCTTCGTGTCTGGGTGACCAGGGAGCTGCTGGGGCGGGCCTGGCTGAGGGCAATCAGGAGACTCTCACATCAGCAGTCAGGGCCCCAGAGGACAGGGTCGGCAAACCACAACCTAGGGGCCGAGTCTGGCCCCACCACTGCTTCTGCAGATAAAGATTTATTGGCACAAGGACTGTCTGTGGCTTCGCCCACCCACCCTTCCTCATCCCTGCTGGCGCAGGTGTGTGCTGCCAATGACAAGCAGCACTCTGCCTGCACGGCTGCCCCACCAAACGGCCTCCAGGACTTCCGAGCCCTCATCCCGATATGGGTCAGAGCCTGCAGGGCACTGTCCTCTGACCCCAGGGTAGTTCCTCATCACCCACCGTGTGCTGCCCGTCTTAACAGCCCAAGCACCCAGCAGTGCCCTCCTCTGCCCGACCAGTCTGAGTACTGCCCCCACCTAATACACTCAGCGAGTCCTGGGGCATAACGGTTACACTCGGATGCTCAATGAGAGGTCAGCAGTCCAAACCACGCAGCAGCTCCATGGGAGAAGGGGCCTGGAGAGCCGCTCCCACCGAATGACCACCAGGAAACCCTACGGGCACTGCTGCTCTGCCACAGGGGCGGGAATCTCCTTGACGGCACCTACCAACGTGCTGCCCATTGGGCGTGAGCTCCACGGGGGGAGCAACTCCAATGGTGGCACTCACTGCTGTGTCCCCAGTACCAAGAACAGAAGCTGACAAAGAGCGGGTGCTCCAGAAATATTTACTGAACGAGAAAACACCCCTACTCATCTAATCAGTCATCCATGCAGTCATACCAGTCTACCCATTCGCCTGACTGTCCATCCATCTACCCACTCACCCAATCCCATCCATCCACCCAGTCATCCATCTACCCATCCATCCATTCATCCACCCACACACCCATCTATTCACCCTTCCACCCACCCATCTGTCCATCTACCCATCCCCCACACACCTATCCATCCATCCATCCAGGCATCCATCTATGGATCCAAACAACCATTCATGTACTCCCACTCATCTATCAACCAACCCACTGAGTGTGTGCACAACCACTCACCCACTGTCTACCCTCCTTCCATCCCCCATCCATCCATCCATCCATCCAGCCAGCCAGGCATTCATCTGTCAACCAACCCACTCGACTGTGTGCACAACCACTTATACACCAGTCTACCCTCCTTCCATCATCCATCCAGGCATCCATCTATCGACCAACCCACTCGAGTGTGTGCAGAACTCCACTCTCCCGTTAAATTGCTAGGACTGAGGGTGAGTCATGCCAGTTTCTGGGCTTCCCCCCGCCCCCATCTTTTCTGCGAGACTTCTCCCCTCTGCCCAGCTCCTTTCCTTGAATGCCTGAGACTCCTCAACCTGAGCAGAGCGAACCCAGACCCAGCTGGCGGCTGCTACCATGGACCAGCAGTGTGGCCCTGCATCCTCTCCCCTCTCCTGACTGCACCCACTTCTGAAGGGGTCTCTATCAAAACACCTTTGTGGACTTGGAGATGGGGGGGCGCTTCACATCTCCAGTACATATAAGCTCAGGTCCTCGGCAACCCCCAAGCCGACACCCTAGCATTGCCCCCTGGTTCTCTCCTGCTTCTGGGTCAGCGACGGAGTGAACTGCTGGAGGTGATGGTGGCTGAAAAGGACACTCTTCTCCCCACACAGCTTCTGAGAGAGGGCGGGGAGGAAACGAGGAGGGTGTGTGGAGGCGAGCAGGAGAGAGCACCAAGGCCCGGCCAGGGGCCGGATGACTCCAGCTCACGGTGACCCACGTGTCAGAGCAGAGTCTGCTGGACTTCCA
The DNA here is from genome assembly GCF_000298275.1 of Orycteropus afer afer. Taxonomy (NCBI): domain Eukaryota; kingdom Metazoa; phylum Chordata; class Mammalia; order Tubulidentata; family Orycteropodidae; genus Orycteropus; species Orycteropus afer. The sequence continues at coordinate 15,463,628 of NW_006921593.1, read as the reverse complement.
GTGGCTGAGTCTCAGAAGATCCCCAGACCTTCCTCTCCAGGAGCCTCTGGGTGGGTTCAAACCACCAACCTCTGGTTAGCAGTCAAGGGCTTAACATTCGGGACATCCAGGTACTCCCAAGAAGATATGGGGAGACGAAGCTCATTCTGCCTGCCTCCTACCCTACCCACAGCCCTGGAACCCCTTCCCCAGGGCTCCCTCAGGGGCAGCCTGCACACCAGTGCTCCTCCCCACCCCTCCTCCCTCCCCGCCGCCCCTCCCTGCCCCCACCCCAAGGCTCAGCTGGGCCCAGTTCTCAGAAGTAGGACCAGCGGCCCATCTGCTGCCACCCAGTGGGGAGCAGGATGCTCACCCACGCTCCAGGATGGAATCCTTCAGGTCTCCAACTCAAAGCTCTGGGGACAAAACTCCACCTGGCACACAGGCCCCTGGCCAGCCAGGCCTGACACCCGGCCCAACACCACAGAGCAAACAGGATCAAACCATAACTGTCCCTTCCCCAGAGGAGGCAGAGCCCGCTCATCTCAGACACTGGGAGACAAGTGGTTTCCAGTTACCTGCCAGGGCACAGGAACAGGTCATCCTGGCCCCCAGCTCAGAGACAGCAGTACGAGGCAAGGGGCAGGGGATCCTGCCAGACTTAAAAGTGCAATCTGCCCTCAATGGGGTAGAACTCTGCAGGGCCCCCTGATCAATGTCAGACCCCAATCCTTCCAGAGAGCGTGTGCAGGACCCGGTGATGGGTGGAAGAGAGCAAGTATGATGGTCAGATCCAGAAGGGAGCTTGAGGCCACTGGCCAAGGTGCAGCTGCCAGGGCTGCAGAGGGTGGGAGGTACACCAGGAGGCCAGGCCTCGGCACCAGCTGCCTAGTCGGGAGCAGAGCCAGTGCCCACAGCACCCCAGGCCCAGGTCCTGGAATGGCCTCCAGGCTCTGAGACACAGAACTTCAGGGGAAGGAGCAGCAGAGCCTAGGGTAAGCTTTCAATCCTAACACAGACACTGGTCATGGTAACCTGGGTCACAAGGAGAAAAGCCATCTATCATGCAGGCACCCTGCCCGCACTCATCCATCAGCCAACATTCTCAAGTGTGTATAGAAGAACCATTCACACACCAGTCTATCCACCCATCCATTCACCCAGACATCCATCCACCCACCCATCGATCCACCACCCATCCATCCATCTACCCATCCACTCACACACACCCATACATCCACCACTCACCCATCCACCCACACACCCACCACCCATTTATCCATCCACCAATCTACCCACCCACCCAAATATCTATCCATCCATCCATCTACCCGCCCCATCCATCCATCTACCCATCCATCCATCCACCATTCACCTGCCCACTCACCCACCACCCATCTATCCATCCACCCATCTACCATCCACCCACCCACCCATCCATTAACTCAGACATTCATCTACCCACCCAACTATCCAGCACTGAGCCACCCCTCCACCCAACCACGACTCATCTATCTATCATCTACCCATCCATCCATCTACCCACACACCCAAACACCTATCCATCCATCCATTCCCCCACCCATCCATTCACCCATCTACCCATCCACCACTCATCCATCCATCTACCCACCCATTCATCCACCCAACCATCCATCTGCCCATCCACCCACACACCCATCCATTCACCCATCCATCCACCCACCCATCCATCTACCCATCCACCACTCATCCATCCATCTACCCACCTGTTCATCCATCTACCCATCTATCCACCCACCCATCCATCCATCCACCACTCAGCCACCCCCACCCACCCATCCACCCCCGCATCTATCCATCAACCACCCATCTACCCACCCATCCATTCACCCATCTACTCACACATCCCACCCATCTATTCACCCATCCACCTATCCACACACATACCCATCCATCCACTACTCAGCCACCCCCCATCTACCACCCATCTATCCACCCATCCATCCACCTATCCACTCATCCACCCAACCATCCACCTATCCATCTACCCAACCACCCATCCATCCATTCACCCATCCATCTACTCATCCAACCATCCACTCACCCACCCACCCATCAGTCATCTGTCCACCCACCCATTCACCCACCCAACCATCCATCTACCCATCCATCCAAACATAAACTTGTCTATCTACATCCATCCATGCACCCCCCCTTGATCCATCAGCCAACCCACTTAAGTGTTTATAGGACCATTCATGCACTGGTTTGCCCACCCATCCATCCATTCACTCACCATCTATCCATCTACTCATCCACTCATCCAACCATCTACCCATCCATTCACCCACCCACCCACCCATCTATCTATCTATCCACTCACCCACCCAATCCCATCAATTCACCCATCCATCCATTCATCCACCTAGCCAACCATATACCCATCCATCCATCCATCCACCAATCCACCTACCCATCTATCCATCCATCTACCCATCCGTCCACCATCCATCCGTATGTCCATCCATCCATCCATCCATCCTTGTACCCCTCCATCCACCCATCCATCTATCCATCTGTTCATCCATCCATCCATCCACCCATTCATCTGTCCATGAATGCATTCACCCTTCTGTAGATTCCTCCTCTGCTGGGGCTGTGGAGGCAGGGCTACTGGTGCAAAAGTGGGACAACAGGGTGAACCAGGCCAAGCAGTCTCCACAGGAGTACTGGGGACAGGGAGACACAGCGGGCATGGGAGGGGCCTAGAAACAGCACCAGCACTTCCACCATGCCTGTGGGCTGCACCAACCCCTGGCCAAGGGCCCCATCTGGGGACAGATGTGCAGCCCTGGTGAGGCTGCTTTGATGATAATGCTGGTCGTCCCGGTGTACAGACACCCAGAACATATGGCATGTGACATACCCAAACTGTCAGCCAGCGATTAGCCAACGAGTGCACATGGTGCACCCAGCCAGGAGCCATCTCTCAGCATAAAAAATGCCAAGGATGATGGCAAGCATCAGAGGGTCCCGCCTCATGAGTCTCTCTTCATTAATGTTTCGTGTGGCGCCAAACGGCCAGCAATGTGATGGCAACCAGCTCTCGTCGATCTGTAATGATCTCACGGCTGCAGCAGAGTCAACTTTAACCCAGAGGACGGGGTCAGCGGCAGCCCTCAGCGGGGCTGACCACCCAGGCCAGCTGCCCGCTTCTTGCCACAGACACAGCAAAGACACACAAGGAGAAGTGGGCATCAGGACAGACCACAGGACAGACCGCCAGCCAGCAGCCCAGTACTCTGTGGCCGCGGGACACCCAGGGACCATGGTTTGATGAGTGATCTCTTCAGGTTTGTTCTTGACTAATGGAGAAGTGGGGACTGTGCCCTAGGCTGGACGTGTTCCTACTCCAGTCGCCAAGAGTACCAGTGGAGACCATTCAGTGTGATTGGCACTGTTGGCCCCACGTCTTCCCTACCCCGGCCCTCCCACACACCATTCCACAGTGTCCACACTCCCCTCGTCACCCACAGGCCATCTGTCAACTTCTGCTACGGACACAGCCCTGGGGGGACACCTCCTCACTTGTATCCGTGACATGAACATGGACACCCCTGGGAGCGCCAGTCGGCACACCCCATCCCCAGGACGTCTTGTCTGCCTGTACCACTGTTTTTCATCCTACACAAGACATATTGCCTGTTTTGTTACGCAGCTCACTTGACTAGAACAGCAGCCCCCATGGCGCACATCTTCAGTCACGTTGCCACCGCTCCCCCAGCCCAGGATGAGATCAGTCATGTTACCGCTGTGACCCTAGGACAGGGCCAGTGCTCAGGGATGCTGGTGTCCAGCGGGCAGCTGCCTCAGACATGCTACAAGCAGAATCACCTGTCTGCGGACACGTGGGCGTGCCTCCCCTGCGAAACCCAGCCCTTCAGGGGCTGGGCTGTGTTTGCCCATGCCATCTGCCATCGTGGCACATCAGGGCAGTCCGTGGGCATCACTGAGTGAGGAACAGGCCATCAGGCCCACTAGGGGACACTCAGGCTTAGTCTCCACAGTCAGGGTCCGGTGTGGTCAGCATGGGCACCCGGACCCACAACAGCTCCTCAGGTCCGTGGACCACACTGGGCCAGCACCAAGTTACTGGTCACTTGAGCCCCGAGGGGCGGCCAACAATTGTCACCTGCTGGCTCAGTGGCCTGGACCCCTGTGTGGCAGGGTCCTGGTCAACAGAACAAGAGTAACAACAATGCCTATTTCGCAGCCACAGTAAGGACCAGATGCACAGAGCAGCAGAGGCAGGGCGCAGGATGGGGGACTGCAGCGGCTGAACAGGGCTCCTGACGTCGGGAAGCCAGGATGGCGCTGCCTGCCCCTGAGCAGGGGCCCCTGCAGGCCCACAGGACACGGAGCGGCTGCCAGGTGGCACACAAAAGAGGCCACCTGTCTCTGAGCTGACCAAGTGGAGAGGGACTCAGGCCTGTGGCCCAGCAATGCCATGGAAGCTCACTGACGCAGGGAGGCAGGAAACGTAGCCAGGTCATGTGGCCAGGCGGGCAGTTCCCACATCAGAGCCAGAGCTCCAGCCCCCAGACAGTGAGATCAGAGGCCTTGGAGTACGCGATTCCTCAGGGGGCTGCTCCTCACTGTGGCACCCAGATCCCTCGGGAGGAAGGCTGGCAGTGTGTGCACATGCATGCATACACACACGCATGCTCCCATATGCACACACGTGCACAGTCACGCACACATATGCACACATTCACACATATGCCCTAACATGCATACACCCATGCACGTGCAAGTCAAGCACACCTGCTAGGGCAAGGGAGGGGTGCCTGCCCGCCTCACCAAGAGCTCGCCCAGAGAGGAGGCACGTGTCCCGCGGCCCTGCTCACCTCGAGCTCAGAACTGTGGGCGTGCACCTTCTGCACCATGTCCTCAGCCTCCCGGATGCGACGTGTCAGCTGTGGCGAGTGCTCGGCCGGTGTCAGCTCACTGTCGTAGAAGCCCAGTGTGGCCCGCATGCCGTCCCGTTCCTGTGGACAGACAGGGCAGACGGTCAGCGTGGGTGGCCAGGGCAGTACCATGGGGCTAGGGTCAGGCTTGGGGTTTAATGCAGCATCAGCAGAGAGTCCCAGGTCCAAGGGCTCAGGACTGTGCCCTGCAGGCCCCCACGCCAAGGACAACTGCTACTGAAGGCTCCAGAGTGGCCCAGAGTGCCAGGGAAGGGACTCAGATGCTCTGAATGACCAGGTGGGCCCAGCACAGCCGGGGAGTGGGGGGCCTCGGCATGTCTCCCAGGAGGGCTGTAGAGACCGCAACGGACAAAGTGTTCAGGCCCGGAAATGGTGATCCTCACAACACGACAGAAAGGCCAACGCCTCGCTGTCCCAGGTGCATCCCAGGGGCAGACACGTCTGGGAGGGGAGGAGGGGCTGGTCCAGCCTGCCCCTGGCCCACCACGCCCCCAGCCTGTTCCTCCCAAGGGCAGCGCCTCTGGTGGTTCCAGGTCGGCCCACTCCAGAACCAGCGGGAAGGGCAGACTGCTGGACCCAACAGGGAGGACCGGCTTTGTCAGACTGCCCGGAGACAAGACACTGGGGCGTCCGCCTTCTTCCGTGAGCTGAGGCCCACCACGCCCCTGACCCCAGCTGCTTCCTGCTATACCACCTTCACCGCAGGGGAAGACCAAGCCCTCTGACAAGCTCCTCCCAGGCAATAATGCCACCTGCCACCTCTCTGTGAGCCCAGGTGCCGTCAGGTGGACCGTGACGTCCGGCGACGCCCATGTGTGTGAGAGGACTGAGTCCCACAGGGTGTCCAGGGTCTGGTTCTTCACATGGACATCACCAGGCTTCCTTCCGAGGCGCCTGAGTGGACTCGCACCTCCACCTGATCACATTCACTCTTTGTACCCCCAAGGGACGTCACCCCTCCCAGGCCTCACAGACGTGGCTGTCTGAACTTCCTGCCCTCCCGCCCTTCCTCATGGCTTCAGACACGCAGCTGTCCCCTCACCAGGAGCAGCACAATTAGTTGATGACCCAAAGTGCAGTGAGTGAAGAACTAAAGTCACACAGCCACTGAGATCTAGCCACGCATCTGTGGAGACTGTTTTTGCAGGCGAGCTCACCGAGTGTCATCATTTTATTGAAATCTTCTATCTTCCCATCGACTTTTATTGTCCTGAGCTGGTCACCAGAGCACAGTCGTCAGAGCCAGAGTGCGGGTGCTGTCCCCAGCTCCCTTATTGATCAGTAAATCTCCTCCCACTCCCCTTCACCAGGCTCTACACCGTCACATCCCCACGGGTGACGGAGAAGCACAAGGGGAAAAGCTGGCTGTTTGTCCTGCCAGAGAAATTGTTCTGTCACTAGCAGAGCAGGACAGTGCGTTCCACTGAGAAGATGACTTTGGAATGATGGATTCGTTTGTGGAAGGTCTACTCCGTCTCCACTTGAATAGACGCTGGTGACTGATCACCCAGCCAACAGGCACAGGGCTGCACCGGCCGAGCCCTGCTCACGCCTCCTGGGCCCCTGGGCAACCCCACCTGCAACAGCCAAATCGCCCCTCCCGTGATCATCAGCAACTCCTCCGAGGCACTAACAGAAGGCGCTGCAGATGAAGATCGTGTCGGGCCTGGGGAGCGAGTACCTGGGGTCAAAGGAAGCCCACAGTGAATGAGAGGACGTGGCCGCCACGGCTGGAGCAGGAACTGGCGTCCCCAGCCTGCCATGACCGGGCCTGTCAACTGGCTGCTCCCCCAGAGATGTGGTGGGAAGGGCCAGAGGGTGGCTTCTGGCCTGATGTCAGCCACCCAACCCTGCCCTGCTTCCGCCAGAACCCGGCCTCAGCATTCCATCCTGTGAGATGGGTGTGCAGGGACCACTGAGAACTGTGGGTGAAGACCAGCAAGGAACGTAAGTGCCATGGGAACAAGGGTGAGCTGAGCATGGGTTGCAATCCCCAAAGTCAGAGGCACCACTGGTCAGGTCCCCATGAAGCCCCTAAGGAGACTGGAGGGTTAGTGTGCCCCTCAGAGAGACGAACCACGCTCAATCCCCTGTCACCTGCCCTAGGGAACACAGTGTCTCCTCTATGTTTGAGTTCTCTCTGGAGATGCTATCAGCATACCAGAGTGGAGTGGGTCCCCATCTGAACCCTCCTGAGTGACCTCACAAAAGACGAGAACAGACAAGGAAACAGAGTCATGCGTCCGGGGAAGACAGCCTGTGAAGATTTCTCTACAGGCCAAAGGGAAGTCACGAGAGACGAGGCTGGGTCCCTCCCGAGCCTGCAGCCAGAGCACAGCCCTGTGTCTGGACTCCCAGCCCCCACAGCCATGAGTGGCAATAACTCCTGGTCCCTAACCCCCACCTGGGGTGTTGCCATCACAGACAGAAGGTGGGCTGTGAGAGGGCACCTTCAGCAGCTGCACCTGCAGGCTGGCTGGGGCAGGAGAGGGGCGGAGAGCCTGGGGGGGGCCCATCCACTCTCAGGCCCCGGGTGGGCACGGGCTGGATTGCCAGCCTGCAAGCGGGATCGAAGCCAATCCCCACAATTGAGCCAGTGGGGACGTGGCCTGGAGCTGCAGGACCACAAGACGAGAAGGGCAATCTAGGGGGTGAGAGACCTTTCCCACCACAGACACTGGCCAGGCAGCTCCCCCCCACAGCCTCCTCCTGGATCAGCTCTAAAACTCACCAACTTGAGGGTGCATGGGGTGGGGCCAGGGTTTCCAGGACATGCCTGACGATGACAGGGCACAGGGTCGGGGGGCTTGAGGACATAGATTCCTTCCTCCTCCAGGAAGTGAGGGGGCAGGATAGCCCAGGGATACAGAGAGAAACCACCACCACGCCGCACCGAGGGTCAAGGCCCACAGAGAGGACGAGGACAGACACGGGCTGAGGAGAGAGAGAGAGAGGACCCCCCCCCATACACACACACATGCAACACAGAGGGCCAAAGCCCACAGGGAGGACTGGGACAGGGACAAGAACGAGAGAGACCCTCCCACGCCACACAGAGGGTCAAAGCCCAGAGGGAGGACAGGGCCACAGCCAGGGATGAGGAGAGACCCTCTCATGCCACACAGAGGGTCAAAGCCCGCAGGGAGGACGAGGATGGGGACTGGGACGAGTAGTTCCCAGGCAAGTGATAGCCCAGGGAGAACATGGGCACAGTGCAGGCGTCTCAGCTGAGTGCATCTGCAAGATCAACAGGCTATGGTGTCACCATGACTAGCTCTGGTGGCACAGTGGTGTTGCTATCAGCTGCCATCAAGTTGCCCAACTCATGGTGACGCCACGTAAACGGAACAAAATGATGCTGCTTCCACCGTCCCCGTGGTCGGGTCCGGGTCAGACCAGATGCTGTCCCCTGCCGTCCCTGTGGTTGGATCCAGGTCAGCCCACCATGATCCACAGTGTTTCCACAGGCTGGTGTTTGGCAGCAGATACCAGGCTTTTCCTCCTGGTCCATCTTGGTCTGGACTAGTCCAGCCCGACAACAGCATCTGAGCCCTCAGGGACAGACAGCTGGTGCGCTGCCCCAGAATCGAACCTGGGTTTCCTGCTCAGAAGGTGAGAGGTCTACCACAAACCACGCCAGCAAAAGGCGGATCTACACCAGCCATCTTCAGCAGGCTGAGCTCTCGCCCCTGCAGAGAGCAGGGGACACTCCTGCGGCCTGGACACTCCGGCGGGCTGGTCGTGATGTCCACAGCACAGCCCCTGGACCCTCCTGGGGCGTGTGACTCCCAAGGACAAGGGCTGCCATAGCCTCGGGAGGGAGGAAGAGGCCTGAGGAGCAGCCTGCAGGCTCCTGGTACCGGACACAGGGTACTGTCGGTCAGGAGAGACACTGTGGAGAGAACCCACTGTGTGCAGCAGCCCCCAGGGGCTCCCCACAGAGAAGACCTCCAGGAGGCGGCTCGGTGGGGGACAGCAGGGAGAGCAGTGACCAACGTCACACTAATTAACCCTGCACCATCAAGCAGAAGCAGCTCTAGCTACGAAGACAGGTCGTAGGACACAGACCAGCTGGCACCCCCACACAGAGCAGCACAAAAGCAGGGGGCCATGCACACCCACTGAGACATCCTGAGGGAGACATCCTGAGACATCCCTAGCCCTGTGGGAGGAGCCTGCTCTCCTGCAGGCACTGAGGGGACATGGTCTCGTGGCCACAGGGTTCCTGTGGGCCAACCCAGAGTTCCTGGCCTCGGGCCTGGCTGGGAAGGGGCTGAGGTGAACCAAGGCAGAGGAGAGACATGGACACTGAACTAAGGCCACAGGGTTGTGGCAGCAGGACCACAGCCCTGACAGCCTTGAAGCCCTCAGTCAGAGTATCACCCTCAGCAGAGAGACACTGGAGAGCAGGGTCTCCAAAGGGGGATATGGGCAGAGGCCTCAAGCTTCCAACTCCGCAGTCCCTCAACTGTTGTCCTTCACCCCTCCATGTGCACACACACATACACGCACACACCGTCATGGGAGGCTGGGCATGCCAACCAGCTACACACACACACACACACGCACATACCCCATCATGGGAAGCTGCGAAGTGCCAGCCAGCTACACACACACACACACACGCACACACACATGCACACTGTCATGAGTGGCGCGCGTGTGCTGGCCAGCTCCGCACCCGGGCTTTACACCACCAGTGGTGTGGCCTCAGTGATATAATGAGCCTCACTGAGCCTCTGGGTCACCACCTTCAAGGTGGAGACAACAACAGGCCAAGAGGAAACACAGAGCAGCCATGGGGCCCTCAGCTGGGAAGCCAGCTCCACTAGGCACTTCATGGTCTCTGCAAGTTGTCATCATTCTGATAGCTGTCTTTCAGGCCACTGTGACCAGTTCTTCTGTGAGGCCAGCACTCCACTAGGGAGAGCTGGCAGGGAGAAGGCAGGTGGAAGGTGGGAGACCTGGGGAGCCTGCCTGAACCACTGCTCCCCTGGGACCCCTACCCAGGAATGCGTGCCCCATGAGGCCTCCCAGGGCACTGCAAATGTCGATGGCAGGGAGACCAAGGGCTCCAGTCCAGGGACCTGGGGACCACATTGGGCCAAACTGGGAGTGGCACCTTCACTTCCCAGAGTCAGAGTGGCTGGGGTGGTCACAAGCCTTGGCTAGATGGGACATCAAAGTGGGTGTCCTCCACCGCATACTCCCCACAGGTCCTCAGCACCTCCCAAAACGGAGACCAGTCCCTCCTTCACCTCCACCCTCATGGTCCCAGCTCTGAGACACCACCAGCCTCCACTGTGACTCATGCTCTGTCTGTCCACCCTGGCCCAGGGCCCACCATCTTGGGATTGCCACCTGCACCAGGAACATCCCCGCCATGGCCCTCCTCCCGCCCCTACAATCTGCCTTACCAGCCTCGGTCACCTCTGCTCAACGCTAATCACATCTGATTCTTTTCTTAAAATGAAATTTACGGTTGCAAATAGCTTCAAATCCTCTTCCAAACTGCTCCCACCATAGGGTCACCAAAGGAAGTGAGTGGGGGTGGCCTAAGCCAAAGCCCTCCCACTACACAGGGTCACCAAAGGAAGTGGGGGGGGCAAACATTTACAACTGCAGACTCTGCTCCCCTCTCTGAGTTTCTTGGCTCCTTCATGGACCAGCCACTCCCTGCCCGTCTCTTGTCTGTCTGGAGACCTTGTTGTGGGGCTACAGGAGACCCTGGGTCTGCAGGGCCTCGAGCAAGGACTGTCAGCCAGAAGCAGGATGCCACCCTGGTGGAAGAGCACACAGGCCCCATGTCCACACATCAGGCCTCATGGCTCTCCCCATGTGCTGGCTCTAGTCACTTCCTGCAGCCCCATGCCCCAATCCAAGAACAGCTCTGCTCATGAACTTGCTGCAAGGAAACTTCCAAGGCTCCTGCTGCCACTTCTTGAAGCCCAAGTATGGTCCTGCAGGCTCCACACCCCACGAACCAGCATCTGGCTCATAGTCGTGGAGAGGTCATACACAGATGGATGCCTAGGGACACCAACCGTCTGCCTCACGTACTGGGCAAGGACCTCACCTTCACATGTTCCCAGCAGCTACCAAAACAAGAGGCTCCAGACAGATGGGCAGACGGGGACCCAAGAGCCTGAAGAGCTGGCACAGCTGTGGACCAGCATTTGGACGTATTTTTTCTCATCTAACTCGGTCTACCCACCCTCTGCCTACAGCCTGCCCCTTCTCCACCTGGATACCAGGGGACAGTCCTAGCCACAATGCTGACACAACCACTCCATCTCCTTCACTGTGATAAAGTCCAGCTCTGGGTCCTAGATCTCACCCTTGACTGTCTTGGCTGGATCACAGGGCTCATACCAGAGGCCAGAGGCCAAAACAGAGACATCAGAGGCCTGCGAGCCACTCGAGGGTTAACTCAGGACTGGTCACTGCACGTTTGTGAGGCACCGAGACGGGGAAAGATCCACCCAGAGAACGAGGGAAAACAGTGTCTGGCATCACAAAGGCCGAGGAGTGTTCCTAGCAGCCAGGGTGGGAAAACGTTGACTTCACGGGCACCGCACACAGGAAGGTCTTACCTCACTGTTGCTGCTATTGCTGGCTGCCGTAGAGTCAACTCCGACCCATAGTGATCCCAAGTGTATGGAGTACAACTGCTCCTTAGGGTTTTCGGGGGCTGACTTTTTAGAAGAAGAAAGCCGAGGCTTCTTTCCGAGGGGCCTCTGGGGGAGCCCCCAAACTTCTGGTTAGCACCACCCAGGGGCTGCACAGCATCACAGGAAATGAAGCTCCTCAAAATCACTGCCGTTGGACACCGTGGTTGTGAGTCTCATGGAGTCAGTTCTGACTCACAGTGACCCCCTGTGTGCAGAGTAGGACTACTCCGTAGGGTTTCAGGGCTCTGACCTCCTAGATGCAGGTCGCTAGGCCAGTCTTCCAAGGCCCTTCAGGTAGTAGTCTAGCACCTAACTATCTGTGCCACCCAGGGCCATCCCAAACCTCCCCAGCCTACACCGAGCACTTCTCCAGACAGGACTAACCAACTGAAGCAGCAAGACCAGGAAAGACCAAACCGACTCCAAGAGTCACTTGTGGTTGTTGTTGTTGTGTGCTGTCGAGTCGGCCCCAACTCATAGTGACCCCTCCTTGGGTTTCTGAGGCAGTATCACTATGAAAATAGATTGCCCCATCTTCCTTCCGAGGAGTGGTTGGTGGGTTTGAACTGCCAGCCTTCTGGTTAGCAGTCAAGTGCCTTAGGCACTATGCTACCAGAGCTCGTAAAAGTCACTTGACTACATCCCAAAACAGATACCAAGAATAGTTTCAGGAACACAAAAATGTCCAATGGCCAAAAGGCAAAATCCACAATGTCTACCAGGCACTCAAAGATTACCAGGCATAAAGAGATGTAGGAAACACAGCAATAATGAGTATAATCAACCACTTGAAACCAACTGAGACCTGACAGATATGTTGGGATTTACAGACACGGACAAAAGTTATTACAACTGTATCCCAAGTGTTTAAATAAAAAAAAAAAAAAAGTTAAGCTGAAGCCATAAAACCTCTAAAAGAAACCCACCAGAATTTCTGCAAGTGGAAATTATGACGTAGATGAAAAGTACACTGAACAGGACTGATGGCAGGTAAGACATTGAAGAAGAAAAGATTAGTGAACTTAAGGACACAGCAACAAAATCAAACCTATAGAGGAAGGTGGTGCTTTGAGGTTCTGTGGGGTCATTCCATGTGAGCTCTGGTGGCGTAGTGCCTAAGGCCTTTGACTGCTAACCAGAAGGCTGGTGGTTCAAACCCACCAGCCAGTCCTCAGAAGGAAGGTTGGTCAATCTACTTCCATAGTGATACTGCCTCGGAAACCCAAGGAGGGGTTGCTATGAGTCGGATCCGAATTGACGACAGTGAGTTTTTTGAGTACATGAGTAAGCGGACCTGAGCTGACTGATGGTCACCAAGGCAGACTACCTTCTGAGCCTTAAAATAAGCCCCATTTAGTTCAAAATGTCTCAGCTCATACCAAGTCTGTCCTCTGGGCACTGAAACCAAACATGCCGCAGTCAAGTCCATTCTGACGCACAGTGGTCCTGCAGGACAAGGCAGAACGGCCCCACAGGGTTTCCAAGGCTGCCATCTTTATGAAAGCAACTGCTGCAACTTTATCCTGTGCATCACTTGGGTTCAAACCACTAACCTTTCTGTTAGCAGCTAAGGGCTTAACCACTGAGCTACCAGGGTCCTTGTTCTCTGTAACGGAGTTAAATTACAAACCAGAACCAGAAAGATGTATGGAAATTCCCACAGTATTCCAAACTGCTGACCAGAAGTTTGGCGGTTCAATCCCACCAGCCATTCCTCAGAAGGAAGGTTGGGCAATCTACTCTCACAGTGATACCACCTCGGAAACCCAAGGAGGGGTTGCTATGAGTTGGATACAACTCAATGGCAGTGGGTTTGGTTTTTGGTTTTAACCCCTTAATCAAAGGAAAAATCAACATGGAAATGAGAAAGGAATTACAGTGGAATAAAATGAGAATATAACCTATCAGAATGCTTAGCGTGCTCTGAAGCAGCACTGTGAAGAGAAAGATCTTAGACCAGTAAGCTCCGCCTCCACCTTGAGAAACCAGAAAAAGAAGGGCAAACTGAACTCAAAGTACCCACAAAGAAAAAATAAAGAAGAAGAAGAAGAAAGAATAATGTTCAAGCAGCAATCAACAAAACAGAAAAACAGAGATCAATGAGTCAAAAGCAGGTTCTTTGAGAAGATCAAGAAAATTGATAACCCGTGAGACTGCAAAGGGAACTCTGGTGGTGCAGTGCCTAAGGCACTTGACTGCTAACCAGAAGGCTGGTGGTTCAAACCCACCAGTCACTCCTCGGAAGGAAGGTTGGGCGATCTACTTCCATAGTGATACTGCCTCGGAAACCCAAGGAGGGGTCGCTATGAGTCGGGCCCAACTTGACGGCACATAACAACAACAAACAACACTGCAAAAGTAAATAAAAGAATTAAAAAAATAATAATGAAAGTAAAGTAGTTACTCAGAAGTCAAAACGAGAAAAAACTGATAACCCTTCCTGGCCAGGAATACAGGTGAGAGAAGACACAATGATCAGTGTCAGGGATGAGGGTGTTGACAGCAGCAAAGAACACACATATGAGAGAGAGGAGAGAACACCACGAACAACTTCAGGTGATTCAACAGCTGAACTGAGATGGACAATTCACTGAGTCATGATCAAAGCTCACTTAAGAAGAAAGAGAGCTCCTCAACAGTCCCACACAATCATAGAACACTCTTGGAATACAGCTTCAAGCTTCCCAAGATGGAAACTGCAGACCCGGATGGTTTTAGGGGGGAATCCTCACAAACATTATGGAAGAAATAATACCAAAACTGCACATACACTTAAGAGCAGAGGACACGTCCTAATTCATTCCATGAGGCCAGCAGTATACAGATACCCACACCTCACTCAAACAAACTGCCGTAGAATCAGCTCCGACTCATAGCAACCCCTCCTTGGGTTTCCAAGGTGGTATCTCTAGGGAAGTAGATTGCCCAACCTTCCTTCCATGGAGTGGCTGGTGGGTTTGAACTGCCAGCCTTCTGGTGAGCAGTCGAATACCTTACGCACTACACTACTAAGACCAACGAATGTTCACCAGGACCACAGATGCAAAAATCCTGACCGAAACCTGAGCAATCCAGCGCATGGAATGCTAAAGGGGCAGTACATCCCAACCATGTGGGGCCACGCCCAGAATGCAGGGCTGACTTAACAAACCACACAAGGAAGACTGTGTGTATCTCAACAGATACAGAAAAAGCAGGTGACAAAATCCAACCTCACTCCTGACATGAGCTCCTGACAAACCAGGACAGAAGCATGTGACAAAGGGCATCTGTTGGTGGTGCGGTGCCTAAGGCATCTGACTGCTATGCAGAAGGTTGGCGGGGCAAACCCACTGGCCACTCCAGGGAAGGAAGAGGAGACTATCTACTCCCATAAAGATTTACTGCCTTAGAAACCCAGGGGGTCACTGTGAGTGGGAATCAGCTCCATGACGGTGGGTTTGGTTTCTCTGGACCATCACATTTAATGATAAGAGGCCTTTAGATAAAGACCAGGAGCAGCCACTATGTCCACTGTCATCACTTACAGGAGAGGACCCAGCCGCTTCAGTCACACAGGACAGAGAAATGAAAGACACCCGAATCGAATGAAGGCCCCTGGTGGCACTAGCGGGTAAGCGCTGAAGGGGAAAGGTGTGCAGATCTGTCTCCATAAAGATGACGGCCAAGAACACCTGAGGGGCTCAGTTCTAGTCTGGGACACATGGGGTCACCATGACTCAGAATCGATTCAGTGGCATTATGTTTATTTTTTTGTTTTTTAGCAATTAGTTAATAAGTAAAACTATTTATTCTCAGACAACACGACTGATGATGTAGAAATCTTATGGAATCCACAAAAAGGCTGCTAGCAGCAACACAGGAGTTTGGTGATGTCGCAGGACATGAGACAAATACAAGCTCTGCTGTTTATCTGTAGACGCTGCTGATGTCACATGGAGCTCGGCTGAAAGCAAAGAACACCAGACGGGCATTTACTGGAGCTTCACAGACCACACGAAGGCATCTGACTATGGATCACAGCAAACTATGGAAAACACGGCAAAGAACAGGAACTCCAGAGCACTTCAGGTGAAGCCTGTAACTGGGGTCAAGAGGCAGCCACTCAAACAGAACAGAGGAGACTGCCTGGCTTAAACCAGGAAAGGGTGCATCAGGGTTGTAGCTTTTCACTACACTTACTCAATCTGTACACTGAGCAAACAATCCGAGAAACCAGACTACAGGAAGAAGAACACATCAGGATTAGAGGAAGACTCATTAACAGCCTGCAATATGCAGATGACACAACCTTGCAAGCTGAAAGCAAAGAGAATTTGAAGCACTTACTGATGAATATCAAAGACTACAGGCTTCAGTATGGATTACACCTCAACATAAGGAAAACAAAAATTCTCACAACTGGTCTGATAACATCATGATAAATAATGAAGAAATTGAAGTTGTCAAGGATTTCATTCCATTTGGATCAACATCAATGCCCATGAAAGCAGCAGTCAAAAAATCAAACAACATATTTCACTGGGAAAATCTACTGCAAAAATCCTCTTTAATGTGCTAACAAGCAAAGATGTCACTTGGAGGACTTAGGAGTGCCTGACCCAAGACATAGTATTTTCAATTACCTCATATGCACGTGAAAGCTGGACAATGAATAAGGAAGACCAAAGAACTGATGTGTTTGAATTGTGATGTTTGTGAAAAACACCGAATGCACCACGGACTGGCAGAAGAGTGAACGAACAAGTCTGTCTCGGAGGAAGTCGAGTGAGGACATTCCTCGGAGGCCAAGATGGTGGGGCGTCACCCGCCTGCTTTGGACACGTCATCAGGAGGGACCATCTGCTCAAAAAGGGCCCATCCTTGGTAAAAAGTCCGTGAGGATAAGGGAGTGCTCCAGGACACGGATGGGCATAGTGGTTCCAACCACGGACTCGAACAAGCAAAGATCCTGAAGACAGCAGGCCCAGGAATGTCCCGTTCTGCTCCGTCCACGCCCCACCACGAGTCCACCAAGCCAAGCAGACAGGCACTACCAACACCAGAAAGAGAGCACAGGCCCAGACGCTTCCTGGGGACTCCTTCCAATGCGGGAAGGAGAAATCACAGCAGTTCGGCAGTCACTTGAAGAAAACAGGCGGAACTACTCCATAGGATGTGCTATGGTGGATGTGCGCACCACGCGTTTGTCGAAGCCCACAGGGCGGTACCACAGGAAGGGTGAACCGTGATGAGGACTGAAGACCTCAGGGAATAATGCATCCAGACTGTCATCGATTGCAGCGAATCTCTACCCCACGCCCCACAAGATGCTGACACCAGAGACACCGCGTGCGGGGTGAGGGCACACGTGCTGCACAAACTACCATCTGCTCAGGGTTTCCTACCTCAAATGCTGTTCCACAAAGTAAGATCCATTAATGTTAAAAATCCCAATACATAAACGAACATTTATAAACCCTCAATAAAAAGAGAAAAATCAAAGGCGCTGGGGGAGGAGTGGGGGCAGACAGCCGGGCCTGGCAGGAGCACCAGTAAGAGGCGGCAGGCTCATCGTTGCGTTGGCAGCGGCCATCAGGAGACAGTGGGACACCATTCATGTGCGCAGGTGGAGGCCGCTGACTTACAATTCCACACTCCGTCAAAACACTCTTCAAGATTAACAGTGAAAGAAATGCACAAAGAAAACCTGAGGTCGCCTCACGAGCACCCACACGCAGAACACCACAAGGTGCTCGGCAGGCACGGGAAAATGGTCCAGAGAAGCTTGGAGAAAAAAGGCAACAAAAAGGGTAGCAAGTATGTGTCCCTGTGAGCAAACACACGCAGACAGCAGGGACAGTCTTCTCAACACACGCATGCACATGTGTGTGTGTGAGATGCACTTCAAAGACTTAACAACCAAAACCCAAACCAAACTCACTGTCATTGAGTCGACTGTGACTCCTAGCCACCCACTTTGGGTTTCTGAGGTGGTAAATCTTTACAGAAGTAGATTGCCCCATCTTAGACTTAACGACAACAGCGCATTAATGAGGCAAGACTTAAATAGCAGCAGGGAGCGTCAAGGTCCTTGAACTGCCTGGGAAGAGACAGAAACTCTAATGTTTATTAGACACTCACAAGTCAAGTACGTGTGCTCACTGGAGCAGCTGCTGGAAATGCCGCGCAGGAACGTGCAGCCCCAGACCCCAAGGGCGTGGAGGGCTGCGTTCCAGACAGCAAGGTACAAAGGAAGGAGAAAGGGGCAAAGACAGACAGCAAACAGGAAGCAGCTGACTGACATGCAAGAAGAGTGTGCACTAAAACATACACAACTAAATTCAGTATTTCAGCTGAAAACCCCAAAATCGTCAGAGTAAAAAAGTTTCTAAGACCTGACTCTGTCTTTGTACCGAAAAACCGAAAAACCAAACTCACTGCCATCTAGTAGACCCGACTCACAGCGACCCCTCCATGAGTTTCTGAGGCGGTATCACTATGGAAGTAGATTGCCTAACCTTCCTTCCAAGGAGTGGCTGGTGGGTTTGAACCGCCAGCCTTCTGGTTAGCAGTCAGACGCCTTAGGCACTACACCACCAGAGCTCCCTCTTTATACAGAAGATGGGTTAAAAATGAACGGTGGACACATGGAAAGGGCCGAAGGCATCTACGGGAAAGGGCTGGTGTGGCTACGCCAGGCACACAGCAGAGATTTAAAGATCCAAACTTTCCACAGAGATCAAGAACATTCCATAGCCAGGAAGGGTTAGCTTCACTGGGAAGGTAACAATTTCCAATTCCATGTGCCTAACAAAGTAGCACCCAAAACTATACTGTAATCGAGGAAACCGAAAGAAGACTAGACAAGTCCACAGCCTAGGAGATCCCAACATGCCCTCTCAGGGACGGAGAGAGAGAGACAGACATCAGTAAGAACACCCTGAATCTGCACACTGATCTAAAACTGGCACTTACACACATTGACTCCCGGGACGGTGCAAACAGTTAACACACTCGGCTGCCAAGGTCAAAGCTGGCGGTTCAAGTCCACACAGAGGGGCTCAGAAGAAAGGCCTGGCCACTGACTTCTGACAACTCAGCCCTGAAAACCCCGTGGGGCCCAGTCTCTGTGACCCCGTGGGGTACAACCTCTGTGACTCGCGTGGGGCCCAGTCTCTGTGAGCCGCATGGGGTACAGTCTCTGTGACCCCCGTGGGGTACAGTTCTCTGTGACCCCCATGGGACCCAGTCTCTGTGACCCCCGTGGGGTACAGTCTTTATGACCCACGTGGGGTACAGTTCTCTGTGACCCCCATGGGGTACAGTCTCTGTGACCCCATGGGACCCAGTGTCTGTGACCTCCAATGGGTACAGTCTCTGTGATCCCGATGGGACCCAGTCTTCGTGACCCCCGTGGGGTACAGTCTCTGCGACCCCCGTGGGGTACAGTCTCTATGACCCCCATAGGGTACAGTGTCTGTGACCCGGTGGGTTGCCCAGTCAGCTGGATACAGCTCTACCTCCAACAACTGCAGATACACATCCTTCCCACACTTTATTTTCAACTGTGTGGGAGCCACTTACAAAACTGACTTCACACAGGGTCGTAAAGCAATTCTCAGGACATTTCAAATGAGTTTGGTTAGAAATCAATTTAAAATAAAAAAGATAGAAAATCATCAAATGTTTGGAAATCAAGCCATTTACTTCCAAATAACCCATGGGCCAATATAAAAATCACAATGGGGATTGATAAGTATTTTGAATGTTAACGAGACCACAGCCTATCAAATGTATGGACTGCATCTAAATTTATATGCTTCAAGGCATGAAGTGGAGTGAAAGGATAAAGTCAATCACATATCTACCTACAGCTCCAGGAGTTAAGACGAGAAGAGCAAATTAAACCCGAATAAAGGAGGAGGTAAGAGTGCAAAAAGAGGACCTAATGGGAAAGGAAACACGCCATACAGAATCAATACAGCAAAACGCTGCTTCATTCAAACGACTAATGAAGTAAGAGCGCCTCAGTGAGACAGATGGAGAAAGAGAAGGAATAACCAAATGCCAGAGGAGCGAGGGCTATTACCACGGATCTGAAGAATGCCAGCTACTCAGGAAGGTGGCGGAAGATGGCTGAGAGCAGCCGGCAACCACCCCGGATCACCCAGCAGCAAAGCACAGGAAGAGCTGAAAACAACCTGAGACAGATAACCCAAAGCTTAGATGAGGGGGTGGCGTTCCAAACAAAACTTACCATGACTGAACTAAGAAAACAAGAAAATCTGAATTGTCCCAAAGCTACTAAAAGAAACTACCCCTCAAACCTGAAATCTTCTCAGCCAGAAAACCCAGGCTAGATGCTAGATGCCTTGAGGGTGGATTCTACCAAACACTCAAAGGAGGAATCTTGTCAACCTCCCATCAGATACATCAGAGCAAGGAACTTCCTGCCTTACACATAGCCAGCTAACCCTTGACCTCCAACCTGACAAGGTCACGACAAAGGAAGAAAGGTTAAAGGTGAGACTGCCTCAGAAGCAGAGGCCAAGTCCCTAAGCAAGGTATCAGCAAACCAAACCAAACATTACGTACCAAACATCATCCACACACAGCCTCTGTTCATCTCCAAATGCAAGTCTGATGTAACGTTTGAAAACAAATTAAACCCACATTTACAGAACAAGGAAGAAAAATCACAGGATCATCTAAATATTGGAAGGAAAGCGTCTGATTAAAATTCAATATCTATTCATGATTAAAACCATAAAACAAACAAACCTCCCAGCAAACGAAAAACAGGAGAGAGGCTTTTGATCTGATAAGTATCACCTTAGTACAGCCAACATCTCATTCAAAGGGGAAATGACAGCTTTCCTACAGAGATGGAGATGAGACAAAAATACCTGCTACCAAGCCAACCCTGTGTTCAAAATGGAATCAGAGGTGCTTGAGGAGGAGAAGGAGGCCAGAAAACACATAAAAGACAACCAGATGGACAGGAATTAAAAATCAGTGGTAGTGCATGACACAGATGTCGACAGAAGAAATCTAATAGAACCAAAACTAAGTTATTATAGCAAGTACATTGGTCAATATGGCTGGGTCAAAGTCAATAACCAAAGGCCACTGATTCTTCTACATACCAGTAAAAACAGAAAATGAAATTTTGGAAAATATGCCATTTATAGGATTAAAAAAGAAAAAAATTAAATACCTTCAAGATATCTACCCAGAAAACTTCATAAAACATTACTGAGAGAAAAGACAGAAGTCTGAAAACACAGAAGCACTCAACACATTCATGGACTAGAGACTCAGTAGGGTGAAGACGTCACTTCTCCCTAACTGGACCAATGCACTCCCAATAAAGCCCAGCAGGGTCCACCTGCCACTCCTGTGTGTTTCCATCTAAGACCCTATAGAAGAACACTGATCAAAAGGGACAGAATTGCAGAACAGAATTTCAAATTGTTGAGAAATCCAGAATTTATGGATCCCCCGAGGCTGGATGAAGCCCCAAAACTATTGCCCTGAGGAAATCTTTAAACCTTAAACCAAAAACATCCCCTGAAGGCTTCTTTAAACCAACCAGTAACTGAGTGTAATCTGTAAAGGGCTTCTGCCCCAACCATTGTGCTCTTTCAAAAAACTATCTCTATGGGGTCAAACTGGTAGCAGCACCTCCAAGTATCTGACGGGAACCTTGGGGGCAGCGAGTTTGTGTTGAGGGAGGAACAATTCAGAAGAGGCGGTTGTACAACAGGAAGAAAGCCATCGATATCACTGAGTGGTACATGGAGAAACTGTTGAGTTGACATATGTCCTGCTGGATACCTCTTCAATAACAACAACAAAACAACTTTAAAAAAAGATCTCGGCAGGTTTATTGGTGGATATTGGCAGGCTGAGGCCTAAAATGCATACGAACCCCAAGACTTCCCTAAGTGAGTCACTCAGACACTGTCCATTTGGTAACTGGAGAGAGAGGGGTAAGAGCCAAGGAGACCCCAGAGTTCAGGAACACCCCAGGGTCCCAACAGCAGAGCAGTGGGGGGACAGTGTCTTCAACGGGCACCGGTGAGTCAAGGGACTGCCCTGGGAACATGAGGAAGCCCGCCACGGTGCACCAACGCTTCCAACTGCAGAGGTGAGCGTGGAAAGGGGCACCATGGAGGAGATGCTGCCCAACTCAAGTCAGTGCTGGGACTGGTGGAGCTTTCTCAAACGGGACACAGACAGGAACAACCATAAGGAAAGCTTAGAAATGGATAAATCAGATTTATCCTCAAAATTAAGAAAATTAAGCTAAAGATAGTGAAAACCAGCTTTGGAAGGGAGAAGATGGTGGTCACACAAATACCAACCAAAGGCCAGTGTGTGGGCCACACCAACGGCTCTAGATCAGCAGGGAAAGGACACTGGAGAATTGGAAGAGTTTGACCAAAGTGGGTCTGCAAGTGGCCAGTCAACATGAAGAGGCGTCCACTCTCGTTGCAAACCATACCCACTGCCCTGGGGTCCAATCCGACCCACAGCGCCCCCAGAGGACAGAGTGGAACTGCCCACAGGGTTTCCAAGGCTGTCAATCTTCATGAAGCAAAGCCCAAACCACACCCACTGCCCTGGAGTCCATTCTGACCCACAGCGCCCCTAGAGGACAGAGTGGAACTGCCCACAGGGTCTCCAAGGCTGTCATCTTCAGGGAAGCAGACTGACTGCCTCATCCTTCCCCTGCAGTGTGGTTAGTGGTTTGAACCTCCAACCTCTGGGTTAGCCGCCGAATGCTTTAGCCACAGTGGCAGCAGAGCTCCTTCTGCCCTCATTAGTGCTGAGGAAATGCAAACTGAAGCAGAGTGCGATCTCGCTGCCTGCTCTCAAAGGGCTAAAATCAAAGACGGACAATTCTAAGCATGAACAAGGCTGTGAGCAGTAACAACACTCCCTAGCTGCCGGCAGGTGGGGAGTCGCTTCAGCCCCTTAGAAAACAGCCTGGAGTTAACTCTAAAGGTGAACGTGTTACCTACCCTGTGGAACACTTCTCACCTCCCACTGCACAGACCCAGGTTCAACTCCTGGCCAGGGCGCCTCCTGTGCAGCCCCAGCTGTCTGTCCATGGAGACTTGTGTGTTGCTGGGATGCTGAACAGGTGTCAATGGGGCTTCCAGGCCAAGACAGACGAGGAAGAAAGGCCTGGTGACCCACCTCTGAAAAACCAGGCCCTGGAAACCCGACGGTCGGAGCGGTGTGAGTGCAGTCGGTCTCACGGCCAGCCCAGGGCTGGACAGAGCTTCCTTCTGTTGTGCATTGTGTCACCACAAGTCAGGGCCCACTCAGTGACAGCTAACAGCAAGGACTGCAAAGTTATACCCCGAGCTAGGGACAGAGAAGAGTTCTCATACACGTGCACCAGAAGACAAGGAGGAGAAGGTTCACAGCAGCCTTTCAGTCAAAGTGTGGGTGTTCTGGCTCCCTAGTGTCGCTCTCTCGGTACCATATTCTGCCCTGGTTCCCTAGTGCCACTCTGACAAGAATATACCACAAATGGGATGGCCTTAACAAACAGGAGTTTATTCTCTTACAATTTGGAGGCTTTAAGTCTGAGTTCAAAGTGCCAGGCTTTAGGGGCTGGTGAAAGCCCCTCAACCTTGGGCTTCAGCTCTGCCTCCTGCTCCCAGTCCACTGGAGCTGGAGGCTTTTCTTCATTCAGACAGCTACTGGCTGCTGAGGCTGATAAGCCCAAGGTTGACAAGTAAAAAGGCACAGTCCCAATGTTACCAAACCACACGGCAGGCCATTAATTCAAGTCCCTTGTAAGTTCCAAGGTCAGCAAAGCATGGCAGGCTGCTGAACAACAACATGGCTACATGCAGGGTCCAAGCATGCCATAAGCTAGAGACCATGCCCAAGGCTTCTCCTTAAATACAGGAAGCAGACCACATCTCAAAGGCAGCTACTCAGCTGCTTGTGGTAGATCCCACCATGGAGTTGATTGCCAGTCTCATCATGGGGAATAACTACCACCAGCGGCCCAGCTGCTCACCCAGGCCCAGCCAAGCTGACATACAAAGTTAACCACCACAGTGGGGAGTGCCAACGCGCCAGCAGAAGCAGAACTAGAGCAGAAGACCTGCAAAACAGAAACAAAGTCGCTACTCAAAGCCCGTCGGAGTAGGAGTTTACATACTGCAAGATTTCCTCTACACAAAGTTCAAAACCAGTGAGCTGTACCCATACTTGTGGGGGCTGCATCCCAACACACAGGTGAAATCATCAAAAGATACTGAGATGCCTCAGGCACAGCTGTGGCTACAGCTTCCTTTCAACTGCGTAGCTGAACAAAAGCATCCAGACGGACAACAGCCTATGATTCTACCCACTCCCAGAACCAGGCCCAACAGCCAGAAAGGCCGGGCAGGACTCCGATGAGAAGGCTGGAGGGTGTTGGACTGCAGTCCACACTGCTCCCTGGGGCTTTGCCGTCGACTCCCTGTCGTGTGTCTGGGCACTCCCGGTGATGACATAGGTCTTACAAGACAAAAGCAGTACTACTACCAAGAAAGAAACGCCTACAGCAGAGTGTATCATTTGGAGCCAGGGTCACTGCGCTGAGAACCTCCTAGACCCTGGGGAAGACTGGTGCCAAGATACACAGAGGTCTCCAAGCGACCCTGGGCCCACAGATACTGACAGGAGACCAAGCACTTAACAACTGTGCTACAGGGGCTCTTTCTGATACCCTTACCTTCACTTTGTACATTTTTCCTCCGTTTCCAGGACCTTCATACAGCTGGTCCTTATTGCAGGGGGCAGCCAGGCTCTGCCCCAGCCCTATCACTCAGTGCCAGCAAATGTCATCTCCTTCTCCCTGAAAGGGTGCCATCTGGGATGAGTGGGAGACAAGCTCAGGGCTTTCTCTGCCCTGGGTGCCCACTCCTGTTACTACTACTATAACGTGTGGCTACAACATTAATGGGGTGCAATGAGAAGTCTCCACCCAGCAGCCCACAAGCCTCATGATATCACCCGAGGTCAAATCCAGGCTGACCAGCAAACTCTGCATGTTCCTTAAAGTGAGCGAGAGGCCAGTGACCAGCAAACTCTGCGTGTTCCTTAAAGTGAGAGAGAGCCCAGTGACCAGCAAACTCTGCGTGTTCCTTAAAGTGAATGAGAGGCCAGTGACCTGCAAACTCTGCGTGTTCCTTAAAGTGAGTGAGAGGCCAGTGACCTGCAAACTCTGCGTGTTCCTTAAAGTGAATGAGAGCCCAGTGACCAGCAAACTCTGCGTGTTCCTTAAAGTGAGCGAGAGGCCAGTGACCTGGCTCATCGAGCACTTTGCTGGCTCCGCCAGGCGCTGGACGAGCAAACTGCTGAAGCAGCAGCAGGGCTGCAGAGCCCGCAGCACAGACATGACCCTGTGCATCACAACACGTGCCACCACCCATCGGTGAAGACAGAAGATGGCCCTGCAGGGCTGGGCCACCAGTCAACTGTGGAAAAGGTCCAGTCATCATCACAAACTGCCTTGTAGGAGGTCCAGCCAAGCTGCATGAGCTTGGTGTGCAAAATGCCGAGAGGTGGAAGCAGAGGTGGAAAAGCTGCTGCCTGCCAATGGTCCAAGCTCCCAACACACCGTGGTTGTCACTGTGAGGCGTCCTCGAGTCAGCTCTTCGGGCAGTCCATGGTACTTTCGGTATTCTTCGCCAACACCACAACTCACAGGTACCAACTCTTCTGCAGTCGTCCTTATTCACCATCCAGCTCTCACATGCAAATGAGTTGACTGAAAACACATGGCTTGGGTTAGGTGCACCTTAGCCTTCAAAGTGACATATTTGCTCTTCAGACCTTTAAAGAGGTCTTTTGCCAAAGACTTGCCCAGTGCAATAATACATTGTCTGATTGCCTGGCTGCTGCTTTCATGGACATTGATGGTGGCTCCAAGTGAAACGGAATCCACAGAAAGTTCTATTGTTTCTCCATTTATTATGATGTTGCTCACTGGTTTTGTCACGAGGATTCTTGTTTTCTTTATGTGGAGGTGTAATCTGTACCAAAGACTGTAGCCTCTGATCTTCATCAGTAAATGCTTCAAGTCCTTTCAGCAAGCAAGGCTGTGTCATCTGGACATCACAGGTTGTTGATGAGTCTTCCTCCAATCCTGATGCCATGTTCTTCTTCATATAGTCAAGCTTCTCGGATTATCTGCTCAGCATACAGATTGAATAAGAATGGTGAACAGATACAACCCTGATGCATGCCCTTCCTGATTTTAAACCATGTGGTATCCTCTTGTTCCATCTGAGCAACAGCTTCCTGATCTATGCATACAATTAAGTGTTTGGGAATTTCCATTCTTTGCCAAGTTATCCATAATTTGTTATGATCACACAATTGAATGCTTTTGCATAGTCAATAAAACACTAGCAAACATCTTTCCGGTATTCTTTGCTTTCAGTTAAGATCCATCTGACATCAGCAATGATATCTGTTGTTCAATGTCCTCTTCTGTATCCAGCTTACATTTCTGGAAGTTCTTTGTCAATATAGTGCTACAACAGTTTTTGAATTATCTTCAGTAAAATTTTACTAGCATGTGATATTAATGATACTGTTTGATAATTTCCATATTCTGTGGGATCACTGTTCTTTGGAATGGGCACAAGTATCGATCTCTTCCAGCTGGTTGGCCAGGAGGCCTTCTGTTTCTTGGCACAAACAAGTAAGCGCCTCCAGAGCGGCATCCATTGGTTGAAACATCTCAGTGGATATGCCATCAATCCCAGAGCCCTGGTGTTCACCAATTCCTTCAGTGCAGCTTGGACTTCTTCCTTCAACACCATTGGTTCTTGATCCTATGCCACCTCCTGAAATGGTTGAATATCAACCAGGTCTTTTTGGTACAGTGACTATGTATATTCCTCCCATCTTCTTTTGATGCTTCCTGCATCGTTCAGTATTTCCCGTATACTTTACATGTATTAACTCATGTAATCATTCCAGCTCCACCAGCAAGAGGTATTGTTACTGTCTTTACAAAGGATATCTGGGAGCCAGGACAAAACACAACCCAGACCCTGGTGTTAGTAAGCAGCAGAGCTGGGGTTCCAACCCAGATGCCTGCCTCCATGGTCCGTGCCCCAACTGCTGCATTCCAGCAGAGCGGAAAGAAAACAGCGGACTGTGCAGTGGATCTCAAGGTGGTGAAAACTTTAAGCACAGAAGCAGTGACAGGAGTAAAAAAGGGAATGGTATGGACACTCCCAAGACAAAGTGCCTCTGCACATCCAAACACATCATAAAAAATAAAAAAGAAATGGTCAAAGATGCACTGGGACCGGCTCGCCACAAACACCCACAAACCCTCTGAAATCACAAAGAAAACTGCTGCCCCCTTAACACACCCCCGGGCAAAGGAAACAGGTAATCAGCAGAAACACAACTGCCAATATACACTGGGGACAAATCCAGTGGCATCGATCCACTTCTCCCCTGAACTGGCCAGGAAAAAAGTGGTATCAACAGGGGAGGCTAGGCAGGGGTGGATGTCAGGGCAAGGTGGGTAAGGGGTGAGGGGTGAGGGGGTGGAGTTCTCAGGACACCTCTGGGACCCCTGGATGGCCCTCAAAAATGCTGCCCTGCCCCAGAACCCATGACTGACTTTGTGGTACACCAGCTTGCCAAAGTCATGATAGGAGAGTCCACACCAAGAAAGGGTTGGGTAAGACGGCTGTGATCATTAATTGTATGTGTCTACTTTGCTGGGCTGTGGTTTCCACTGGTTTGGCCACAGACTAGCCTAGTAGCTGTCACATCCCAGTTATGTGTGTAGAGCAGATCTCCTTCCATAACACAATCTAATGTGATGCAATGCAATCACCTTTTGTAATGTAAACCAATCACCCTCCATAATGTAATCTGACATGATGTAATCACCTTCCATAATCCAGGTGAATGTGGATTTCATTATTTCCATAATGAAATCTAACACGATGTAATGCAATCTCCTTCCATAACACAGTTGAAGGTGACTTAATCCACCCATCAGTTGAGGTCATGCCAGTGCAGAGGAGATCCTAAGCCTAAACACTTCTGAGTTATAAAAAGACCAGACTAGCTGCACACACGCCCGTGCACGCACATGCACCCCCAGGGGAAGACAGAGGGCACGTGATGGCCTGACCAGCAGAGGAAAGTGGAGGGGCACAGGCAGACACCAGGGCCAGGAGAGGGCCCAGACGGCACGGACACAGCTGAGGGTCTGCTGGACCTCAGCCTCCAGAACAGTCAGAGGTGACCCCGTTCCTGCGCCCACAAGGGGCGTTTGCTACGTGTCCTTTGGGCATGCAGGTGTCAGCACCCCGAGACCAAGGCCTGCAGACCCTGCAGCACGTCCACCTCGTGACGACTCCCCGTGCGCTCCTGCTGCAGTGCCCTCTTCCACATCAGCCACCAAGGTGCAAACCACAGCCCTTCCAGCCTCCAGACGGGGACAGAGCCTGGCCAATCCCAGGGGCCTCAAAGGGACTGTCAGCAGGGAGACAGGCTTCCGGAGAGGCAGCACGGACTGGGACAGCTGCCCCGCTCTGCATTCTCATATTTATAAAACTGCTTATGCGAAGATGTCACCGCACACGATGCAACCAATTATGCAGCGTACGGCGCGGGCCGCAGGGGGACACGCCAGCCTTGCAGACACGTCAGGAAATGGGAAGGAAGAGAGACTGACTTTCAGATGTGCTTTACCAGTCCCCTTCACTACCCACAGGGACACAACACACACGCACACAAATCGGTGGGGTGACAGGCCTGGGCTGACACCGCCCTCCGCAGGCAGGCCGCATTAACATGTAAATAGCTGGCAGTATGAGGAAATGAACTAGAGGGGGGGCTCTTTAATTAACTGGAATCCTCTGGAAACCCAGGCAGCAAGCTGTTTTGACAGTCCCCATACCCCCCTGCCTCTGCTCAGAAGCTCCCACCCCCCCACCCCCACTGCTAGATCCCAGCCAGCACCAGAGGGTGGCTGGAAGGGCCAGCGACAGGGGCTGTGCTCACCAAGTGCAGTGCAGGGCATCATCCGCAATGGGGGTGCCCCTGGCTGGGTTTACACTTGCTGAACACCAGGGTCCTCAGCTGGGCCCAGTGACTGGCTTTGCTTGAAGGTGAGGGGTCCGAGTGCCCCAGCCCATCAGCCCCCACCCAGAAGCTCTGAGCTGGAGCAGCCCTGGCCCGTTTCTGGCTTTCCAATGCCCAGCGCTGCTCAACACAGAACCAGTGACCGACCAGGCGTGCTGTGGGGAACCTGGCCTGGGTGGTCTGTACCCGAAGAGCCCCCACTACATCCCCAGGTGGCAGCAAGTGAGTGCCAGCGCCAAACTGAGAAGGACTTTAGTAATACCGGGCTCTTGACATTAATCTGATCAGATCTCTGGGACGGTCAGGTGAGGGGGCCCAGTGGAGAGCGCAGGAGGGGAGGGAGAAGCGGCAGCATTGCTGGAAGTGGACGCCTGCTCAGCTTCACTGAAAGCAAAAACAGAGCAAGACAAGCCACCAACTGACAGTGACCCTGTGGGTCCAAGCAGGGCTGTGCTCACTGACGGTGACCCCGTGGGTCCAAGCAGGACTGTGCTCACGGGGGGCCCAGGGAGGATCTGGGGAGACGGCTCGCTCGGCCTTTCTCCCAAAAACAAGCCGCCAACTGACGGTGACCCTGTGGGTCCAAGCAAGGCTGTGCTCACTGACAGTGACCCCGTGGGTCCAAGCAGGACTGTGCTCACGGGGGGCCCCACGGCGGATGTGGGGAGACGGCTCGGTCAGTCTTTCTCCCAAGGCACCTCTGGGGGGACTCCAACCCCCAGCCTTTCATTTGGCAGCCAAGTGCGTTCACTGCTCTCGGGTCTTCGCTGGACACACAGGCAGATGACAGAGACACTCGGCCTGCACCTGGACGCACGTCTCCCCGTTGATGGGGCGTCGGCTGCCAGGACAGGAGACACACTGCACACCGTGCAAGGAATCCCTGATATGACCTCAGCCGGGTCTGGACAAGGAGGGAGAAGGGAGTAAGCGTGGGCCACAGCCGTGTGGCCTCCCTGATAATCCTCTGCTCTTCCTGAGGAAGGAGCAGCCCTGGTGTCTGCACGGAAAAAGAGCCTAAGGCTCACCTTGATCAACCACAGGGCGCCTGGCGCTCTCTACGCTGCATGGGGTGCAGAGCTGCGGGGGAGGTCACTGCCCAAAGTCCATCAGCACATGAACCCAGGGTTCTCTGCCTGCAAGCCCACCGTGCTGTGGGCCCGAGACCGGGCAAAGGACCCATCACTGGAAGCCCGTGGCTACATGGAGGGAGGCAAGGGTGCGCAGTCAGCCTCCTGACCCACATCCTCTTGCTGTGCATGGCACCCCAGCCCAGAGCTCCTCGAAGTTAACCGGCGCTGCGAGGGGCAGGCCTGCCGGGACAGCCGCTGTCTGCCCCCCATTGGGCCCTCTGCAGGGCCCCTTGCCTGCATGCCCATCTGTCACCTCACAGAGAAGGGGCAGTGCCCACATCCTCCTGCCCCAGACCCCTCCCTCTGTGTCCGGTTTCCTGGTGGCGCTGCGGGGCCGCTCTCCGGGGGCTGGGGCTTCAGCAGGACTGGCTCCTGCAGGAGTCGATCCTGCTCCCTAACTAGCAACACCGCTCTAACCAGGGGCTCATGAAACCCCTCTCCAAGGCTAACCAGGGCATCGGATTTCTCTAGAGGTGGTCACAGGGCTGTGGCTCAGGCCCTTCACAGAAGCTCATCATGATGAAGACGCAGCCAGGTACTGGATCTGCAGCCCAGAGCCACATCCAGGGGTGCCGATTCCCTGGGGACCAGCTGGATGGAGGCCGATCTCTTATCTAAGGAGCTGCTGGGTGGGGGGGCACCAGGAACACCTCCAGGAAGTCCCTGAGCCAACAGCCCGCCCCTGAGCCTCGTATCTCCACCCTGGGGATGTGAGGAGACCACTCTCCACAGGCCCAGGGAAGTCAGAAGCCAGCACCAGGGAAGCGGGTACCACCCTGTGTGCACACAGCCCCCACTCAGGACTCATTACGCCACCACCAAGGGCTGCCAGGGAGGGCACCTCTGAGCATTCTGGGGGTGACAATAGGCCTGAGAGCTGAGACACCACCCTCTGTCTCTGACGGCTCAGGAGGGCTCCCGTGTAACCCCAGACCTTGGCCCTAGAACCAGGGCTCCAAAGCCCCCATCAGCAGGACATAAAGTGCTGAGACCCAGCCCCCACAGCCACCCCCCCACAGCACAGAGGCCCACACTCCCCTCCTGCCTTCCCCTCTAGGACTACACCCTATGAGGGCCCAACACCCTGGCCATCAAACATTACACAGGCACATGACTTGTTTGGTCTCACAGAGAGGGTCCTTGGACAGAAAGCTGGCCTTCCAAGGTGCATGGAAACACCAGATGGGCTCCACCAAGTCAGGTCTCTGGGCCTCAAAGCAGTTTGTTTCTTCCTTCTCCTCCAGCACCTGGTGCCAAGCTTGTGGCAGCCACCCCTCTCCAGGTCCCCCGCCTCTGGGCCGGATCTCAAGGGTGGTGAGAGGTCAGCTTTATACAGCGCCAGCTCCCTGGAATTTCCTTGTCGGAAAACCTAAGAGAATTCTGCAGGAACTCTGCTGCCCGGATACCCCAGACTGTTCTAGGAGCAGAGCCCAGCGGGGCAATGCACCCTGGACTGCACAAGAGCCCCTCGGGGACGTCCCACCACAAGACACCCAGCCCCGCCTCACATACCCTGGGTGCCACACTCTGGAGTCATAAAAAGGGGCATGTCAAGCAGGTAAGGAGGGGCCCCCAGTCCACCCCAGCCATAGAGAGCAGGAGCCCCTCCTGGATCTCACTGTCACCCCTCAGGCCTATAATGTAACAGTCTCCTCACTGCGAAGGGCCTGCTCACAGATACGGCCCCTCTCTGTGTTGCGAGGTGGCCAGGTGTCAACCACATACCCCACATTGGTGCACACGCTCCCCCACAGCACCGCAGGCAAGTGCACCCATTGCACAGATGCACGGTGGACCAATAAAGGCCTCCCGATCTCATGGGAGAGCAAAAGGAACACGTGTCCAAACGCCTCCATGAACAGCTGTCTCTGCTGCCATGAGACCGTTAGAACCGATGGTGCCTGGCTACCACTCTGAACGTTTTGACCAGAGATTTCATAGAAGAACCCTGATCCAAAGGTGGAAATGCACAATGGAACTTCAAATCCTCACGGAATTTAGATTTTCTGGAGCCACTGAGGCTGGACAACCCCCAAAACTATCACTCTGAGGAAATATTTGAACCCTGAACTGAAATTTCCCCTGAAGGATCTTTAAACTAATAACAGTTTAGCCGAGTGGCAGAGAATGCCAACCTCAAGACACTGAAAGAATGACCAACATGGAGTCAGACAGAAAACAGCAACTCCAAAGGACAGATGAGGAGCTTAGGGGCAGTGGGTCGTAGTGACGATGCTGGAACAGTCAAGAAAAGGCTGAGGAGAAAGGCAGTTCAGCAGGAAGAATGTCACCAATGTCACCGAGTCTGCACACGGAAGCTGTGGAGGTGGTGACGTGCTGTCACGAGGCCCACACCGTTCGCCCAGGGCCTGCAGGAAGCCAGATTTCCCACCATGACTTGTAGGCTTCTGTCACTGGGCACCACCCTCTGGGGTGATAGCCTTCTGCCAAGTCCCCTGCCTCCCCGGGCCTCCGACTGTCACACACAAGTCACTGACCAGCTCGTCCCTGCTCTCCAGACCCCGTGCAGCAGGGGAAGCACTGGGGAAGCAGGCGGTACGAGCTCTGCAAAGGGACCCGCAGGGGCCTCCTGCTCTGGCACCCAGTCGCGGAATTAAGCTCAGGATTTACCGCAGCTGCCGGGGAGCCAAGGCGTAAACCTGAGTGGGAGACTGCTGACAGCCCTGGTCTGGGGGAACCTGTGCGCCTCCTCAGGCTCTTACTCGGGTGCTCGGAATCTTTACGGGTGAAGTTAACCTAAAGAACATTAACTCCACACCGCACTCCTGCATGCGGCTGTTTTCCACTGGGTGATGGATGATGTTTAATACCTCCCAATCGGAGCGCACTCCAGGCCTGTAAATACCCAGCCCGCTTTATTGCTGTTTAATGACGATTCACCAGCCAGAGTCTCTCCTTGTCTCCCAGGCATAATACTCTCTAGGAGGCCTCCAGGGAGCCCAGATATACAGAATATGCATTCCTGCTCATGCACACACACACGTGCACACATGCATACACATGTCCACACACACACATATGTGCACATGCACATGACACACGTCCACAACACGCACACATGCCCATACACATGCGTCTACATACATGAGCGTGTACGTGTGTGCACACATGCGTACCGACACATGCCCGTATACATGTATGCGCACATGCACTGTCACATGTGAGTATGCATGACACCCCTTTCTGGTGTGTGAGTAGACAGCAGCTGAGCAGGGAGGAGGGGGCCCCAGTCGCACCTGGTCCTGTCCTCTCCTAGTTATTCATCTGGGCCAGGTGGGCCATGGAACCACCCAATCCCCTCCCACCACATGGGTTTCTGCAGGCCGAGCTCAGGGCATCTTCAAACGGGGTTATGATAAAAGGCTAATGAGAGCCATATAAGTTAACCTGACACACATGCAAGAAGCCACTGCTATTGTCAAGCACCTCCTCGTCCCAGGGATGGTGCCGGGGTCCCACACACGTTTACTGAAGGGAACACACACCAGCATGTTGTGTGAGGTGCCAAGTCAGGCGGTGTGGCGGCATCGCTGGTTTTTACAACACAGATACGTTATGATGATACTGATGCGCAAGCAAGCCATAGCCACATAAGACACGGGTCCCGGCTGCCTGTGAGCCACGCCCCCTGCCCTCAGCACTGCGGGCACTGGGACTGGTTACACTTGCAGAGGACCATCGTGGCCCATCCGGCAGCTTCCCCTGGCTGCAGCTTCCAAGACAGTACAACATCTTGCCAGTCGCCAGATGTCCCCAGACGCGGCAGTGCCGGCGGCCTCGGGCGAAACCACACTGTGCTGAGAACTGCTGGGTCGGAGGCCCTGGCACCCCAAGGAGCCGCGGCAGCATGGTAGGTGACACGCCCAGCAGCTGGCCAACAGGTGGGCGGCTCGAGCCCACCCAGCAGCTCTGCAGGAGGAACACCGGCAGTCTGCTCCACAAAATCACAGCCCAGGAAACACTACGGGGGGTTCCCCTCTGTCACGAGAGGCTGCTCTGAGTCAGGATAGGCTGACGGCCCCCAACAATGCCAAGGACACCACCATCCAGTGAAACCACACTGCCTTTGTGTCAGGCTCCTGTCTTGCCCAGGGGTCCCCGGTGGCACCACGGTCAAGCGCTCAACGGCAACCTGAAAGGCTGGTGATCGACCCCGTGGTGCCTCAGGAGGCAGGGCTCCTTCCAGAAGGGCACGGTCTTGAGGACCCAAAGCAGCAGCTTCGCTCCACACATGTGGGCCCCACATCGGAACCTCCGCTGGGGCCCAGGACACGCTCCGCACATGTGGGGCCCACGTCGGAACCTCCGCTGGGACCCAGGACACGCTCCGCACACGTGGGCCCACGTCGGAACCTCCGCTGGGACCCAGGACATCTTATCTTCACTGTGTCCCTGCTGAGGCTTTTGAGTGGCTCTGAGGAAGACATGTTGGTTCCACAGCAACGCCTGAAGTGCTGAGTGAGTTGGTGGTGAACTACATGTGAGTTTCACTATCACTTTATAACTAGAAAACACTTCCAGAACGTTCCCACACAGAACCTTGGGCTTGGTTCTTGGGTGGGCTGCGGGATGGAAACGGAGGTCCGGGAGCAAGGAGACCTTCCAGGAACAGCCAGTGAGGACAGCTCAGGGCCCACCCCAGAAATCCGTGTGGACCTGGCCCGGAGAGTGTCCCCAGCCCAGGGCCGGACGCTCTCCTCAGCAGGCGCAGGCCTTGCCCTGCAGCTCCCAGCGGGCTCTGTGCACAATCCTGCTGGAAGGTTCTCTGTCCGTGGGCAGCCAGCTCAGCATCAAGAGGCCTCCTGAGTAACTGGAGAAGTAAGTTAAGAAAAGGAGAAAAATGCTTCCAAGGAGCGAGAACCATCCAGCCTGCTCCTGGCGCCCCCTCCTGGGGAAGGATGGCCCTGCAGTCCAGCCCGGAGCAGGCAAAGAAAAGGGGCCCTCCCCACCACTGGGGTCCGGCCACACTCAGACAGAGGCTGGGGGTATCTCCAATACCAAGGTGCCTCAGATGGAGAGGGTAGCTCCCATACTGGGGTGCCTCAGACGGAGACCAGGGGCAGCTCCCATAGGAGTCCAGCCACACTTAGACAGAGGCCAGGGACTACTCCCATACCAGGGTATAGCCACAGGACTGCTGGGGTCCAGCCACATTCAGACAGAGGCTGGGGGCAGCTCCCATACCGGGGTGCAGCCGTGGGACTACAGGGATCCGGCCACACTCAGACAGAGGTCGGGGGGAACTCCCATACCAGGGTTCAGTTGCAAGACTGCTGAGGTCTAGCCACACTCAGACAGAGGCTGGGGCAGCTCCCGTACCAGGCTATAGCCGTGGGACTGCAGGGATCCGGCCACACTCAGACAGAGGCTGGGGCAGCTCCCATACCGGGGTACAGCTGTCGGACAGCAGGGATCCGGCCACACTCAGACAGAGGCTGAGGCAGCTCCCGTACCAAGGTGCAGCCATGGGACTGCAGGCATCCAGCCTCCTGGGCTGTTTGGGTGGGGCTTCCTGCTGTAGGAAGTGGGACACTTGTCCACACCTGAGGACCCTTGAGCTGAGAGACAACAGAGGCCTGGTAGGTGCATGACCCCCACTGTGGTTGGGGTTCCCAGCATGCAACCTGACCTCACTAGCCGTCAATCCCCCAGGAACCCTGGCCACCCCAATCAAACCACAATGACCACAGTAATGACTGTGGTCACCAGGCTGGGACCAGAGGACAGCCCACACAGTCCTGCTCCCCAATTGGGTAGAGAGGCAGGCGGATGGATGGACGGACCAGCACGAGGAGCCAGGCCAGGGCTTGCTCCCCTCCCCCGCCCCGCCGGACTGCGGGCCCTGGGACCTTCCCGGGAGTCCTGGTGTGCAGTGACACCCAGCACCGGTCACTGGAGGCAGAGGCTGGGGGAGGACAGCTGCTCAGTGACACCAACCCGCTGATGCAGCGACATGGTGCAGGGGCCCGGCCGCCAGGCCAAGGGCAGGAGCGGCCTCTCCCTCCCGAGACAATCACAGAGCGGCCTGGAGCCAAGTCCAACAACAACAACAACAAGGCGCGAGGCTATTTTTAGCAGCGGCTGCTGGCAGGGAGCCCTGCCTCTGATCGGCCATCAATTTTCACCCGCAGCAGCTTCCTCTCCGCTCAGGATCAAGGTTACTCAACAATCTGTAGTTCTTCGAAATGTCATGAAGAACAGCCTCCACCAAGGATGGCTGCACCCGGGAGCTCACAAGGATGATCCCAGCCCAAGAAATCCAGGGCGCACTGTGGACAGACGTCCACGTGCAGGCCCAGACTGCTGGCTCCGTCAGGTCGCTCAGCCCAGGTCTGCGCGAGGCCAGCTGGGCTGGGGGAAGGCCGCCCCGTCTCCCCATCTGCAGGATGAGCATGCACTCCGGCAGAGTCTACAGCCTGTCACCACGAACACACTCCCGGCTGAGGAGGTACGGGGACAGGGGGACTGTGAGACTCACAGACAGAGGGGCTGATCTGGGCCTGGACAGAGTCCAGAAACTAAGATGGTGCCAAGCAACACTCAATCCTCTAGTGTTGCTGTAACAGAAACACAAGGGGGCCTTAAACAAACACAAGTGTATTCCTCCCAGTTCAGGAGGCCAGGAGTTCAAGCTCTGGTGGCATAGTGCCTAAGGCACTTGACTGCTAACCAGAAGGCTGGCGGTTCAAACCCACCAGCCACTCCTCGGAAGGAAGGTGGGGCAATCTACTTCTGTAGTGAACTGCCTTGGAAACCCCAGGAGGGGTCGCTATGAGTTGGGTCCAACTCAACGGCACACAACAACAACAACCAGCTCTAGTCACAGGCTCACGTTCTCGCTCACTCGCTCACTCTCTGTCTCTATGGGCTCTGGGGGAAGGTCCTTGTCTCTTTGAGCTTTTGCTCCTGGGCAACCTTTCTGTGGCCTGGCAGCTCTCTCCCCCATCTCTGCTCACTTGTTCACTTGTTCAACCTCTTTTATATCTCAAAAGGAACTGGCTTAAGACAAGCCCTCCACTGATCCTGCCTCATTAACACAGACAAGCCCATTGCCACACGGCCTTATAACCACAGGCACAGGAAGGAGGAGTCACCACACACATTTCAGACAACACACTTCCATTCAGAACAAGAAGTAGTATCTTAATGTGGTACCTTAAATACTCAAAATTCAGCCCAAAAGACAACCCTGGCGACCCCTTTTAACTAAAGACAGGCCTTTGCACTGGAAGGACTCACCCCACGTCTTCCCCAGACCCCCTCAGCCCTAAGGATGGGGAAAGCACATGCCTGGGGGGACCGCTACAGCATGTGGTTCTCACCAACCAATCACTGCAAGATCTCAGGAGACCAACTGCTCCCAGGAGACCCTTTGGGAAATGACGTCTGGCACAGTGGCATCTGAGAAACGGGTGGGCAGGCACACCCAGGCACCTGCAACACCTTGTAAGTGTCTCCCATGCTCCAAACTAAGCAGGGACCGAGTCTGACCCTCACCTCACAAAGGCCCATCCCAAATGGGCTGGCCTCAGAGAGGAGGAAGAAAAGCCAGGACCAGAGGATTCACAGGGTAGGGACGACACACAGGGACGAGAACCACCTGCTGTACCTGCCCATGGTCCCGCCACCCTCCTTACCGCCCACAGGCAGCACCAAGAACAGGGAAGCCAGCAGTGAGCCAGGCTCCCCCACTGAGCCTGGACAGTGAGCCCTGGTCTCCGAGCAGGGGCGTGTCCTGGGGGGCGGGG
Organism: Orycteropus afer afer; assembly: GCF_000298275.1. Lineage (NCBI taxonomy): Eukaryota > Metazoa > Chordata > Mammalia > Tubulidentata > Orycteropodidae > Orycteropus > Orycteropus afer. The sequence continues at coordinate 15,425,985 of NW_006921593.1, read as the reverse complement.
CCACTCACTGGAGAGTGAGAAAAAAACAGAAAGCCCACTGACCCTCATGCGAGTGCACTGGCTGCAGCTCATGCGGTCAAGTGGAAGCCGACCCCCGGCTCCACTGTGCATGCCCGCAGGGAACTCTGCTCAGCGGGGCTTTCAGCGGCTGCCATCTTAGAAGCAGACAGCGAGGGCCGTCTCCCGTGATGGCTCTGGGTGGGCGTGAACCTCCAGCCTTGTGGCAGCAGCCCAGCGAGGTCACCGTCTGCAGCGCCTAGACTCCGCTTTTGTGCACAACTGTGTTTTCCAAACAAGAGCTCGTTTCCTAACGTTGACTTGTCTAACGCGCAGGGCCCATGAGGGTCAGGTTATCAACATGCACGTCTGTCCCCATATCCTACCCTTGTCAGCGGCTGCACGGACACGGCAGTCTGAGAACCAGCCAGAATCCATGACTCCAGACACGCGCCTGAGGAGGGGGCCCCTCGGTGAGGGCTGTGGGGGAGGGCCTTCGTCCAGGGGAGCCAAAGGAGTCCAGAAGCGGGGCGCACAGGCTGACGGCGCCCCTCTGCAAGGAGTGGGGTGCAGAACGGGTGCACAGAGGGACGGGGGCAGCCTCAGAGGACATCTGAGGGGTAACCAACACCTAAGCCGAGACCTGTCCAGAGTCACCAAGGGCCCCTACTCCAGAGATCCTGAGTGAGGGGGACAGAGAAGAGGCGGAGGCCCCGGGGGGGCAATGTCAGCTTCTGTCAGCTCCCACTGCTGGAGGAGAAGACAATGAGCACACCCCAGGTTGCCACTTCTGAGTCACAACATTACCCAGGGACACCTGGGTCTGCCACCATGCTGCAACCCTTTCCGATGTCCCCAAACTCCACTCTGACGGGCTAAAGGGTGGCATCAGCTGCTGCTTCAGGAGCAGTCTGCCTGTCCGTCTGTCCATCCGTCTGTCTGCACACAGGCACCCCAGAAGAAAAGGTGGGGAATGGGGAGAGAAGCTCAGGACCATGCCAGACGCAGGGCCCTCATGCCTCTTGGTCCCAGGACTGAGGTGAAGGGCAGGGCAGGAACATCTCTGCTTGCTGCGAGACCCTGGGCCAGTCACCCTCTCTGGGCACTGTCACCTCATCTGTTGGGCCCAACTTTCCCTGGTGCCTGCTCTATGTAGGGAACCATGCCAAGCCCTAGTGAGCAGAGCAGACGAAGTCTGTCCTCCCTGAGAGCAGACAGGAAGGCGAGGGGCACAGGAGTGTGGGGAGGAGAGATACGTGCACACGCCCGGGGCCACTCAGGGGCCGCCAGGAGGGCAGGGGAGACTGAGAGGATGCATCCCTGCGCCCCCACAACAGTGCTCAGATTCGGGGCCGAGCTGCTCCACGGGGCTTCCCAGGCGGCCACCTGCACAGAAGCAGACCGCCAAGACCCGGCCCTGGGGAGCCACTGGGTGGTTCAAACGATTGACCTTTCTGCGCGCAGTCGAGCACATGCGCCACCAGGGCCCCTCCTCAGGGCTCCTTTTGTTACCGAGCCGATTCCGACTCACTGTGACCCCAGGCAACAGGGCAGAGCTTCCCCACAGGGCTTCCTAAGCCATCACCTTCATGGAAGCTGACGGCCAGGTGCTTCCTCCTGCAAAGCCGTGGGTAGGTCTGACCACCAACCTCTCGGTTAGCATTCAAGCACTTAACCGCTGTGCCACCCTGAGCTCCTCTGACCACCAGGCAGCAGAGACAGCCCCCCAGCTCGGCACAGAGCGCAGGAGGCTGTGCGTCGAGGGAGGGTCTGGAGGGGGCGGGGGAACCCCAGGGGCAGGGTTCTCCTTCGGGGTGCAGCAAACGAGTTGGACCTGCGCCTACCCTGGCTCCCCCAGCCCCTCCCACAGCTGTCCCTCCCCCAGACACCCACAAGCTCTATCTTAATAAACGTCTCCAACTTGGGCACTAGTAAAGGCATTTTGCTTTGATTTCATTCTCCCCTAAAACTGCTTTTCTCTGTGGGGTTTCTCCCTGCCCCGGCCCAGGCCACCGGCCCCTTTGGTACAGAAATGTAACAATGCTCCCAACCAGGGCAGGGGCTCATAAAGCGGCAAATGGCGTCTTCCCAGAACAGATGGGGCAGTTTCTTCTTAAATGAATATAACTGAAATGTCAGGCTGGGAGGGTATCCGGAGGGGCACTGCCTTAACACCTGGAAATTAAATTTTAAGCCGAGAGAGTCCACGCTGTGCTGACAAAGGAAGACGGGGGGCTCTGCTGGCAGAACGGATGGAGACTGGGCGTCAGACGGGGGCTGGGGCGCCCCGTCCTCATCCCCACTCAGGAGCCACAGCTGGGGATGCCCCACTGACCTCCCCTTAAGGAGCCTCGAAATGTCAAGCAGAAGCGTGGGGGACAGCGGCATCAGAGGCCAACCTCGTGGCTCGAGTGTACGATGCCCTGCGTCCCACCTGCCCCTGGGCTGAGCCAGCAGCCAAGGGGGGCGCTGGGCCTTGGTAGCTGCTTAGACTGCTTCTCGGGCCCCCTGGGGGGGCCTCTGAGATGGAAACTGAGAGGGGACCAATGACACAGGGGAAAGGACAACGGTGGTTCAGGATGGCTCCTGAGCCATCAAGTGGGTGTCCAGAGCAAAGCTGGTCCCTCAGCCTGGACCAAAGCACAAGCAGGCGATGCAGCCATGGCTGCATGGCCCACAGCCGGCACCCGACAGATGTCTCACAAGAAGGCCGGTGAACAGATGAGCAAACACAGAGCACAACGGGTGCCACGAGGCGCCAGGGGTGCAGAGGCCCCAGCTGAGGCTCTCGGGGGGAGTGCAGGGGGTGGGGGTGCAGAGCCCCCAGCCTGCGGCTCTCGGGGGGAGGGAAGAAAGTGGGGGTGCAGAGGCCCCAGGCTGCGGCTCTCGGGGGGAGTGCAGGGGGTGGGGGTGCAGATATCCCAGACTTTGGCTTTCGGGGGTAGTGGGATGGGGGGTCAGGAAAGGTCTCCGATGTCAACAGACAGAGAAAACACTGGGAGGTGGCAGCCATATTTGCAGGATGAACGATGAGCCAGTGGTCGTGGGCGGGCAGGGTGGGGCACAGAGCACAACGGGCGGTCAAGGGGAACACCAGGACCAGCCCTCCACCCCACTGCCCCAGCGGCTGAGCTGAGAGGGGGCCCGGTGCCTTCCGACCAGCCGCCATGGCTGCCATGGGAGCCGTGCAGGGTCCAAGCACCTGGAAGACCTGAGCGGCTGGAGAACGGAACTGATGGCTGGTCCCAGAAGCAGAGCACGCGGTGGGTGCATTGTAAGTGTTCTCCACACCACCTGAGAGCAAGAACTCCCAGCAGGCAGCCAGCAGGCGCGCGGGAAAGAGCCCTCCGACACCCTGGGGAGACGCACGCTCGCAAGGATGTGGGGAGGGTAGAGACGGCAGCAGACCCAGCCGACCGCACGGGACAACAAGGGACGAGAGTAGGATGCCAGGGTCCTCAGAACCTGGTAGGACCCGGTGGGTAAGGGCCACCATGGGGTTCATACCTGGGAAGGGGGCCAAGGAGAGCGGGTCCTCTGATGATCCACTCCATAAAGATGACAGCCTAGGAAACCCTACAGGGCGGCGCTAGCCCATCACCTGCGGTCACCGTGAGGCGAGTCAGGATCATTCACTCCCCCCACAGTCACTCATTCCCTCCAATCACTCGTTCCCTCCACTCACTCAATCCCTCCACACTCACTCGTTCCCTCCACTCACTCGTTCCCTCCACTCACTCGTTCCCTCCAATCACTCGTTCCCTCCACTCACTCATTCCCTCCACACTCACTCGTTCCCTCCAATCACTCGTTCCCTCCAATCACTCGTTCCCTCCACACTCACTCATTCCCTCCAGTCACTCGTTCCCTCCAATCACTCGTTCCCTCCAATCACTCACTCATTCCCTCCACACTCACTCATTCCCTCCAATCACTC
>NW_006921593.1:15417525-15420999 GCF_000298275.1 Orycteropus afer afer | reverse complement strand
CACTCACTCATTCCCTCCACACTCACTCATTCCCTCCAATCACTCGTTCCCTCCACTCACTCATTCCCTCCAATCACTCATTCCCTCCACTCATTCCCTCCAATCACTCATTCCCTCCACACTCACTCATTTCCTCCACACTCACTCATTCCCTCCAATCATTCATTCTCTCCAATCATTCATTCTCTCCACACTCAGGAAGAGCTGCTGAGGGCAGTGGCCAGGAGAAGCCTGTTCAGATCCCCTCAGTGGGGGGCTGCCCCTGCAGCAGTCCTCAACAAAAAAGGTAATGGTGTGTTACCTCAAAGGAGCCCTGGTGGCACAGCAGTTAAGTGCTCAGTTGTGACCTGAAAGTCTGGCGGTTCAAATCTACCCAGCAGCTCCATGGAAGGAAGTGCCCAGTGATCTGCTCCCATCAAGGCCACAGCCTGGGAAAGGTCGTTGTACCCTTCACATGGGACTGCGAGTTGGGATTGACTCAGCACCACCATCTCCACCACCAATAACAACACCACATCTGGCCTGTACAGGCCCAGGACGCTAATCCAGAGCTGGAAATGCCGGTCTCCTCGGATGCTGAAATCTCCCCATTTCTGCAACTTCACACAGGTACACTGTCACCATCACCACTGTACACCAGCCACACGCAGGACCCTGTCCTTGCACTCAGTGACAGTGCTGCTAGCCACGTGACTGTGCCTCCTCTCCAACTGGCCACTCCACCCTGGGATATTTGGGGTGGGAGGCTGCAGAAGGAGAGGGAGGGGAAGTCTTTCATTAAAAAAGACAAAAAACAATAATTTCTTGCCAAAAGTCAGCTCTTGCTGCTTCGGCTCTATAAATAACAAGACCCTGTAAGCACCATGAGCAACGCTGGGGCCTGGAAGCAGCTCATGTCAAATAGAAAAATGGTTTGTGTTCACCCAGTTCCAGAAGTCGATTCCCAACCTCTTCAAACAGTCACCATATTTACCAAGGTAATTATACCCTTGGCCTCAGTAACAATTAAACCCTTAGACTCAAGCTGCCTCCTAAGGTCTCGGGATGAAACTGCACGTTGCAAACGCCACGTATTTAAATGTCAAGCACGTGGTGTCCTCAGAGGAGGGCAGAGCTGAGCCCAGCCCACAGGGCTCCTGCCAGGGGATGGATGAGGGGCCTGTCCCAACCAGCAGCCTGGAGCCCAACAGCCACCCCACTGGGGGTCCCTGGAGAAGGAGCTGATCTGGCTGGAAGGCAGGCAGAGGCGTGGGACAGCCACCTGGGCCAGAACCCCCATGAATGCTAATGCCCACGCTAGCTCAGGAGCAGGTGTGGGCAGCTGCACCACACGGCAGCACAGGCGATGGGTATTGGATCCATTATGGACATGCCTTTGAGGGACAGTGGGTACGGTCATCAGAGAACACCTGCGACCAATACCACTTCCTCCAGCTAGGAGCAAAACCCACAGGCAGCCAGGACACGGTGGGATTTAGCAGCCATCACCGTCATTGAGGAACTGCTGGGCCAGGGGAGGGAGAGTCTAACGTTCCGGACTGGGGGCCAGGGCACTGAAGTCCAAGGACAGAGAATCCTCTAGAAGGCAGACCCAGACATCAGCAGATGCCCAGGGAGCTCACTGGGGCAGGAGGGAGCCCAGGCCCCAGGTGGCGAAAGTGACCCCATATCATCAGTGAGGGACTTCTGTTGCACTGAGGTGAGGGGATCTGGACACGCACTGTTGTAGCTGAGTGCCGTTGACTCAATTCCGACCCACAGCAGTCCTGGGACAAGCCAGGACGAGGGCAGACCTGTCCCACAGGGTTTTCTAGGATGTAATCTTCAGGAAGGCAGGTCGCCCATCTTCCTCCCATGGAGCCACTGGGTGAGTATGAACCGCCAGCCTTTCGGTTGGCAGCCAAGCACTTAGCTGTCGCTCCACCAGGGCTCCCTGAATGCCCCTGTGACCAGTGTAGTTCCGGTAGCAGGTGGGGTCACCGGCAGATGAGTTGCAAGCCACATGCAGCCCTGACAAATGCTAGGTTTGACCCGCCAGTGATTTGTAAAAGAGAAACTGCACATAAATCCTGGAAGGTTCTACGGGACCACGTCAGCCCGGAGGGCTCCATAGGACCACGTCAGCCCAGAAGGTTCCATTGGACCATGTCAGCCCGGAGGGCTCCACAGGACCGCGTCACCCCGGAGGGCTCCATGGGACCGTATCACTGGCTGAGTGGGTCTGCCTCTCGTGTGGGAGCACATGGTCACCAGCCACTCGTGCACCTCAGACAGCCCACAGCTCCTCTCATGTTTCCTACCTGGCAAGTGTGGGCACCCAAGTTTCCAAAGCGTGGCCTCAAAGCCTCACCCATCACCGCGCTGGTGTGGCTGCTCGAGAGGACCACACCCTAATCCTTAGGTCTCATAAGCATGTTACCTTATGAGGAATATGGAAGGAGCCCTGGTTGCACAGCGCTTCAAGTATTCAGCTGCTAACCAAGAGGTCGGTGGTTCAAACTCACCAGCTGCTCTGGGACAAGGATGAGGCAGTCTGCTTCCATAAAGACTGGCAGCCTTGGAGACCCTATGGGGCAGTTCTACCCTGTCCTGCAGGGTTACTATGAGTTGAAATCAACTTGATGACAGTGATTTGGGGGGTTTATAAGGCGTATGAGGACCTTAGAATCCTTGGATTCTAAGGATAGGGTTGGTAGGCCCTATCCAACCACATGAGCTCCTTAAGGCAAAGATATTCCTGCACCTACAGCCGGAGAGACGTGGCAGAAAGAGAAGTGGAGAGTGGCGAGGCATGAAGGGTCTCAACCCACTGATGTGGAGATGCCCCGTGGGGATGTGAGAAGGAATGCGGTGGCCTCTGGGCCCAAAGACAGCCCCCAGCCACAGCGAGCAAGGAATCGGGGACGTCAGTCCTCAGCTGAGGGAAGGTGTGTGGAAGGTCTCTGGGTGGTACTCACAGTGTGAGCTCAGCCACTGACCTAAAAAGGAGCCCAGGTGGTGCACTGGCTAAGAGCTTAGCCAAGAGCCAAAAGGCTGGTGGTTCAAACCCACACAGTGGCTCTTTGGGGAGAGGCCTGGTGACTCGCTCCTCTAAAGGTGACAGCTTTGGGACTGCTATGGGGCAGTTCTGCTCTGTAAAACAGGGGGTTGACATCAATCAGAAGCAACTCAACTGCACCGACAGCAACAACAACTAACCTGAAGGCTGGCGGTTCAAAGCCACCCAGCAGCTGCACAAAAGACAGGCCTGGTGATCTGTTCCCGTAAAGATCACAGCCAAACCCCTGTGAGGTTGTTCTCCTCTGCCACACGGGGTTTGCCACGAGTCTCCATCGACTGGAGCAACATGCTTGGTGTTTCCTGTTAATGCACTTGGAAGCGATTCTGCCCAGAGCCCCGGCGAGCCAGGCTGGCACCATGATTTCAGTCTTGTGAGATTCTGACCTACCCAGATTCCTGCCCTACAACCGTGAA
>NW_006921593.1:15393271-15416982 GCF_000298275.1 Orycteropus afer afer | reverse complement strand
GCGCCTCACCCAGGTGGTACGACCCCCCCGCCCTCTGCGCCTCACCCAGGTGATACGACCCCCCCGCCCTCTGCGCCTTACCCAGGTGATACGACTCTGGCATAGAAGGAATGAAGAGCCTCAACTCCAGAGACTCCATCCACTCCACCTGCCAGTCAACAAGGAAGCACTCCCCCTGGGAGCCAAAGCCAAGCAAGACATGGAGAAAAGATCGTGCCTGGCTTCACCAGGAGCCTCCTCCCAAACTCTCAGGGCAGCACCTCTGACAGAGGTTTCAGGCATGTGAACATCACGGATTGTTCCAAAAATACCTATCAACATGGCTGGCCCACGAGTCTCAGTGTTTGGCAGTTCTGTAATGATCCCCCATGAAGTGATCCAATGTGACAAGCCAATCAGTTGTATGAGGATTAGAGTGGGATGCCACACCCTCAATCCCATCACAGCCTTAAGGGGCGTTTCCTGGGATGTGGCCTGTAATACTTTTTCTCATATAAGAGATAAAAGGAGAGAGAAGGGACCAGAGAGAGGGACCTCAGTACCACCGAGAAAGAAGAGCCAGGAGCAGTGTGTTTTTGAACCTGGGGTCCCTGTGCTGGGAACCTGCTAGATCCCGGGAAGACTGATGCCAAGACACATGGAGATCTCCAAGGACAACCAGGCCCATAGATGTTGACAAGAGGCAAGGACCTCCCTCAGAGCCGACAGAGAGAACCTTCCCCTAAGCTGGTCCCCTGAACTAGGACTTCTAGCCTCCTAAGCCATGAGAAGAAATTTCTGTTTGTTAAGGCCATCCACCTCGGCACTTCTGTTGTGGCAGCCCCAGGTGACTAAGACAGTGAGCTTGGAAAGTCACCGCTCACCACCCGCAACCGAACTCCTGGGCACTTACCCAGAGGAGAACAGGTTGCTGGCCACACAAAAGTGCATGTGTGATCACTCAGAGTGGCTTTATCTATAAGAGCCAAAAAGTGGAATAAACAGGAATGTCCTTCAGTTGGCAAATGGTAGAGCATGCACACGGATCAGAATGCTACTCAGTCAGCGAAGGAAACAAGCCACTGATGCACAGAAGGGCTTGGGTGGATCCCAGGGGCTTTACGCTGAGTGGAGAACATCACCTTCAAAGGGTCACAGATGGCGGACTCCATTAACTCAGCGTTCACAAAGTGACATCGAGCAGAGAGCAGGTCAGGGGTCGCCAGGAGTTGGGGCCGGTGAGGAAGAAGGGAGGTGGTGTGACCCTGAGGTAGTGGTGGTGACATGAATCTACACGTGACAAAATGACACAGAACTAAACATGCTCCCTGGCATATTGTCAAGGTCCTACTTTTGCTACTGCAATGATAGCACAAGTGACCACTGGGGAAAACCGGGTGAAGGGCACTATGTTTACAACTTCCTGTAACTTTATAATTATTTCTAAATAAAGTGTTTTTAAAAAGTCATTGTCCAAGATTAACAGTTTTGATCCTGTTGTACGTGTGCTCTGGAACTGAACAAGCCAGTCCACAGTGGGAGATGGTGGAGGTGTTTCTTGCTGTTAGAGTAGGAGCTTACAGGCAAGCAACAGAGGAGGCCAGAACAACCCTATATGGTGGTAGAGCTGGACTGCTGACATCAGTTTGAACTCATGTTTCGCTTTACAGAGATACCAAGCCCAGAGCTGGCGAGGCAGCTCTGAATTCCAGTTACCCTGTAGGACATAGGAGAACTGCCCCATAGCATTTCTGAGGCCATAAATCTTTATGGAAACAGACTGCCTCATCTTTCTCCCGCAGAGCGAGTGGTGGTGGTTCAAACCTTCACCCTTTCGGTTTGCAGCCAAGCACTTAAACGCTGCACCACAAGGGCTCCTTCATACAGATGCAGAAAGCTACAAATAAAAATACTTACAAACACGAGTGTATACACATTTGGGAGGCCTGGGGGCAGCGAACCTGTCAGCAATGAGCTCACTCGGCACCCCGAACTTGGCTTCTAACGCCCTTTTCCACTGAGAGAGAGGAAGCAGAGCTCTCGGAGGGAGGGAGGGATGGCCAACTCACTCACAGGCTGGAACGGCAGGAACAGAAACATACGAGATGCCTCCAGTACGTGCGAGCACCAGAAGGAAGGAAGTGCCAAACACAAACCAAAACAAAACAAAAGCTCACAAGGACTGCACACAACTTCCTGTCAAAGGAGGAGGAGGCAATGTCAGAGCTGGAACAAGCTGAGCGACAAAAGGAAGCAGTACCGAAGCGGGGGGAAGAGACAGTCTCCCACAGAGGAATCCGCAACACTCATGCGGACCCTGCACCTTGAGGAGGTAGAGCCCAACTCCGTCCACGCCTTCAGTGGGGCTGACTTCCTTCCTGTGTATGGGAAGGGTATGTGGAGAAGCCGGACACACTCTACGCCAGCCAGGTGATCATGGCCATGTCGGGAGGTCACGTGGACAGTTTGTGCCCTTCACCTCTGGTCTTGGCTCCGGAAAACCATAACCCAGTCTCCTCATGAGAAAGGCATCAGACCCGTGCCAAGAGGGGCGTCCTACGAAACATCTGAGAAGCGCTCTTCAAAGCTGTCAGGGTCATCAAAACCAAAGAGCATCTGAGAAACTGTCCCAGGCCAGAGGTGCCTGAGAGACAGCATGACAACCCGTGACGTGGGACCCAGAACGGCTCCTGGGCAGAAAAGGGGCATCGGTTATAAACTGAGGAACCTGACAGAAGCATGGGCTTCAGAGAACAGCAACACACCAGTGCTGGCTCATTGTTGCCACAGAGGTGCCACATCAGACACGGTGCTAATCACAAAACAGGGCTGGGGCTCACAGGAACCTGCCACCCTTCCTTCACAGTGTCTCTGAACCTAGCACTGTTCTCAAGAAGGAAGTGGCTGTTCTGAAAAAGGTTAGGCTGCTCAAGACATGGAAGACCCTCTCCCGAGCCCTCGCCATCCCGGCTCCGGCCAGGAGCAGAGGGTGACCCATCCACACTGCACTGTCATGCTCGCGGCACCCAACAGGCCAGCACCCCGCCGTCCTGCTGAATGAGCAACACCTGTGAGCACACAGACACCTGGCCAGCCCGCAGGCCCCACCTGGGATGCTGCCCCACCTGCTCTCACAGCCTCATGCTGGGCTCCCTGACAGGCCCATGGGATAGCAACAGGTCCCCAGCTACCACGTCCAGGCAGTCCCTGCAGCATCACAAGTCCTCGCAGTAGGCAGGCAGGCCTCACCCTGGACATGGGGGACTGCTTCCCAGGCTTCCTTCAGGGAGTGCGTGCAGGTGGAGCGCAGGGGCAGAGGGAGGGAGCAGAGCGGGGGGGGGAGTGTGGGAGTGGAGTGCAGGAGGAGTGTGGGAGTGGCATGCAGGAGGAGCGGGCTGCGCGTCCACCAGCTCACTGCCGCGCACGGGAGCACCGTCCCGGCGAGGCCTGGGAAGGCTGGTGCCCAGCACTATCTGAGTAACGCCCACAGGCACATTTGCGTGTCAGCCCTCGCAGGGACCCTGGGGGCCGCAACCTGGGCTGTCTGGTTTGCAGGTGGGGAAACCGAGGCCCCGACAGTCGACTCCTCCTCTCTCCCAGGCACCAAGCTTCCCACTGCAGGGACCACAGCAGCTCCTCCCTCTTGTCGCCAAGAACATCAGCTCAAGACACCTGCCAGCGCCTGCCTCATCTGCGTTCCAGGATCTTGGACCCCTGCCAGACCACCTTGGGGAGGACGTGTATCGGCTCTCTGACTGTGGACAGAAGGCCCTCACCGGCTGTGGTCAGGTCACCTGTGTCGCTGTGTCAGCATCTTTCCCGTTTCCAAACATTTGGGTCCTACAGGCAACATCTTTACAAGCGGACTTCTCACTCACACACTGCTCGTGGCTTATCCCCAGAAGGCACCCTCGCAGAACAGTGACTGCACGTGAGATGCAGGTGCAAGTCTCCCAGGCATGGCCGTGTGTATCAGCAGCCCGAGCGGGGACCAGTTAAGTGTTTAGGGAAGACACGAAAGGAGCCATCGGGAAGATGGGAGCTGGGTGCTGAGGACCTGCTCCAGAGACCATCCCGTCTCTGCCAGAGGTAGCTGAGAAAATGAGGCCTGAAAACTTCTGGAATTTCTCCTCTCTGGGGTCGACCTACAAAGCTGGGGCTTCCAAGTCAGCATCGAGGACTGAGTGCAGAGGCCAGCTGAGCCAACTTTCCCAGAAGCCTCAGACCGGTGGCTCCAAGTGGTGGCCAAGAGCAAGGTGGGCCCTCTTGGAAGAGGCAGCAGGGGCTGTCAGGAACTTGCTGGAGAGACCACAGGACACAGGCTTCAAGTCTCTGGGCTCAGGTCCTCGGAGCTCCGACCAGCAGGCCCAGGAGCACTGGTTTTCATCAGAAGCAATCAAGGGCAGGCCAGTGTCAGCCAGGCATGAATGCCACTGTGTCCTGGGCTCCACCGTCCCCAAGACCTGGGGGCAGCAACAGCCCTCGACTCACTAAGAACCAGCTCAAGGCCGGCACCCCATCCCCACCCCCACCCCGAGAGCATCTGAGGACAGACCTGGGCCTGTTCCTCCCTCATCTGCTGAAGCTCCAGCATCCAAGGCAACGTGTTCAGAAAGACTCACAAACCAGTCACGCTCCAGTGGGCTCTGCCTATCGAGCCAGACATCAGAACCTCCTCGAGCAGAACAATTAACTTGAGCTCTGGGCCGCGGAGGCGGTGGAGGTGGCGGAGGCGGCGCGGCGGGGGCTAGGGACAAGGACACACTGCTCGGGGCATCTGGAAGATGGTGACAGTCTTCAACCCGGCCCCTGCAGCTTAACCTGCACTCACCCAGCACTGAGGAAGAGGGTGGGCTCCTATCCCTGGTCAGAGTGCATGGACCCCCATGTGTGAGGGCACAGGGACACAGCGGGCCAGAGCGCCAACCCCACACCGTCAGCCGTGTACCCACCAGGCCTGCACATACGCTCCCAGGGCCCCACACATGCTGTGGTAGACACCGGGTGCTGGAGTGGGCTCCACACTGGGCCCTGGCTCTCCAAGAGATGAGAGTGCGTGTGGGGAACTGCACGTGGTCCTGTGAGAGCCCTCAGGACCACCCAGGAGGAACCCGTGTGGCTTGGCTAAATGCACAACCTGCCCTGTGGGCAGAGAGAAGGCAAGCTGACCGGGAGCTGGGACTCACGGGCGGCCCCGAGTCACACCGACAGACAGAGACAGAAGCAGGAAACAGACCCTGGAGCGAAAGGGGCCCCGACTTGGGGCAGGTTTTGACAGGTGCGGGTTGCCCAGAGAGGACAACAGGGGTGGACACGTGGCGTTTGGGAGGAGAGCCACCTGCAGGAGTGCAGGAGTGGACATGGGGTGACTGAGGAAGGGTCTACCCAGACCCCCCCACACACACAGACACACGTGGCGCTGGGGGAGGCTCTGCCCGGGGCCGTACCTTGGTCAGCAGCAGGACTCGCTTCTGCAGCCTCCGGGCCTGAGCCTCACTGGTCTCCCGCCGCTTGCGCTCCTCCAGCAGCCGGCTGCCCACCTGGCGGACCTCGTCCTGAAGCTGCTGCCGGGCCTTCTCCAGCCCTCGGGCACTGCAAGGGCAAAGGGTCGACGTGAGGCCGGTGCACCCAACCCCCAACACAGCCCCCACACAGACCCTCGGGGCCCGGGATGCACTGCCACTGCTCCTGGAACCTGCAATGGCCACACGCAGAGCCCAGGGCCGACGTGAGGCTGGTGCAGCGCCCCCAGCACAGCCCCCCCAGCCCCCCAGGCGGGCCCTTGCTATGGGCGCTCCTGAAGCCTGAGACGGCACCGCCGCACATGTGCGCCATCACTTCCTCACTCTGAATAGCTACTTAGTACCTTTCAGGAGTTTCTGGACTCCCAGCCGACACCCTGGGTGATCCCGGAACGCATGGCGGAGGCGGCCCGCTCCACACACAATGGGGCAGATTGTGGGAGCACGATTGCCGAGCTGGCTCTGAATGAGCCCAATCACGGTGCGTCCCTGACTCACAGTGACAGATGTGCGTGGGGTGGCAGCGCCTAGCCGTTCCACGAGCATAGCAGAGCCAAGGCCTGAGGCGCGTCTGCGGCCCGGGGAGCCTGCTGCCCCACTGGGGCTGACCGGAGGCAACGGGCGCTAAGGCGGGGTCCGGGAAGTGCCTTCGCCCCACCAGAGCTGCTGACCTTCCGGCCGGCTCTGCGCTCTAAGTGTCTCCCTCCCACTCCAGGCCCACGGCCTCAGCCTCAGCCCACCCTCACCAATTGTACCCTTGCTCTGCGCTGGTCAGTCCTGTGCACAGGCACAGACAGGGCTGGGGCAGGTGGCAGGGCACAGCGCGGACACTGACGAGGTGAGGGCCTGTGCCGCAGAGCACGGTGGGGTGGGGGCCCATGCTGCAGCCAGCCCTCCACACAGACCCTTGGGGCCCAGGTGCACTGCCACTGCTCCCGGAACCTGAAATGGCCACATGTACATGTCCCAAGCCTGCAGGTGGGGAGCACCAAGCCCTCACATTTGCAGGCGTCAGAGTCGCGGCTGAGGGCCTCCCCAACAAGCCCAGGGCCTCACTCGATGGCGGGCACCTTGGGGAGCACAGAACCGGCTCTGAGAGACGTGCTGCCCACCAGGCACAGGGCCGTGACTGGGCGCAGGGCTATGTGCAGGCAGCTGGGAGGGACAGAGAGCCGCAGACTCTGAGAGGGGTGGCAGTGCCGGTCCTCAGGCCATGGGACACAGGGAGCACTCACAACGGCTTAGAGGCCTGGTCCCAGCACAGCGCCCGGCGTGGGGGCAGATGGACAACTCACTGACACGCTGACACTGTGACGGGCTGGAAGGAAATGTGCTCCCCTGAGGAGCTAAGGGAGGGAGGAGAGGGGACAGAGGACAGTCGTGGGTGCCCTGAAGGGGCGGGGGGGCTACCTGCTCATCTCGGGGGGGGGGGGCCCAGAGGACACTGAAGGAGAAGGCACTGTGCCTGCTGTCTCAGGGAACCCTGGGACTGGAGCTATGAGGAGGAAGAGGAGGGGAGACGAGAGAGGTGAGAAGTGAGGATGCCGTGGGGTGGCAGAGAACAAGGGAACAGGACAGCAGGCGGGACCGGACCACACGCAACCCTGCCCTTACACAGGCGAAGGACGGTAGGAGGAAGCCTGACAGCTGGAAGGGACATGAAGTCCAAGGGGGTGTTTCCTCTGTTTTAAAAGTGCGAAATAGAGCACCATCACGCCAGAACCGGCAAAGAGCTAGGCGGGGAGACCTGGGGTCCTGGTATGCAGACAGGAGGAACCACCGAGTCAGCAGGAAGACGGGGACAAACGGCCCAGTGGCGGGTCCACCTACATAGGCAAGCAGTCTTCTGCCGACTCCAGGAATCCAGCCCCAAACTGGGTTTTCAAACCACCTGCCACTGCACAGCGCGCCCCATCCCTGAACGTGAATGAGGGGGAGCCCAGGTTCCATCAGAAAGGGCAGCTCACCCCACAGGCCCCACAAGCCATGGCACCACAGCTCAGTAGCATCTGGGAAGCCAAGTCCCAGGGCCCCATCCCCAATACTAGGGCCACGCCACGGCTCTACAGGCCAACACCAGGGCCCACACCGCCAGCTCTGCACACCAACACCGGGGCCCATGCCACCGGCTCTGCACGCCTACACCAGGGTCCATGCCACTGGCTCTTTCCTGACAGGAATAGTCTCCCCATTCAACCTCAGCCTTTCTTGTAAGGTAAAGAGAAAACTCATAAAAAATTAACTCTCAAGTCCCATGGTGGGGTTGAACTCCAAGGTCACTGGCATTTCTGCAAACCTTTGGGAGTTCAAAGTGAAGTTCTCAGTTCTCAGAGGGAGAACCAGGAGTGTTCATTGATCGGGGCCCCTCAGAGCTCAGGTCTGCCGACCTGAAGCAGGCTGGCCTTTCAGAGCTCATCTGTGTGCTGTGGGGCCTCCGTCAACCTGACAGCAACGTTCATCCAAAAGCTCCAACCCTAAGAAGGCCGACTTCCAGGAGCACCGAGGGAACACAACACCCACAGGTGGAGAGGCGTCTGGGAGATCTTCTGCAGGACACGTGGCATCCTGGTCCCACACCCCCTCTCAGCACCCAGCCGTGCTACACACCCGGCCACTAAGGAAAGGGCGTCTGTGCAGTCAGACGGAGTAGGGTGACCCACCTCCAGGGAGACCAGCCTCAGAAGAGGACCTGGCCAGGCGGCGTCAGCCCTGAGGAGGGCGGCCACGCTTTCCTGAGCACCCCGAGTCTTGGCCGGCTGTGAGCAGATAGTGAAAGTAGGCACCCTGCCATGTGTCGTCTGTCACACCATGCTGGCTGGCATGCTGCTGTGATCCTGGAAGCCATGTCACTCCCCAGCAGTTCACACACCAGCAGGGTCACTCGTGGCACACAGGTTTCAGTGGGGCTTCCAGACTAACACAGACTGGGAAGAGAGCCCTGGTGACTGTCTCCAAAAATCGGCCAGCAGACCCGGACCCTTGCTCTGGGCCCATCATCAGACCAGCGGCTGCAGGAAGGCAGTGTGTTTGGTGAAGCAGAGGCCGGCGGGGGGCAGTGGACCTTCAGTGAGACAGACTGGCATGACGGCCACAACAACAAACCCCAACACTCTGGTGATCGTGGGGGTGACGCAGGACCGGGCAATGTTCCATACTGTCGTCCACAGGTTGTCATGAGTTGGGGCGGACTCCACAGCTGCTATCTGTTTGTCTGTCTGTCTGCCTACCTCATCAAGCTGTCAATCTGTCTGTCTATAGCATCCTGGCTGCTTGTCTATGTATCTGTCTATCATCTCATCCTATCTATCAATCTATCATCTAGCTATCTATCTCATCTTGTCTGTTTGTCTGTCTGTCTACCTACCTATCACCTATCTGTCTATCTACCTATCTATCACCTATCTGTCTGTCTATCTACCTATCACCTATCTGTCTGTCTATCTATCTATCTAGGCCTGCATAACCATGCCCAGGCCCAAATTCATAGTAAGACTGACTCTGAGCTCTGGTGGCATAGTGCCTAAGGCATTTGACTACTAACCAGAAGGTTGGCGGTTCAAACCCACCAGCCACTCCTTGGAAGGAAATTTGGGCAATCCACTTCTGTGGAGACGCTGCCTCAGAAACCCAAGGAGGGGTCGCTGTGAGTCTGACTCAACAGCGGTGCATTTTGGAGTGTTCTGAGGTACACATCACCTTGCTGACAGCAGCACTTGGGTACGATGTTCTCACACAACACAGGGTGACACAGGAAGCTGAGTCCTGCAGATTGTCCCTGATGATTAGCCGGACACACTAATTAGGACACACTAATTAGGCTGAGCCCCTGGAGGTCCCCAAGGGGTTAAGATACATCATACCTCTGCTGGGTTTCTGAGACTGTACATCTTCCCAGAAGTGGATTGCCCCGTCTTCCTTCCGAGGAGCGGCTGGTAGGTTTGAACTGCCAGCCTTCTGGTTAGTAGTCAAATGCCTTAGGCACCGCACCACCAGAGCATCTGACTCTGTCTGTGTACTTTGTTGTTGTTGTTGTTATGTGCCGTCGAGTCGGACCCGACTCATAGCGACCCCTCCTTGGGTTTTCGAGGCAGTATCACTACGGAAGTAGATTGCCCCATCTTCCTTCCGAGGAGTGGCTGGTGGGTCTGTGTACTTACTGGGTCTTAATAACTACATTGAATAATTACCAAAAAAAAAAACAAAAAACCCAGGACCGTATTAATAAAACTTTTATTCAAACAAGGTCCCAGATGGCTCTTTGCTCTTGGGGTCCTGAGGAACAGGGCTCAGTGCCCACAAGCCTACAGTGGGGCCTCTCACCCATCAGTGTGAGTGCATGTCTGTGTGGATTTAAGTGTATGAGCGCATGTGTGTGCATAAGTGCATGTGAGTGTATGTGTACAAATGTGTGAGCATGTGTATGTTGGGAGGGTGAGTGTGAGTGCATGACTGCGAGTATATGAATTCATGTGAGTGTCAGTGCACAAGTGTGAGTGTACTATGTACACATGTGCATGTGTGTGAACATGTAAGTGTGAGGGCATGTGTGTGCATGAGTTTATGAATGCATGAGTGTGGGTGCATGTGTGTGCACATGTACATGCTTGTGAACATGTGGGTGTGGGTGCATGTATGTGGGTGAGTGCATGTGTGTACATGAGTGTGAGTGTGAAACAGGCAGAAGAATAATGGTCCTGGTGACAGTGACCGTCTCTGTGGGGCAGTGGCTGTAGGAAGCCCTGGGAGGTGGACGAGGCCACAGCAGCACAGAGCTGACCTGGGCCTCTGTCCCAAGGCTGTCCCCAGATGAGGTGGGGCTGAAAGAGAAGCAGCTTTGAAGAGCAAGGGGCCAGACGCAGCATCTGCAGAGACCAAGTGAGACCAAAGGAGCGGCTAAGGAAGAGATGCCAGCCCTCCAGTAAGCAGCCCGACACCACGGCACCAGTGTCCACAGCAGACACCCACCTGGGCAGGCCAAGCAAGCCTACAAACACCCACAGCCTACGGTCCACACCAGGTCCTTGTGCCCTCCGCTGCCCTGGCGTACCTGGCTCATGGCCTGCTCTCCCGTAACCTTCCCTGATGCTGCCACCTTGCCCAATGTGCAGGAGGCAAACCCTACTGGGGCTCGGTGCCCAGGAACACCTGTCCCTGGAGGGGGCAGGCATGCATCGCTTGGCTCCCTGGGGAGGAGGGTCAGCACCGTGACCCTTGCTCAATGCCGGCCCCTGGCTCAGAGAAATGCCTCTGGTGGAACAGACAGGAAGGAGATGAGCGTGGTTGATCATCAGCTCCCAGGCCTCTTGTGCCTCAGGGAGCGCTGAGGGTTCACCGTCCTGTGAACACTCCTCATGTACTCCCCTCCCTGCCCCCACCTGGCGGGGGTCTGGAGGGCTGACACTCAGCTTGAGAAATGCCAGCTCCACACAGCTCACTTCTCTGAACTTTAAGGACGGAAGCAGACAGCAGCAACCTTTATCGGCAAGATAGTGCCCATCAGGATCGTGGGGCATCTCTGCTCACATGGCACAGAGGGGCACAGGGCAGTAGGGCTCCTGTGACGGCACTGTCTCAGGAGAAAACAGCCCCAATATGGATCGGGTGGTGGCCAGCCTGCCATGGGCTGGCATCAGGAAGGCCTAGGACAAACAGAGGGGCAAACTGTCCAGGGAGAGCTGGGACATGCAGAGTGACGGGCTGGGCTCGGGCCAGACCCTACTCAGTGGCTGTGTGGCTATGGATACTGGAACACGGCTCTGCCCCACAAGATTTCACAGGGAAGGGTGTGTGTGCAGGACTCGTGCAGGCCTGGCCCGTGATGGGTACTCACAGCGTTCCTCCCTCCACCCACTGTGCACCAGCCCCTGGGTGCTCCGGACACCACACAGGTGAATGCACACCTCTGCCACCCAGTGACAGCTCAGAGCAGGGACAGGGCAGGTGGGACACGCAGGATGGGGCTAGGCCTAACGGGCAGGGGGCTTTCACTGCTGGGCTCAGAGCAGGGACACGGCAGGTGGGACACGCAGGATGGGGCCAGACCTAAAGGTGGGGGCTTTCTAAAGTGCGTGTCCAGCTGGCCGGGGCACCAGGCCGAGCTGGTCCCATGGGTGGGAAAGACTCTGGGACATGGCAGAAAGCACAGGCCTCAGGAAGGGGAATGCTGAAGGCGGCCGAGCTGAGAGGTCACCTGCATAGCAACGGAAAATCCCAGAAGCCATCTGCAGTGGGCAAACCCATCAGGAAGACGACTCATCCAAAGCCACCAGGGACTGGTCCCTGGGTGTGTAAGCTTAACACTTTGCTACTCAAGGTGGTGGTTGGGACCTTCCCAGAGGTGCCACAGAAGACAGACCCAGAAAAGTGCTTCCCAGAGTTCAGCGGCGGAGAATCCCATGGAGCCCAGGTCCTCTGACGTGTACATGTCGCCATGCTTCCCAAAGTCCAGCCGCAGAGAACCCCATGTGATGTACACAGGTTGCCATGAGCTGTAACCAACTGTCAGCCACTGGGTCTGGTTCTTCTAGTTTGTTTGGTGAAAGGAACCCACCCAAGTGTCAGGCCCTCCAGCATACTTCCCTGGTACTGAGCAGAGGACAAAGGGTCCTGGGCCCAGGAGGATGGCAAGGTGGGAGAGGAATCCCAGTCAACCCCGTGCGGCCCCAGGCACTGGCTCTCCTTGGCTGAGCCTGACTCTCCACATGGGTCTAATTCGGAGGGAGCGAACAGGCAGGGATGCCGACACCACGAAGTGATGATGCTCCTCACACTGTGAATGTGCATGTCCCCACAGGTGTCAGGAGTCCCGGGGGACAGGCTAGGAGGTGGCGAAAAGGAGGCAGGTCACTCACCCGGGGCAGCAGACAACCCAGAGGGAGATGCCGTCAGTCCCCCGGAGAGAGTGCGGAAGGGCCTGTCAGGAGAATGAGCCCCGGCTCTGAAGGGCGTGGAGGAGGAGCCTGTCTATGAGGGGGTTCAGCCACGGGCACCCCAGCCTGTGCAGGCACCTCACATGGCCCCAAGTCGGGGACTAGGGAGGCCAGGGAACCCTGACTTAGAGAGGAGGGGCTGCATCCACAGGCCCAGACGCCCTGCACGGCCTCTCTGAGCAGGTGAGGCGGGGTGCCCGATCCCTGCCGCACCCCATCACGCCCCCCCAGACAGAAGGGGAGTGCGAGCCAGCGCAGGCAGGAAGCACGCGCGGCGGCATGATACCGGCCAGCCCAGCTGCTGTGCACAGATTAGGAGACAGGAAACGCAGCCCGGTGAGCAGAGCTCTGGAGAAAGCTGATCTCATGGGCCATTGTCGCAGCTTCTGCGCTGCAGCCCCGGCACTCAGGACGCAATCTTCCCACTGAATGACTCTCCCACAAAGAGACACTCAAGCCCCACGCACCCCTACTGCCCCCCAGACTGCCAAGGCCCAGCCAGGAGACCTGGCGAGGGGACCACAGGAATGTGCTCACACCCAGCAAGGCCTTCTGCCCGGGGCCGGGAGACAAAGGATACATGTCAGACCAGAGGTGTCCAACACTGCCCACCACCAGGTACTGTCCACAGTCACCATGAACTGCCCACTGCCACATACTGTCCCCCGCCACATATAGCCCACACAGCCACCACGTACTGCCCACCGCCAGGTACTGTCCACACAGCCACCATGAACTGCCCACTGCCACATAATGCCCACCCAGCCAGCATGTACTGCCCACCGCTAGGTACTGCCCACACAGTGCCCCACTACCATATCCCACATTCTGTGGCCATTAGCCTTGTCTGCAGACGTGGAGACCCAGGCTCAGGGGCAGCATGTGGAGGGTCACCCAGCTGACCACCAATGCAGCAGAGTCAGACTCAGGCTCACCTGAGTCCCAACCTGCTGCCACCAAGTCCCTTCTGACTCCTGGTGGCCTGGGCATCGTCGAGCTGAGCCCAGCGGGGCTCCCTAGACTGTGACCTTACGGACGTATGCTGCCACATCAGTGGGGTTTTCTTGGCTGTAATCTCATGGACGTACTCTGCCAGACTTTTCTTCCTTAGCACCCCTGGGTGGATTTGGGTTTGTAGCCGAGTGTCTGCCACCAAGGCCCTTGTCATCCATCCCTGTCAGCTCCCCCACACAGCTGTGGTGACCTGACACCCCAATCCAATGCAGCCTCCAGTTACCCAGCACCCATCTGGGCAAAAGGACACAGCCATGATCCTGCCATCAGAGCGCAGCTGGGGAAGACTTGTTCAAGCAACAGCCCCAAGTCTCGTGCTGGGCTGGGCTGTCCCCTTCGCAGCCATCTCAGGAGCCCCAAGTCTCGCGCTGGGCTGGGCTGTCCCCTTCGCAGCCATCTCAGGAGCCCCAAGTCTCGCGCTGGGCTGGGCTGTCCCCTTCGCAGCCATCTCAGGAGCCCCAAGTCTCGCGCTGGGCTGGGCTGTCCCCTTCGCAGCCATCTCAGGAGCCCCAAGTCTCGCGCTGGGCTGGGCTGTCCCCTTCGCAGCCATCTCAGGAACCCCAAGTCTCGCGCTGGGCTGTCTGCCGGGCCACCTCTCTGCCCAACGGCACAGCCTTGCCTGTGATGAGCCAGCCCCCGGCAGCAGAATACGGCACTCTCCCTCTCAGGGGTCTCCCAGCGACAGGCCGGCCTCCACATCACCACACAGTGCTTAGTCCTGGCAGCACCAGCACACCGGGCGTGTCGGAGCCTCTACTCAGGCAGAACTATCCCCGACCCCCACAGAGAAGGAAGCAGATCAGTGTGCCTGCGAAGAAAGACCATCCTAGCCCAGGCTCGGAGCCCAGCCAGAGGGTCACATCCAAGACAGTGTGCAAGGTCTGGCCTGGCCCCACTGTCAGACTCAGAGACCGGAGCACAACCTGCATCAGGGCTGGCCGAGTAGTGAGTCCCATTCCTGTGTGCAAGCCCCTGTCCCCACACCTGACTTCTGAGAGCAAGTAACAAGGGCCTTTCTCTACAAAAGGACCCTTTAAGGCAAAGCACCCCACGTCCTGGAACAGCACTGAGATCACGTGTGCCTGGCCCTTGACTAAAGGGAAGTGGGGCTTCAAGGCCAGGCTCACCTACAGGACCAGCTCACCTACAGGGCAGAGCAGGTGCACAGCTGGGCTTCTCCCACCGGACCACGACCCACGCCAGAACATGTAACACAGGCTCATGGTGGAACACACTGGAACATGGCCCAGTCTGTAACAATTGTTACACGCTGTAACCTGGCCCACACTGTAACTCACAGGCTCATGGTGGAACATGGCCCATGCTGTAACACATTGGAACATGGCCTAGGCTGTAACAGTGCCATATGCTATAACATGGCCCGTGCTGCAACATACTGGAACATGGCCAAAGCTGCAACACTGTGTTACATACTGTAACGTGGCCTATGCTGGAACAGGGCCCATGCTGTAGCATGGTGTTACATGCTATAACATGCCCCATGCTGGAACATACTGGAACATGGCCAATGTTTTAACACAGTGTTACTGCTGTAACATGGCCCATGCTGTAACTTGTTGTAACAAAGGTCCATGCTGGAACACGGTGTTACACATTATAACATGGCCCATGCTGGAATATACTGGAACATGGCCAAGGCTTTAACAGAGTTACATGCTGTAACACAGGTCCATGCTGGAACACGGCCCATGCTGGAACACAGTGTTACATACTGTAACATGGGCCCACGCTGGAACACAAGAGCTGCTTATTCACAAATGAAGATGATATGACAGGGAGGCAGGGAGGCAGGGAGACAACAGAGCCCTGAGCCCAGCAGCCGGAAGCAGGCGAGATGAAGAAGGTACATGTTGGCTCCCCAGCACAAGGGCACCTCCCGGGAAGGAAGGGGCAGCTGTTGGCCGGGCAACTGAGATCTGAGGACGGGGCAGGAAACGGCCTCACAAGGGGCGGCGACCCCACAGGGCCCAGGAAACATGCTCAGCTGTTTCCCTGTCCCCCTACTCGGTTCCACTTACCCCCACCGTAACCTTTATGGCCTCCCGTCAGCCTGCTTTGGGTTTAGTTGGCTCTTTCCTCAGCTTCTGAAGGTGGAAGACTAAGTCGCTGATTTGTGACCTTCCCTCATCCTCAGTGTGGGCCCTTCCAGCCATAACCCTCCTGGAACCCTACCCTCCCCGGCCGGGCTGGGCCGTGCTCACAGCCCGTTCATCTCGGGGAGCTTCTCACTTCCTCATGAGCTCTTCTTCGGCCGAATGCTCGTCCAGGAGCGTGGTGTCTAACTTGCATGTGTATGAAGTTTCCAAGTCTCCTCCTGCTACTGATTTCCCCCATGGTGGTTGGAGGACACACGTCATACGACTTCAGTCTTTGAAAATGTACTGAGCCTTGTTTTGTGGCCTGTCCTGGGGAACGAGCCCTGGACACCAGAGGAGAATCTGTACCCTGATGTCCTCTGGCAAGTGCCCCACAGACATCTCCAGGCCTAAACCTGCCACCAACAGAACAGAGCACCAGCCCTGTCTCAGAAGCCCCCACACAAGCTCAGAGAGAGGGGCTACAGAGTCTCCTGGGCGGCCCTGCACACCAATCACACAGACCCAGTCCAACCCTGGAGACACGGCAGGAACCAGGGTCCCACTGGGAACAATGCAGCCTGACCTGACCTGCATATCTGCAGGCTACTGAAGAATCGGTGCTCATGCCCAGGGCAGGGCCCGGTGGACTGGAAACATCTCACACGAAGGGAAGCCACTTGAACCAGAGCACAAACAAGAACACCCAGACACAGGCATCTGCAGGGCTGACATGCGTGTGTGGCCCAGACACATCCTGGGTACAGGGCTGCAGGCCCCTGAGATACTGTCCCTGGGGAAAGGGGTGCAAGCTCCCACAGACACCATCCCCGGATACAGGGCTGCAGGCCCCCAGAGACACTGCCCCAGAGACCACGTCCCAGGGAGGACCCGGGGTCTCTGGCCCCCCCAGGAGGAGCTGCCATGTTGGAGGCCAGTGTCCATGGGCCACATTTATTCCACAGGCGGGCATCCCCCCAGCTCCACAGGACAATCCCCAGCTCTCAGCATCCCTTAAGGTATGTGGTCCCTGCAGGAGGAGAGGCTGGTAACAGAGGAAAGTGCTCCTCACACCTCGTTCCCAGGAAGTCGGGCTGGAGACTCCATCTGTCGAGGTCAGCATCTCAGAGCCGCCCGGACAACACCACATACACAGGCAAAGGACTGGCCGAGCTGCACGCCCATTGGAGACAACAGTAAAAAGAATGGGCCATTTAAATGCTGAGAATGGTAAGTGCTTACAAAGCGTTTTACATAAAGAAGATCCCAGAGGCTCCTCCTGCTGCAAAGCAGAACCAGGGGGCCGCCAGGACCCTGCGAGCTGGAACAGCAGCCCCTCCCGGTCCAAAGCCCCTCTAGCTGCTACAGAGCTGGGCCTTCTCTGCGGTGGTCAGCTGGGGAGCCCACGGCCACCAGGATGGTTTCCCATGGCCCAGCCACGGTTCAACCCTCTGCCACGGTGTCGTCCCTCCTCCAGGACCACCTCTTCCACCCTGGCCGGGCTCGAGCCCCTCTGCTCCAAAGCCCTCCTCTTTCTCCTGCGTCTGCTCTGGGCCCCCTTACTCACCCACCCTTCCATCAGGTCCCTTTGGGTGCTGCCCCCCCCTCGAACAGCTCTCCACTCGCCACACTCTCATTGGGGTGAGGGGCAGCCCCAAAACGTTCCCAAAACACTGGAGCCCCTCCATGGTGGCACACTCCATCTCCACGTCAGACCAGGTGCCACACGCTGCAGAGGGCAGAGGCCCCCCCAGTGCCAAGGAGGAAGCCGGGAGGAATGTTCTGAACATGTGAATGGAAGGGGCACCCTGAGTCATCAGACACACCAGGGACACAGCAGTGCACCTGCAGAAGACCGAGGTGCGAGGGGACTCACAGTGCAGCCACCCAGGCTCTGTGGATTGCTGGGTGCACGGGGCCCCTCGGGACTGAGAAGAGGACAGAGCAGACCAGCCCCCGCTCTCAGGACAGCATAAGTGCATCTCAGAGAGGCACCAGGAAGCCAGGACAACAGGCTCTTCACCCAGCCACCCAGGAAGCATGTAACAGCAGGAGCAACGGCACAGGGGACAGTCACCACCCACACCCAGGAACAAGCACATGTGACAAACACATCGTCCCTTGCTGGGGGCTCCTCGGCATTCAAACACAAAAGTACACTGAGGCCCCCCACAAAAGCCAACTTGCTGCCCTCGGGTGGACTCCAGGGCGCAGCCCCAGGCGTGTCGGGGAAGAGCCGCTCTCTGGGGGGGCCCAGTGCCTGAACAGGGACGATGGTGACGGGACGGACAATGGCCATCGTCATCATCATCACCATCATCCTCATCACAGGCCAGCAGCTGCCATCTCGTGGCACAGACCCTGTCCCGGGTGCCACGCTGAGCACCTGGCAAGCTTCGGCCTGTGTAGTCCTCACGGCAGCAAGGAGGCAGGAACCATCAGCCCTCGTTTGAAACAGAAGGACAGTGAGGCCCAGCAAGGCTGAAGGCTGGGCTCAGGCTCAGAAGCAGACGTGAGACTGGGGTGGGGGCGACTGCGGAGCCCACGCCCATAGCCCTGGTTCAAGCAGGGCGCGCCTTCCTGCTCGGGGCTCAGACGTCACTTACGGAGCTGTGCTGAGCGCGGGCTCTCACACATTACAACATCCAGCACAAGGCTCTGACAGAAGCAACGAGAAAGCAACCAGAACGTTCAAACCCACCCCACTGCTCACGGACACTTGATCTGCATGTGTAGGCTGGCAGGCAGGGACTTCACTCAACGCCACGATACGGCCGGTGAAATAGGACATCACGTGATGAGGACATGGTGCGAACGTGCCCATACCAAGAACAACTCATTCGCTGGTTTTCCAGGCTCCTGAATGTCCCCAGAGGCACCATGAGGGAAAGGCCTGACAAGGCTACCGAAAAACAAGCCACAGCCACTCCTTGGGAGGAAGGCAGGTGAGCTGCGTCCATGGAGATGCCTCCTCGGAGACCCAGGGAGGGTCACTGTGAGCCGGGTCCTCTGGAAACTCCCCGGAGGGAAGGTTGGGCAAGCTGTGTCCATAGAGATGCTGCCTGAGACCCAAGGAGGGTCACTGTGAGTTGGGTCCACGGGAAACTCCTCGGAAGGAAGGCTGGGCAGTCTGCTTCCACAGAGGTGCCACCTTGGAAACCCAGGGAGGGGGGACTGTGAGTTGAATCAGCTCCACAGCAGTGAGTGAGTGAATCCTTATGAGGGGAGCTCTGGTGGCGTAGTGCCTAAGGCACTTGACTGCTAACTGGAAGGCTGGCGGTTCAAACCCATCAGCCACTCCCTGGAAAGAAGGTTGGGCAATTTGCTTCCATAGTGACTCCGCCTCAGAAACCCCAGGAGGGCTTGCTGTGAGTCAGAGCCAACTCCATAGCAGTGAGTTTGGGTTTGGTGTTGGTTGGAAACTCTATGGAGGCAGCTCCGCCCCAACGTGCCGGGGGCACCACGAGTCAGAGCCGACGCCACGGCAGCTGGACTCACATCGTGGTGCTAGCGTTTTAGGAGGCTCGGTGGCACGGTGGTTAAGCACTCAGCTGCTAATCGAGAAGTCTGCATTTCGAACCCACCAGCCCCTCAGCAGGAGAAAGGTGTGGCCGTCTGCTTCTGCACAGCTGACAGCCTAAAAGAACTCTACGGAACAGTTCTCCTCTGTCAGGGGATCGCCGAGTTGTCATCAACTCAATGCCACCAACACCAACAACATCTTATTTAAACAAACCCCTCTACTGTTGTTGTTGTTGTTATGTGCCACCGAGTCATCTCCCCACTCTGCTGCCACCGTATTTCACCTGACAGTCTGAGCACTAGTCAGTCAGCTGGCACGGTGCTTGCAAAGGAGGCGAGGAACGGCCGTCATCACAGCAGTGGTGGCTGGTGGCCTTCTGGCGTCTGCAGTCCGCTAGTGTTCACACGGGTCCTCAAGCCCCCACCCACAAGGGACTCCACCCCCCAGGAGCATGCCAGGCCCAATGCCTCCTCGGGCAGGCCATAACCAGGGGGCCGGCAAGTGAGGTCATAAACACGGACCCTTCCCTAAAGAGCTGTGTCAGGACAGGACACCTGACAGGAAGGAGTGGGAGCCACCCTCCAGCACCTCAGATCCAACAGAAAGTGGGGAGGGACCTGGGCACGTGGTACCGACTCCGAGGGAGATATTGACACGGCCGTGCGACCAGTGAAGTCTCTGTAACACGGTAATTAAAGGGACTCGCTGACAGAGTCCCTGTCATTAGTGACTGCAGACAAATCACTCCATCAGCGAGGGGAGCATGACAAAGCCGGCGGGGGACAGCGAGGTGCTAATCCACACTGCCGCTCCCGCCGCCCGAGCTGGCCATGAGCCGCCCTGCAGAAGGCATGCTCAGTGATGGATCAGACTTCTCTTAATTGCCCCCCTCTGTTGAGATGGGCAGTGAAAGGGGACTCGAGGACAGTGTGTGCACACGTGCAGGGAGGCCAGGCAGGTGCTCCAAGAGCTAAGACGCACCTCGGAAGAAAAGAATACTGCAGCAGAGAGGGAGCAGCGGGGGCCCCAGGGCTGCATCTGCAATGACTCGAATCCACGGAAGTTCTTTCCTTCAAAACTCTGTATACAGGTCAAGAGCAGTGGGGACAGGGGGGCTGATTTCAGCGGCAGCAGAGGGAATTTTTCTAGAAACTTCCAGCTGCCTGCTCTTGGTAGCTACCGTGTATTGCAGTTTTCAAGGAAGACACCTGCTGACTGAAGGCAGGTTCTGAAGCACAATCAAATGGGTCTCCTTCCTGCTCTCCTCCACCGGGGACTAGAGCCCTGGGCACAGACCCGAGGCAGGAGCCAGGCAGCAGGAGGCCGGCGACGTGCCATGAGAAAGGGGCAGTGCCCATAGTTTCCGCTTCACAGAGTGCAGCATCCAACTCCTTTTCCTCTCGCCAGGCTCTCAGTTGTGGTCTCAGTCCTGGAAAGGTGAAGGGGTTGTTGCATTGGGTTTCAAAGCACGGCTTAGAGTTGGACCCTCTGTTTACTCTCTGTGTGACGCTAGACAGAAGCGGCTGTCCCAGCTGCCAGCAGAGAGGTGTTCCCTGGGTCGAGCAGGCCCGTGACAGCAGGCCAGCGGCAATAAGCATGTCTTAACACACCCCCACCCTGTCTTGCCCCAGACAAGGGGGTGGGGGCAGGAGGCAGGAGTGCTTCTAACTGATTGCGGCCCAGCAACGCCAGCAGCCCGATCAGAGGCCCTCCACAAAGACCTGCTGAGCCCCGGCAAAGCTGTGCAGGCCACAGGTGACAATGGGCCTCCCCAGGCCCTACAGTCCAAAGGGGCCACCAGAAACAGGCAGTGGGGTGGGGAAAGGGTCCTCTGAAATAGCAAAGGGACCTTGGGACTCACGTCATGTTTCATCATGGCCCGGCTCAGAACCTGCAGTGGCATCTACCCCTGTTGGGAAACCATCCAACCTTCCACCGTGCCTCCGCCTGGCCTGGTTCCTCACTATCTCTCTCACATCTCTCCCCTCCCTGGGTCACTGGGTTCCAGCCACTTCTCCCACTTTCTGCCCCTCAGATGTGCCAAGCTGACCCCCATCCCAGGTCCCCTGTGGCCCGCTGCTCCCGCTCCCACAGGCCTCTGCACCGCTATTTCCTCCTCATCTCTTAAGACACACATCACCTCCTCAGAGAGTCTGCCCTTCAGCACCTAAACAGCATCCCACCACCCAGGCATGTTCTAGGACAGTTACAGGATTCCAGCTGTATGTCCATGTGCCCAACCCCCTTTCTCAGCACTCAGCAATGGGCTCTACACAGGCAGGTGACCAGTGAGTTGCTACTTGCTGGCTAGATGAAGGATGGATGAGTTGATGGGTCAGTGAATGGAAGGAAAGAAAGAAGCAAGAAAGGAAGTGAATGGATGGATGGATGAGTGGATAGATGCTCAGGTTGATGGGTCGATGATGGATGAATGGAAGGGTTGATGGGTCGATGGATGGGTGGATAGATGAAATAAGGAAGGAAAGAAACAAGGAAGGAAAGGTAAGTGAATGGATGGATGGATGAGTGGATGGATAGACAGGCTGATGGGTCGATGAAGGACGGATGCATGGATGAGTGGATGGATGGACAGGTTGGTGGGCTGATGATGGATGGATGGATGGGTTGATGGGTCAGTGGATGGGTGGATAGATGAAGGAAGGAAAGAAGCAAAGAAGGAAAGGTGACTGAGTGAATGGATGGGTGGATGAGTGGATGGATGGATGATGGATGGATGGATAGATGGATGGAAGGAAGGATACTCGTCTATGACATTCCAAAAGACATGTCAAGTTGATACAGAAATCAAAGTGCCAAAGAGTTAACCTCTTAAATAGAACCAGGTTAAACCTCTACTGTGACCCTCCATGGCTGCTCTGAAGCATTAACTGTCCACTATCGATGAAGCAAAAGTACACAAAGGCATTAAGCAGAAGATTCACAGGCTGCGAAAGGGGCCAGAACCTGGGGCAGGGGTTCACCAAGAGAAGCTTCAGCAGTGGCCGAGTGGTGGGCTATTACTCAAGCGGGGGCAGGAGGGGAAGTGAGTGAAGCTGGCTTCCTCCGTCTCACCCTCTGCCCCCACTGACCAGCCGTGGGATCGAGTCCATGCAACCCTACCCGATCCCTGCAGGTAAAGAAGGGACTTCTCCACAGACAGTTCATCCCAGACACCTGCTCCCCACCCTGCTGCCCCACGATGCCCAAGGCAGGGTGAGGACGCTGGAAACATCACACCCAGATTAAAAGGGAAAGGCAGTGTGGCAGAACGCAGGGACAGACAGACAGCGTAGTCACAGACAGAGTCAGACCGGAGCCAGGAAAAGCAATCAAATCCCCAGCCACCTACTCCAAGCCCACGTCACATCACCCACCCTCCACACGTTGATGGAGCTCTGAAGAGCATGCCTTCCGAAGAAACACGTTTCCAGAACTTGTCAAAAAATAATGACACAACATCTATTTCAAAAAGTAAGTTCAAGTCCAGACTTATGTGCAGCTGCCATAAAATCTAAACTTTCCCAGGCTTTGCTTTCTCCCAGAATCACATACGGCTACCTTGCCCAAAGAGCCCTGGCCTAGCCTGGGGAACGTTCCACCCAGTAACCAGGTGCTGCAACTCCGTGTCAGAGTAGGGTCGTCTCCACAGTGTTTCCAACAGCTGATTTTCCAGAGTAATCACCAGGACTTTCTTCCGAGGCGCCTCTGGGTAGGCTCGAACCCCCAACCTTTTGGTGAGCAGCCGAGTGCATTACCTGTCTGTGCCACCCAGGGCCTCTGACCACTCCAAAGGGGCAAGGGAAGAGTCTTGATCACCTCTGCTGTCTGCCAGCTGTCCCACCTATGGGAGTTGGGTAAGGAACAAGTGGGGGAAACAGACTGGCTGGGGATTCTTGTCAAGGACGGTGCACCATTTCTTTTTAACAACTCAATGGCAATTAATATCGACAACAGAGCCATTTACAACCAGCTGTTTGTCTTCAAATACATGGAGATGGTCCACGAGGCTTCTGCAAGGACTAATTCAGTGGAGAAGGAATTGGTCCTTTCTACAAGGACCCTACAGTGGAGGGGTTGGGGGAGAGAATGGACCCAGCTGCATCGGAGCTGAGGGACAGGTAGGTGGTGGACAGTGGGGACAGGTGCAGGGGCTAAGCCAGGGTAGGTGGTGGACAGCGCAGGCACTCTGCCAACATGCAGGCAGGTCGGCTACTGCCAGCTCCTCCCCAGAGAACTATGGATACATTAAATACTTTGAAAGCCCCAGTTTCATCTGTAAAATGACAACAATCCCCACCTCAGAGGGCTTTTTCCTTTGAAACAAACTGTAATTGGGAATCCTTTCAGACTTACGAAAAAGTGGCGAAGATAGAACAGAGAGGTCCACACACCCCTCACTCAGGTGCCCTGAATGGGAACTTCATACGTCACAGAGCACATGCACTGACACTGGAACGTCACTGTGACCAAACTCCAGACTGGATTTGGACCTGGCCGGCCTTCCCATTCCTGCCCTCTCTGGGGCCGGGATCCCATTCGCTCACCACAACTTGTCATGGTGTCTTAGTCTCCTTTGGTCTGTGACAGTTTCTCAGTCTTTCCATATTTTTTTTTTTTTTTTTTAGGATTTGGGTGAAGATTTACAGAG
>NW_006921593.1:15386854-15391455 GCF_000298275.1 Orycteropus afer afer | reverse complement strand
AGGTTCTCTTTTGACTCTTTTGGAGAAGTCTTTGGAAGCACATAAAAATTTAATTTTTAGAAGGTCCCAATCATCTGGCTTCTCTTCTGCTGTTGAGTCTTTCCATATTTTTGATGACGTCAATAATTTTGAAAAGTTCTCATCACACATTTTGTTGAACGGTCCTCAATCAGGGTTGACCTTTTGTTTTTCTCATGATTGACAGGGGTTAAAGGGTTTAGAAAGAATGCATAGAGGTGAGGTGCTCTTCTTGTCATACCACACTGGGGTACCTGGCACCTACATGACACCACTGCTGACGACAACCTCCACCTTTGGTTAAGCTGACATCCACATGACGTCACTGGTGACATCTCTTGGTTTAATGACATCACCAGTAACCTCCACCTTCACAGTTTGGTGCTGTCCACCAAGTGTCTCCACGTAAAGTTACTATGTTTCCTTTTCTTTCCTCTGTTCTTTGAATGCAAGTCACAGACCCAGGCCTCTTCAAGGGGAGGAAAGTAGAGGATTAAGCTCAACTGCTTGGAGTGCAGAAGGAGAGAGTGTCTGGAATTCTTCTGGAAGGAACATGTGTTCTTTCCCACCATTCAATCATGTGCTCCTATCAGTATGATTCATACATATTTACCTTATACTTTGGGTCGTAACTCGATACTCTTTGGTTGCTCAAATCATCCCGGCTTTGGGCAGTGGGAGCGTCTTCAGGTTGGTTTCTGTGCCTCCTTGACATGCTCCTGTCCTTTAGCTTTGTGGGACTTCCTCACTTTCTGGAGCCATCTTGTATTTCACCTGCTCTGGCCCTAGAGCCAGCCATTTAACCATGTGCCCAGGTCTTTTCCTTGCAGATGGTGCTTAGAAACCATCATCTGGGTGCCGAGTGTGCTCACTGTGACTGGGTGCACCGCTTGCTCCCAGTCCTCTCAGCAGACAGACTTAGCTAAGCTGTGTGTGCATGCTAGCCAGGTACATACACCTAGGGTTCTTTCTGTATCTATTTGTTTTGAGCCAAACATGAGTTCATATCATCGTCTCCAACTCTAAGCCAGTACTACTAGGTTCATTCTCACCTTGCTTATCTGTAACTCCTCTCTGACAGTGAGAAAGCTGGCTCCCACCATCACCATCCATCCACTTAACTTGTTCCAATCCCAGTCTACACTCACAGCAGTTTCAGAATGGTTAACCCACATCCTCATGAGGAACAACTTTGCGACCCAGACTACCATATTTATGTACTGTTCCTTTAGTCTTATCCTTAAGGCTTCCAGTCAAGACCCTGTTTTCCAAAGTTCCTTCAGTCAGCTCCTTCCCCCTCACTCCAGTGGAGTTCTGTCCTACATTAAAAAAAAAAAACAACTCACTGCCGTCGAGTGGGATCTGACTCACAGCAACCCCTCCTTGGGGTTTCCAATACAGTATCACTACAGAAGTAGATTGCCCAATCTTCCTTCCAAAGAGTGGCTGATGGGTTTGAACCACCAGCCTTCTGGTTAGCAGTCAAGTGCCTTAGGCACTACGCCATCAGACCTCCCTCTGTCCTACATACTCCATGCATTTGTCACAGTCTGCCTTCAATCCTGGGAGCTCCTGACATCCTGGCTGATGTTTTTCTGTTTGCACACATTAAAGTTCAAGCCGTGATGCAGAGTTCTATGGGTTTTGACAGATGCATTGAGTCATTCATCCCTGTAAGTACTGTATAAAGAAGTTCCATCAACTCAAATGTCCAACCACCACTACCACCACCCCCGGCCCTGATAAGCACTAATCCATTCTCCTTCCCTGGAGTTTCACGTTTTGCAGAGGCCATATGAATGGAAATACAGAATGGATAGCCTTTGGGGTCTGGCTCTTTTTACTTAATGAAATGCATTCAGGATTCATGTATGTTGTTACATGGATCAAC
This sequence comes from Orycteropus afer afer, assembly GCF_000298275.1. Taxonomy (NCBI): domain Eukaryota; kingdom Metazoa; phylum Chordata; class Mammalia; order Tubulidentata; family Orycteropodidae; genus Orycteropus; species Orycteropus afer. Next base: position 15,389,546 of record NW_006921593.1, on the reverse strand, counting down.
AGTCAATGCATTAAATCTATGTTTCACCGTCTAAAGAACTGCTATATTGTCTTCCAAAGGGGCTGTACCATTTTGCATTCCCACCAGCAAAGAATGAGAGTTCCCGTTACTCCACATCCTTGTCAGCACATTTTGGTTGTCAGTCCTTTTTTAGATTTTAGTCATTTTAGTCATTCTAACATGCATTGGTATGTACTGGTATATTACCGTGGTTTGCGTGTATTCTAACATATACTGGTATATTCCTGCAGCATGTATGTACTCTAACGTATACTGCTATGTTACTGTAGCATGTACATACTCTAACGTGTACTGGTATATTGCTATAGCATGCATGTACTCTAACATGTACTGGTATATTGCTGTGGCATGCATGTACTCTAAAGTGTACTGGTACACACTGGGTATATTATTGGGGTTGTAATCTGCATATACTCTAACGTGTACTGGTACACACCAGGGGTATACTATCGGGGTTATAATTTGCATGTACTCTTAATGTGTACTGGTACACACTGGATTTAATATCAGGGTTATAATCTGCATGAACTCTAATGTGTACTGGTACACACTGGGTATACTATCTGGGTTGTAATCTGCACGAATTCTAATGTGTACTGGTACACACTGGGTATACTATCGGGGTTGTAATCTGCACAAACTCTAATGTGCACTGGTACACACTGGGTATACTATCGGGGTTGTAATCTGCATGTACTCTAACACATACTGGTATATTACTGTAACATGTATACGCTAATGTGTACTGGTATACTACTGTGGTGTGTATGTACTCTAAAATATACTGGTACACACTGGGTATACTATCGGGGTTGTAATCTGCACATACTTTAATGTGTACTGGTACACACTGGGTATACTATCGGGGTTGTAATCTGCACATACTTTAATGTGTACTGGTACACACTGGGTATACTATTGGGACTGTAATCTGTACGTACTCTAACGTACACTGGTACACACTGGGTATACTATCGGGGTTGCAATCTGCACGTACTCTAATGTGTACTGGTATATTAACATGGCATGCAATCTGCATGTACTCTAATGTGTACTGGTACACACTGGGTACACTATGGAGGTTGTAATCTGCACATCTCTAACGTGTACTGGTACACGTTGGGTATACTATCAGGACTGGTCATCTGCATATACTGTTACGTGTACTGGTACACACTGGGTACACTATTGGGCTGTATTTGCATTCCTCTAACAACATGTGATGTCGAGCAGCCTCTCAGGTATTTATTTGCCACCCACCTGTCTTCTCTAGTGTGAAGGGTATCTGTTTAGATCTTTTATCTATTTTTTAGTTGGTGTTTTTGTTTTCTTACTGCTGTATTGGGAGGGTTCTTCGCATAGTCTAGAGACAAGCCCTTTATCAGATAAATGATTTGCAAATGCCTTCTCCTTGCTGTGTGGTCTGTTTTTCTTTCTCTAACAGTATCACTCACAGAGCAGAAGTTCTCAATTTTAACAAAGGCAAACCCACCACTTTTTTCTCTCCTGGCTCATGCGTCTCATGCTGCATCTAAAGGCCCAGCACTGAGTCCCAGGGCCTGCAGACTTTCTCCCGTATGTTCACCCAGAAGATCAAGACGCTTTCTCGGGCGTTAAACTAGATGACGTATATGAGAACATGTGGCCCCAGCTAGATGTTGAGAACTGAGGTGTCCCTAAAAGTGTGTACTTTTGAACAACAATACCACGTGTCAGAATTCATTCTAATGAAACAATCTGTGATCCGAGCCACAATTTGATGATGTGTGTACTAACCAGGCTGTTATTTGTAACAATGGGGAAAAAAAACCTTAAACACCTAAAAATTACAGTTTGGCTAAGCAAAGTATTCATATCACAAAGTAGCTTACAGCCCAAATAGCCTACTTTAAAAGCATGGGCAACATGGAGGGCACTCACAAAGGACTCAACAAAGTGAGAAGACCTACCACATAGGGCACCTGGCAGAAATGTCAGGGCGGATCCAGGCGAGTTTAGAGGTTTTCATTGAGCAGAAGGATTACAAGAAACCTTTATTCTCATCTTTTCTATTTTTTTCTCCAACGTTATCAAATGTCGTCAATGCAACCATATTCCTTTTGTAATCAGAACCACCCCCCCAAAAAAGGCATTCATCTAAAATGCTGACATCCCTTTCCCATCTCTTCCTCCTTCCTCCAGGTGTGGGAACAAAGCCGCCCAGCAGTGGAGAGCGCAGAGACAGCAAACCTGGAACAAGAAAATGAACTCCCCAAGGACAGCACCTTCCCTCGCCCTTGTCAATAACAGGCAGCACTTGCCCACGACACACAGAGCAGCGAGTGAATGAATTCTGTTGGCAACGTGGGGCAACAGGAGGAACTGCTGAGACAAGCTCGAGAGCATAAAGGTCAAAGCCACAGTGGGCATGGGGAGGGGACACTGATATAGGGGCTCCATCAGCTGGACAGGTACAGGATGGGACTGTCAGGTCACTGATAGGAAACTGCTCCCAGAGACGTTAGAGCAATCCAGAGAGACAAGCAGTACAAATGGAGCCCTGGAACCACCACAGGCTGTGCCACCTCAGGGGAGAAGATATGGAGCCACAGGAAATACCACAGACTGTATCACCTCAGGGGAGACGATACGGAGCCCTGGGAACCACCACAGGCTGTGCCACCTCAGGGGA
>NW_006921593.1:15379009-15386754 GCF_000298275.1 Orycteropus afer afer | reverse complement strand
CACCTCAGGGGAGACGATACGGAGCCCTGGGAACCACCACAGGCTGTGCCACCCCAGGGGAGATGATACGGAGCTGCAGGAAATACCACAGACCCTGCCACCTCAGGGGAGATGATACGGAGCCCTGGGAACCACCACAGACTGTGCCACCTCAGGGGAGATGACATGGAGCCCTGGGAACCACCACAGGCTGTGCCACCTCAGGGGAGAAGATACTTTCTGAAATCTGTGGGGCTCAAAGAAAGCACAAACCAAGGAAGGCGATACTGCGACCAGAGCAAGCGTGCTGTGGTCTGTGGACATTCGTGTCCATAAGCAGGTCCATGTTCGTGTTTTGTTTACATGTTCAGGGCCAGGCTAGACGGAGAGTTTTGGGCCACCCCATCCAGATGCTGATGGATGATGTTCCCATCTGGAACTGAACCACATGTCCACTCTCACCCTCAACAGATACCCACCAATGCCCACCACCTGTCAGATGCTGCTCACGGCACTAAGGACACACCGTGAGCCAACAGACCCCACCTCATGGTGCTTCCATTCAAGTGAGAGAGAAAAAATCAGACGCAGCAGCAGAGTCTACAATATGTTAAATAAGGATAAATGCCACTGTGAATGAGGGAGAAAACAGGGACAGAGAATGTTCTGGAAGACAGGGCTTCAATTCTCCATAGGGTGGCCAGGGACAGCTTACTGAGAAGGTAGTATCTTTGAAATGACATAAAGAAAAACTGGGGAGTATGGGGGAAGAGGAACAGCAAGTGTAAATAAAGGCTCTGAGGCAGGCGCAAGACCAGACACACAATAGAAAGGAGGCTGGGGGCTGGGAGGAAAAGGGCAGGGGGCAAAAGGTACGTGCTGAGGTAGGCAATGATGCAGGTGCTGAGGTAGGTGCTAAGGTAGGCACTGACGTACATGCTGAAGTAGGCGCTGAGGTAGGCGATGAGGTAGGCACTGAGGCAGAAGCTGAGGTAGGAGCTGAGGTAGGCACTGAGGTACGCAATGAGGTAGGCACTGCAGTAGGTGATGAGGTAGGCAATGAGGTAGGAGCTGAGGTAGGCATTGATGTACGTGCTGAGGTAGGCGCTGAGGTAGCCAATAAGGTAGGTGTTGAGGTAGGTGCTAAGGTAGGCGCTGAGGTAGCCAATAAGGTAGGCGCTGAGGTAGGCACTGAGGTAGGTGCAGCACTAGGGTGCAAGAATAGCAAGAAGGCTAAGGGGGTTGGGAAAAACCAGCAAGGAGGTGGTCGGTACACACTGAGACAACGAATGTCACGTGAGGTTGAGGGCAGAAGCCACATGGGCCCTTGTGGCTGCTGGAAGCCATCAAAGGGTCTCAGCAGAGGAAGCATGGCCAAACTCAGTAAAGCACCACTTGGAGAGCTGTGTGGACGGCAGGAGCAAGGAGCATGCACAAGGGCAAAGCAGAGACACCAACGAGAAAGCCAGTAAGACGATGAGGAGAAGTGTCAGCGGTGGCTTGTTTCAGGGTAACGGTGATGGAAGGAGAGAGAGGAGGTCAACTCTAGGGATACTGCGAGAACCCAGAAGATCTGCCCTGATGCCTAGAGAACCTGGGTGCCTGGTCCCTTCTGTTCCCTCCAGCTCCCCGACCTCATAACCCCATCTCACTGGTCCCCACTCACACAGCCAATCCACTTCACAGCTCAGCTCCAGCTCCCCACCCTCCCTGTCCACACCTCCTCAGAAGCTCTCCCCCACTGCGCTCCAACTCTGTCGTCCTGTTAACTACAGCCCAACAATGACCTCAATCTATACCGGTCACTTCCCACGCTTCTACCCCAGTTCTTCAGCTCCTAGGGACTATGCACCTCATGGCCTCCCCACAGCCTCCCACCCTGCTCCCTCCCCCCCTCCCCTCCCACTATCCTCCCAGCAGCACAGGGTCCCAGAGTTGGTCACAGTGACAACTTCCAGAACTGTCCTGACTTCCTGTTGTTCCTGACGCCACTGTCGTCAGCTGATGAAGCCACTCTGCCCAGCACACCTCAGAGGACACCTGTCACACTGACCCATTTCTCTTCACATTGTGACAGCAGCACTCAGGGGCCTCAGTTTTTCACGCCATTCTCTGCTCACCAACCTCCCTGTCAGCTGGCAATGTGCTTAGCATTTCAGCCAGTAAAGAGACACACAGTGCCCTCTCGCAAGTGCTAAACCCACACCTCCCACCTGCAACCCCACCCAAGACTGTCTTCCTCCCTCAGTTGCTAGGGGTAGCTGTCCACACTCAGCTGAGGCTACTGCCTAGAGCTATCGCCTCTCATTCACAAAGTACTAAACCAAACCAAAACCCAAACCCCTGCCTGTCAAGTCAATGGCGATCCATGCCAACCCCATGTGTCACAGAAGAGAACAGCTGCTTGGCTGTAATCTTAACAGAAGCTGTTTGCCAGGCCTGTCTTCCATGGCACCACGGGGGCTTCAGATCACCACCCTTAGGTTAGTAATTGAGTACTATCTGACCATCCAAAGACCGTGATAAAGGACGACCTCTAGCAGGTCCCCCTCTCTTCTAGGCCATCACCATCAGTGTGCAAACATACTGTACTATCCTCCATCCTCAAGTAAAATCTCTCTGGACGCCACATCTCCCCTGCAGAGACCCCCAGTGCTCTGATTCCCTTCACAGCCAGCAAGTACACCTCGCTGTCCCCTCTGCCCATCCTCTCCCAGGAACAGAGAATCTATGGTCAAACACCAATGGACTAACTCCACAATGCTAAACTCAGTGACCAACTCTAAACCCTCCACCAGACCCCCCTTCCCCTTTGGAACACCCTTACTCCTTGATTCCCAAGACACCTCCCAATCCTGGCTTCTCTTCTCTTCACACACTCCTCCTCAGGCTCTTGCTTGTCCTGCCTCACGTCCTCAACTTCTGAATGTCACATGCTCCGGGGCCAGTCTTTCACCTCTTCTTTTCTCAGTCCATAGTCATCAGAAGAAACTAGGGGCTTAAGGATCAGCTTATTAACTGAGGAAACTGAGGAGAGAAACAGACTACATACACATACAGTCAGGTCAGTGGAAAAAGGTGGTCTTTCCAATAAATGACTTAGATCAACTACTTGACTTAAAAAAAAAAAAAAACTCAGTGCCACTAAGTTGATTCTGACTCATACTGACCTCCACTGGATTTAAATCCATTGTAACTCTTTACAGAAGTAGATTGCCCCATCTTCCTTCTGTGGAGCAGCTTGTGGGTTTGAATCCACTGACCATCTGGTAGGCATCCAACTGTCTTATCCACTATGCCACCAGAGCTCCCTTTAATTACTCCACTATCCATCTGAAAAATATCCATCTTGAACCCTACCTCACACCTCACATCATACCATACATTTCACAGGGACTGTCGATCCACACTGTCTCCAATCCCCAGCCAGAGTGGGTGTACCTGGAGTGACCAGTGAATGAGAAAGAGCCCAAGGATGACAGCTCTTGGGGCAAAGTGACGGCACCACCTCAAAATGAAGGAGGACCCAGGTGGGCAGGTGGGTGGAGAGGCCAGTGGCACCCGATGGGGGAGAAGGATTGTCTTTCAGAAACTCGGTGACCTGCCCACAAGTCAGAGGCGTATGCACAGAGGTAGGCATGCACGCCTCACTTGGGCAGAGTGGCACAGCTGGCAACGGAGGAAGGGGCAAGGCAGGGAAGCAGCACGGCACTCAGGCAAGTGCCAGGAGCCGTGGGACTGCGATGGCCTCAGTGTGCAGGACACTCGGGCAGTCATGAACGCACGGTGGTGAGGGTGTGGTGGTGAGTATGTGACAGTCAACACATGGTGAGTGTGTGGTGGTGAGTACATGACTGCATGGCAGTAAGTGTGTGGTGGTGAGTACGTGACAGTGAACACATGGTGAGTGTGTGGTGGTGAGTACATGACTGCATGGCAGTAAGTGCGTGGTGGTGAGTACGTGACAGCATATGACTGCATGGCAGTAAGTGTGTGGTGGTGAGTGCGTAGAAGTGAGCACATGGTGAGTATGTGGCAGTGAGCACATGACGACACAGCAGCAATTATGTGGTGGTGAGTGCATAGAAGTGAGCACATGGGGGTGAGTGCATGAGCGTATGGTGGGCACACGAGCGCATGGCAGTGAGTGCACAGTGGTGGGCACAGGGGGGTGGGCACTCGGGTGAGAGCACAGTAGTGACTGTGTGGCCACAAGAGGGCTAGCAAGGGACAATGTGTGCCAAGGTCCCCAAACGTGGCGGAGGAGTCCAGGCCTCATCTGTAAGGAAATAAGAAGCCTACAGAGTTCTAGGGAGGGGCGTCACACAACTAGTGCTCTTCCAAGAGCAGAGTTCATTCACCTCTGTCACACAGGTGAGCGCCAACAACAGCACTGTTAGGAGCACAGGAGGTGGAATCTGGCTCCAAGCACAGCAGCCGTAGCCATGTCGTGCCCTGCACCAACGTCCCTCCTGCCCTTGGCACTGCACTCCTCCACATCTGACCTCACGTGAGATTCTGGCCCAGCACTCACACAGCTCACGAAAAAGAGTGGTCCCCCTGCCCTGGTACCTGGGCACCGCCACCTCATCAGTACCCAGAGCAGCAGTGCCCCCTCTTTTATGCCAGAGACAAGGAACGCTTCCAATCTCTGCATCTCCCAGCTGCAAATGTGCAAGCCTTTTTTTTCTTTTCTCTTTTATTTTTAAAAAAGTGAAATCTCATTTTAGATTTGCAAGGGAGGCAGCCACCCATTTGCCCTGTGCCAACAACCTGCCACCAGAGGCTGGCTGGAATGCCAGTGGAAGTGAACACATCAGGCTGGTAGACATCAAACCCGAAACCTCACCTAGGAGATCCCTCCCAACCCACCCGCCAAGGCTGAGAAGAGGAAAATTCAGCCGGCCCCTCCTGAGCATGGTCCCAGCGTGCAAGTGACCTATTCCGTGGGAATAGGCCCTGGCATGCCCTGTCAGCCACACAGCCAACCCAACAGTGGCAGTGCTGAGAATTGCCTCCAAGGAGCCAAGCACTGCTCACCAGACGCAGCCAGGAAGGGCCAGCAGGAACACTCTGCTGGGGTTGCCTGGCAACTGGGCTGAACTGTGTACAGTTCCTTAAACTTGTCACCTATCTTCTGCCCCCGTTGGCTGGAAGCTCCTGCAAGGAAGGGTCACTTCTTACACTTCACCTGTAGCCACACGATGCCTAAAGTAAGCTTGGGGACATGTTGCCAGCTGCCCTCAGGTCAGCCCTGGCTCGGAACCCGTGCACAATGAAACTATCTGCTTCACGGCCCCACCAGCCCCACGGCAGGTTACAGACCCAACCACTGTGAGTCCCTCAGAAGTAGATCCCCAGGCCTCCTCTTCCAGTCCGTCTTCTTCTGGAAGCTCTGGGAGCTCAGCATTGCAGCAACAGGGCAGCCTCCACAGACAGGCGGGCGGTGGCTGTGCTTGAGGAGTGCTGGCCGGGAACTGAACCCGGATCTCCTGCTTGTAAGGTCAGGGGTCTACCCCTGGGCCACCACTGCCCGCTCCTGGGGACCCAGGTGCTCCAGTTACATGCTGAAAGAGAGCGAGCGGGTGGAGCATGGGTCTTCGCAACAGAGGTCCACAGGGTTATCCGGCTAGATCAAAAGATCTGCCGTGGTTTTGGATCACGGCCGGCAGGGAGAACAGGGAGGTGGTGGGGTCAAGGCGCAGGTTTTGTTCTATGCAGAACTGACAAAGCTACCTGACTGGGTCTGGGAGCTCCTGTGACAGAAAGGAGCAGCTGTGTGTGCCCAGCTTCGGGCAGGAACAAGAGACGGAAAAGAATACCCCAGCCAGCGGGTCTGAGAAGGAAACACCACTGCCTGGAGGGCTGACGCGTGTCAGGTGGAGCTGCAACACTGGCGGCTACCTGATGTAGTCGGCCCAGCACACAGCAGGGCTGTCTCTGCCAGCAACCTGCCAGCAGGCTCACACCCTACACCAGCCCCCCATCACGGTCTGTTGTCCAGGTTCAGAGCTGAGGACCCCAACGGGCATGTTGTTGCTGCTGCTGGCTGCCATCGAGCTAGCCTCAACCCCTGGCCACCTGTGTGTGCAGGGCAGAACTGTTCCTTAGGGTTTTCAAGGTCGTGGTGTGGTGGTCATGTGGCATGTGATAGTCATGTGGTATGCGATGGTCAAGGCCATGGTATGTGATGGCCAAGGCCATAGTATGTGGTGATCATGTGGTATGTCATGGTCAAGGCCGTGGTATGTGATGATCAAGGCCATGGTATGTGGTGGTCAACGCAGTGGCATATGGTGGTCAAGGCAGTGGTATGTGGTGGTCAAGGTCGTGGTATGTGGTGGTCAAGGTGGTGTTATGTGGTGGTCAAGACAGTGGTATGTGGTAGTCATGTGGTATGTGATGGCCAAGGTCATGGTATGTGGTAGTCATGGCTGTGGTATGTGATGGTTAAGGCTGTGGTATGTGATAGTCATGTGGTATGTGATGGCCAAGGTCATGGTATATGGTGGTCAAGGCCATGGTATGTGATGATCAAGGCTGTGGTATGTGATTATGAAGGCCATGGTATGTGGTGGTCAAGGCAGTGGTATGTGGTAGTCGTGTGGTATGTGATGCCCAAGGCCACGGTATGTGGTAGTCAAGGCTGTGGTATGTGATGGTCAAGGCTGTGGTATGTAATAGTCATGTGGTATGTGGTGGTCAAGGCTGTGATATGTGGTAGTCATGTGGTATGTGATGGTCAAGGCCATGGTATGCAATGTTCAAGGCTATGGTATGTGGTGGTCACGTGGTATGTGGTGGTCAAGGCCATGGTATGTGATGGTCAAGGCCATAGTATGTGGTAGTCAAGGCTGTGGTATGTGATGATCATGTGGTATGTCATGGCCATGGTATATGGTGGTCAAGGCAGTGGTATGTGGTAGTCAAGGTGGTGGTATGTGGTGGTCAAGGCAGTGGTATGTGGTATTCATGTGGTATGTGGTAGTGAAGGCTGTGGTATGTGGTGGTCAAGGTGGTGGTGTGGTGGTCAAGGCCGTGGTATGTCGTGGTCAAGGCCATGGTATGTGATAGTCATGTGGTACATGATGGCCAAGGCCATGGTACGTGATGGCCAAGGCTGTGGTATGTGATGGTCAAGGCCGTGGTATGTGATGGTCAAGGTTGTGGCATGTGGTGGTGAAGGCTGTGGTATGTGGTAGTCATGGCCATGGTATGTGATGGCCAAGGCTATGGTATGTGATGGTCAAGGCTATGGTATGTGGTGGTCAAGGCCGTGGCAATGTGGTGGTCATGTGGTATGTGGTGGTCAAGGCCATGGTATGTGGTAGTCAAGCCGTGGTATGTGGTGGTCAAGCCATGGTATGTGGTGGTCAAGGCCATGGTATGTGGTGGTCAAGGCCGTGGTATGTGGTGGTCAAGGCCACGGTATGTGGTGGTCAAGGCCGTGGTATGTGGTGGTCAAGCCATGGTATGTGGTGGTCAAGGCCATGGTATGTGGTGGTCAAGGCCGTGGTATGTGGTGGTCAAGGCCGTGGTATGCGGTGGTCATGTGGTATGCGGTGGTCAAGGCTGTGGCATGTGGTGGTCATGTGGAATATGGTAGTCAAAGCCATGGTATGTGGTGGTCAAGGCCATGGTATGTGGTGGTCAAGTCCATGGTATGTGGTTGTCAAGGCCGTGGCATGTGGTGGTCATGTGGTATATGGTGGTCAAAGCTGTGGTATGCGGTGGTCAAGGCCGTGGTATGCGGTGGTCAAGGCCGT
>NW_006921593.1:15378501-15378834 GCF_000298275.1 Orycteropus afer afer | reverse complement strand
GTGGTATGCGGTGGTCAAGGCCGTGGTATGCGGTGGTCAAGGCCATGGTATGCGGTGGTCAAGGCCATGGTATGTGGTAGTCAAGGCTATGGCATGTGGTGGTCATGTGGTATATGGTAGTCAAAGCTGTGGTATGTGGTGGTCAAGGCCATGGTATGTGGTGGTCAAGCCATGGTATGTGGTGGTCAAGGCCATGGTATGCGGTGGTCAAGTCCATGGTATGCGGTGGTCAAGGCCATGGTATGCAGTGGTCAAGGCCGTGGTATGCAGTGGTCAAAGCCATGGTATATGGTGGTCAAGCCGTGGTATGTGGTGGTCAAGCCGTGCTATGTG
>NW_006921593.1:15351892-15378191 GCF_000298275.1 Orycteropus afer afer | reverse complement strand
GTGGTCAAAGCCATGGTATATGGTGGTCAAGCCGTGGTATGTGGTGGTCAAGCCGTGCTATGTGGTGGTCAAGGCCATGGTATGTGGTGGTCAAGCCGTGGTATGTGGTGGTCAAGCCGTGGTATGTGGTGGTCAAGGCCGTGGTATGTGGTGGTCAAGCCGTGGTATGTGGTGTTCAAGCTGTGGTATGTGGTGCTGGTCACTGCTGTGACCCGTCATCAAGTCAGGCCCCATTCGTGGCCACCCCATGCAGTGGGACAAACACTGCTTGGTCCTGCACTGTCCCCATGACCGCCGGTGGATCACCACGATCCACAGGGTCTTCACTGGCTGATTTTTGGGAGAAGATTGCCAGGCCTTTGCTCCTAGTCCTTTTAGTCTGAAGCACCACTGAAACCTGCTTAACGTTCCAGCAGCACGTGAGTCTCCACTGACAGACTGGTGGTAGACGGGCCTGAGGTGCACTGGAGAGGGGCGACATGCCCAAGACCCCAGTGCCAAGGTGTGCTTGCTGTCCATGGTCCTGAAACACCGCTGCACACCACAGTCCTTAGGAACAGCATGCAGGCAGCAGGTGAGAGACTCAGAAACTGAGAAGCCAAGTTGGCCTGTGCCCCGGGTCCTGGCTGTTTACCATAACTTCTTCTTGGCAACCCATTCTGCTTTTGTTATCACTGCTGAATAATTAATCTCGCCCCGCAGGGCTTCAGAGGGTGGGAAATCACTGCATCACTGCCCACAGCAAAGCTGAGGTGATTTCTGGACAGACTCGGCTGCAGCCTGGCACCTGCCTGGGCTCTGAGCGGGGGGGGCTGGCGGTGCTGCCTGGAGCTCACCCCCATCCTCCAGACATGCCTGACAGGTTGACACAACGCTGAAATTTTATCATTTATGTAGCAGCTCGGTGATTAACGGGGCCTCATTTGCACGTGTCAGAAGAAGAGAAAAATCCCCTAATTAGCCACTTTCCCCTTCAGCAACAGGAGGGGGTGCTGCCAATTTGCTTGCAACTCCCTTCTTCCCCCTCGGAAGCTTGCTCCCTGTAATCAGCGATTTATAACCCTTTGTCATGCGGGATTGGAAAAATTATCCTCTAATGATGGGGATTTTAAATACACCAACTTGAATGCAGCCCATTTCACTGTAAGGAGCTGCACGGGAAAACTCCCGTCCACTGTGCGCCCATGCTGCTTGTCCACGAGGCTACCCGCTCTATGCAAACAAGCCCTGGCCATCGCCACCATACCCCTGAGGCCAGCACAGCACCCAGAATGTGCTCAGGAAACACTCCCCAGCCAGACGAAGGAAATGTGGAGAGCTATAAAATAATGCGGGGAAAGAGGGTGCCCACTGAGTAGGTCAGGGTGAGAGAACACCCCAGCTAAGAGTCGGCATACAGTAGGTTCTCGATCGATACCCGGAACCTGTTGTTATACCCATCACCAATAACTGCAGCTGCCTCCACACCACCGTCAGCCCCACCATCATCATCACCACCACCATAACCATCACCATCACCCCCATCACCATCAGTACCATCAACATAACTATCATAACTACCACCAGCACCACCACTGCCACCAAATCCCATCATCACCACCATCATCACCACCATCACCACCACCACCACCACCAACACCATCACCATCATCACTGCTGCTGCTGCCTCCTTCATAACCATCACCACCATCATCACTACCACCACCATCATCCCACCCACCCCCATCACCATCACCCCCATTGTCACCATCATCACCATCATCACCACCCCCATCACCATCCCCCTCATTGTCACCATCATCACCATCATCACCACCCCCATCAGCATCACCCCCATTGTCATCATCATCACCATCATCACCACCCCCATCACCATCACTACCACCACCATCTCACTACCACCACCATCATCACCACCCCCATCACCAATATCACCACCATCGGAGACACACGTTCTCCGTTAGAGACACACCTTCCAGGTCTGCTCCCCAAAGGTGGTGTGCTCCTCTGCTTTCTCAATTACAAAGCCAGCCCAGCATGACGAGTGCAACCCTCTCCTCCTTAGGAAGGATGAAGTAAAGTGGGATCAGGCTGTCCAGACATGGCACTTCTCCCTTTTCATGGCATCAGCTCTGTAACTCAGAGACACAGACTCTAAGCCATCAACGCCCCAGGATCAGGCGCTGGGAGGGCAGGGCCCATCTGAGCCACCATCCATGACCTGGTCACACTGGTCTGCCCTCAGTCCCTTTAGCGCACTGACCCCTGCAGCCACAGGGTCCCTACTCCTGCTTCTTCCTCCCCTCCACAGAGACAACTCCCATCTGTGTCTCTGGTCTCAGCATAAATGCACCTCTGACGTACTCCAGCCCTGACAACTGGGTCCCTTGCTTTATGCCACCATCATATCCTGGGCTTGTCCTGCACAGTCACATGGTGCTTGTCAAGACATGTCTGGTGTGTGCTGCCATGCTAGACTACAAGTTCCATGAGGGTGTGGACTACGTCTGTCTTTTCCTCTCCGTATACAGCAGAGGCAGACGGTAATGTTCAATCAATGTGCTTCTGCTCGAAAGAAGGGAGGCAGAGGGAAGCGAGTGCAGGGAGGAGAGAGGGTCACACTGAGCTGAAAGCCTGCCCACCCTGGTCCTCTCCCAAAGGAAAGCCTCCACTCCCCAGTCTCTCGGTGTGTCCACAGAAAGAGGGAGGAACACATGAGCAAAGCACGGCACTAGAAGAATCCGGAAGCTCCTAGGCTGAGCGCAGTATTTGTAGTGCTCTCTCCTGAGCTGTCAACCAGACGGCAGGAAACTCAGCACACCAAAGGAGAGTGCTGACAAGAGGACAGGAGGAGGGAGGGACAGAGGACCCTCTATCCAGACAGGGTCACACCCAGGGCAAGAAGAACTGGGACTCTTTGTGCTCAGTGGCAAGGGTGGGGACGGCCTTGTCTGCGGCTGCCTGGCTGTCGCTCTGTGGCTCAGGCTGCCTCCTCTACCTGGAGACCCCGGCAACCTGGCCCCAGAGCAGTGACTGACCACTGGACAAGGAACCCCTTTGCATCCCTGGGGCAGACTGCTAGCCCCACAGATGGTACCCTGGATGGTCAGGATGGCATGGGGAAAGGCCAGGGGTGGGAGAGGCCTTCACATACCCTGACCACATGCCACACAACCACCCTGCCAGGTGGGGGAGAAAGGGGCCTGTGAGAGCCGGGCAGAGAATCCTACACACGCAGGGCCTGAGGTCACCGGGGAGGAGGTGTGAGCTCCATGTGCTGTGGCTCGGTCCCACGGGGACCAAGGGACTCTCCACTCACCCACACAGCAGGGCTAGGGGCCTGAACCCTGGGCTGACAACACACCCACCGGGGTTCGGGCCAGAGACACAGCAGGTGACAGCAACCACTAGGCAGGGCACACACTTCCAGCTCCGCCACACGGAGCAGCGCCTGCTGGAGAGAAGTGCAGGCAGGAGGCCTCGGCACCACACACACACACACACACACACACACAGAGCAGGTCAAGCTCAGGACAGGCAGGTGGCCTCGGCACTCACACACACACACACACACACACAGAGCAGGTCCAGCCCAGGGCAAGCAGGTGGCCTCGGCACTCACACACACACACAGAGCAGGGTCCAGCCCAGGGCAGGCAGGTGGCCTCGGCACTCACACACACACACACACACACACACACAGAGCAGGTCCAGCCCAGGGCAGGCAGGTGGCCTTGGCACATCATACACACACACAAACACACACAGAGCAGGGTCCAGCCCAGAGTGGGCAGGTTGCCTTGGCACCACATACACACACACACACACACACAGCAGGGTCCAGCTCAGGGCAGGCAGGTGGCCTCAGCACAGGTACACGCGCGCACACACACACACACAGAGCAGGGTCCAGCCCAGGGTGGGCAGGTGGCCTTGGCACCACACACACACACACACACACAGAGCAGGGTCCAGCTCAGGGCAGGCAGGTGGCCTTGGTATGTACACACACACACACACACACAAACATACACAGAGTAGGGTCCAGCCCAGAGTGGGCAGGTGGCCTTGGCACCACACACAGAGCAGGTCCAGCCCAGGGCAGGCAGGTGGCCTCGGCACCACACACACACACACACACAGACACACAGCAGGGTCCAGCCAGAGTGGGCAGGTGGCCTCGGCACTCACACACACACACACACACACACAGAGCAGGGTCCAGCCCAGGGTGGAATAAGCCCAGGTGAGGCGTGAGCCCACCACTGCCTGCAGGATGCAGACACGGTACTATCCCGGGAGCGGGGCTGGAGCCAAGTGAGAAAGGAAGGAAGGGCAGCAGCAAGGAGCCTGGCGGCCACGTGTGTCCCCAGGAAAGTCCCCTGACGCCAGCCCCTTGCTTTAAAAGAATTTATTCCTCATTAAATCCTTAAGTGGCAAGCAGAGCAGCTCTCTGCTTACGTGCCTCATTCTGACAGCCGGTGCTGATCCCCCGTCAATCACCCGAGCGTAGGTGGCCCCGGCTGCCGGCCCACAGGTTCCCCAGCTCCCTCAGCAGCCAGTGGCAGGCAGGCCTGGCCCCAGACGGCCACTCCCCTGAGCCGTGATTCTAGGCGAGATCACTGCTCCCCACCAGCACTGGGGGCTTTGCAGGAGTGAAACCCCACCCTAGGGGTGCAGGGAAGGTGCCACTCACTCCCCAACAGTAAGACAGGTGGTGAGAACCCCCATGGTCTGGGGCCCCCTGACCCGCGCCCGCAGAGGAGCTGCCACGGCCACCCTGTGTCCTAGTCAGCACTTGGTTCTGTCGGGTTTGGGAACCTGGCCATTCCGACTGTGCAGAGTGGATCTGGCGGTTGTCTTGATTGCCCCCAACGGCCCGTGGCGTTCAGGGTTACTTCTCAGCTTTGCTGAGGGTTCTGTTCAGTCCCAGTGCCCCTTGTGTAATGGGGCAGGCTGTTTTCTGAGTGTTGAGTCGCAAGCATTCTTTGCATACCTTGGACACAAGCCCTGTGTTGCATATGTGTTCTACAAAGATTTGCTCCCAGTTGGTTGGTGGCTGGTCTTTTCCTTCTCTTTGGTGTCTTACAGAACAGAAGCTGGATATGAATTTAAACAAAGTTTCTTTAGGACCTAAGGGGGGAAGAAGATTTCACCAGCCCTCAGTCTGCAGCTTTAAAAAGTACACCAGAACTCTGGGTCCTGTCTAAAACCCCCAAAGAAGGTGCTGTGCTGTGCACCTGACAGAGGAGGAAACGGGCGCACACAGGTATCAAACGGCCTGCCCCAGTGTGGTGAGGTTGTGAGGACAACAGCACTCATCCTTCCACCGGTCAACCCCAGACAGGCATCAAAGTCACCTGGCCACTCATCCATCCACCGGTCAACCCCAGATGGGCATCACAGTCACCTGGCTGGGGGTGGGGAGGCAAGGGACAGAGAACACTGGCTGCTTGGTGACTGTCTCAGACTAAAGCATAGGATCTCTGGGGTCTGATCAAGGCACCCAGCAGACCTCAGCCAACGGGAAGAACCCCTCAGACCTCAGACAACGGGAAGAATCCCTCATAGTCTGCCAGCAAGGAGCACTCATCGGACTTACAACAGCGGGTAGCACCCATCAAGACCTCAGCCAGCAGGAAGCACCGCTCAGATCTCGGCCAGCGGGGAGCACTGATCACTTCTTCAAGAAACTTTGCTCAGAAGTACAAAGTCCCGTCCAGGTGCTCAAAAAAATACCTATTTTAAAACTTGCTGACCAAGACTCCCCAAATGGATCATTTTAACATGAAAGCGAGCGCTGGAGATTTGCATTGCGAGTGCGGATGCTTCTATGAAGACGAACGAACAAACTTGAGGGGCGCCATCAAGCCCCTCCCAGCCCGCCTCCTCGCTCCCATTCAGGCTGCGCTCATTAACACAGCGGCTTAATTGGCATTTCATCCCGCATTGTGTCTCCGCGCGGAACAAGGCGCAATTATGGTGAAAAAGCACTTGCGTGTCCGCCTAATCGCGTCATTCATCCGCGTCGGGAGGAGCACAGATGTTCCACGGGGGGGGGCCCCCCCGAGCGGCTTTCAGACGGCACTTGCCGTGCTTCCAACTTTACTGAGAAGAAAGAGGGCTCCAGAGCAGCCGCACGGTGCTTCTCCCCTCGTCGGACTCGCTACCAGGCAGCCACTTTCAAAGGCTGCTTCCGCTGCATTTGATTTTTCATTGTCCAGGGCACTTGTGTGCTGAGGTCTCAGCAGTGCTTTGTTTAAACACACAGAGTCCAGAAGGTCCTGCACGGGGCCTCCTCCGCACGCACTCCGTCACCAGGAAGGCGGCTTTCCCAGGAGGCCAGGAGTGGCGGCTGGGAGCTTGCCGGCCCGTCTCTCTTTGGAGTGGTGGAAACTTTCCGCCTCTGCAGACCGGACACAACAGGGGCCCTGGCACTGGGACAACGGGGAACCGATTCAGCTCTCCTTCCCAGGGAGGGGCCTGCGGAGACAGCGGCCAGGGACAGCCTCCACCCCGCTGTGCAGCTCCTGTGGGCAGAGCACGCCCTGGGCCACCTTCCCACTGCACAGTGCCCTGCCCCTCTGCACATGGACCGTACAGACCCTGGGCCCCACCCCTGGGCCCCCACTTCTCCTTGGGCCCCCCCAGACAGATCGCCATGGCTGGGGCCCTGAGCTCTGCTCGGGAGATGCAGCCCCCAAGGGCAGAGAGCCTTGCAGCCTGCCCAGGCCTGGTCCCTCAGCCGTCAGTCTGCACGGCCCACAGGCAGGACCAAGGGCACAAGAAAGGATTTTGAGAGCTTGTAGCCTCAGCGAACTGGACGGGACCAGGGTCCCTGGGGGTGCAGACAGTTAGCATGCATGGCTGCTAACCAAAAGCTTGGCAGTTTGAGGCCCCCCAAAGGTGCCTTGGGAGAAAGGCCTGCTGTCTGCTTCCCACAGCCTGGAAAGCCCTCCGGGGCAGCTGTGCTCTGCACACATGGGGCCACCTTGAGTCAGAATCCACTGGACGACAGCCGACAGTAATAGCGACCGGGCAGGTGGGGCTCTGAATCCACCTGGAGGTGCCGTGGGAGAAAGGCCTGCTGATGGGCATCAGGGAGGTCAGAGCCGCAGAGACCCGGGGTAGAGTTCCACTCTGCATACGGGAGGTTGGCGCAACAGTGCGGACTCAACAACAACCAATACCACCAGCAAGAACAGACGCCCACCGTGAGCCTGTGTCCACTGACCTCAGCAGGGCCACTCGGAACGGGATCACGGGGCCTGGGCCAGGCGCCCTGGGCCCTCCACCACCCCATGCATCTCTTTGTAGCGCTTGTCAGGCATAAACTGCAGGCTTCTCGCCACCGTCCTGCTGGCTGACACACAAGTTTAGCGAGGGCTCACTGGGACTGTGTGGGCCTAAACAGTTTTCAACACTTCTGTGGTTTTATGGTGCTATATTTAGAAACCTCTAAATAAAGCCCACGGAGAATGTTGCAATAATACACATTTTTTAAACTCACTAATTGAATGTTGTCATTACAAGAGCTATTTTGGACCATCTGCTAAATATGTAATTTAGGAATTAAGATTCATATCTTACAGGATACGCTCATTATTCCCTTGGATCCATTCGGAAACTTTCTGAACACACACAAAAAAAAACACCATTCACAGCGATAACCCCTCCATCTGCGTTCAGAGGTTAGCGCCATGAGCAATCACGGTTCACCATGGCCACCAATCTGTGGCGTCCTGGACACCAGGGCAGGGACAGCCCCATCGTCTGAGTTCCAGTCACCCACCCAGGGAAACGGGCTGGCGAGCTGGTGACAGGGCTGCCACCCTCAGGCCTCCACTCAGTGGCCTTCACCCAGAAGCCCAGCCCCACACAGAGCATCACCAGGCCATGAGTTAACGGCCATGTCGGCCTTCTCTGCGGGTGGACTAGTGCCTTAGCACAGAGAGGACATGCTGAGGATACCTACAGACTGTGCTCACCCGGGCCCCCCAGGGGCACACCCCAGCATAGTTGAGCAAGGTTTCACGAGTCACATCAGCAAACATCACCTCCTCCCAGCGAGCGCTCTGCTCCTGTCAATATAGGCTGGAAAGCACCTGCCGCCCCAGGAGCCACGGTAGGATGG
The DNA here is from genome assembly GCF_000298275.1 of Orycteropus afer afer. Lineage (NCBI taxonomy): Eukaryota > Metazoa > Chordata > Mammalia > Tubulidentata > Orycteropodidae > Orycteropus > Orycteropus afer. The sequence goes on along the minus strand of NW_006921593.1, from coordinate 15,370,057 downwards.
TGCACACTGACCCGCACAGCACATGCTCCGGTCCCAAACTCAACTGTCTCGAATGCCAGCAGTAACTCTCTGCTCACGAGGGCCTCCTCCCGTCCCAAACTAAACTCATCTTGCTCCAGTGCCACCGTTGCAGATTGCAACCACGGCTTCTCTGCTCTGCTGACCAATGGCAGTGCCTCTGTACCAAGGCTTCTGCTCGCCACCATGCCAGCCACCAGACCAGATGTGGCCAGGACTCGCCCCCACAAGCGAAGCGCTCAGTGCCTTCCACCGGGAAACGGGTCCACCCTCTGGCTGATGCTCCCGTGCAAGTACAAGTTCCCGGCAGACCCAGGAAGACAGAGGAGCGGCCCAATGCCTCTTCACCCAAACAAAGCTCTCCTCTGTCCCTGTCCCATTGTGACCAGCGGATGGGAAGAGAAACTGGTCAGGAAACAGTAAAACAGGCAGGCGGAGGAGAAATAAGCACTTAATTGTCGCGCCACCAGGAATCCGTGACACATCTATCACTAAGCCAGACTCACTGCCATTGAGTCGGTTCCGACTCATCCTGGAATGCAGTCCTTCGGGATCATGAAGGCTCAGCCCTTGGAAAAGTGGAACAGGGAGGGGGTAAACTCTGTGCCCTCCAACAACACTGCAAGGTGGGCATGGTCATCCCCAGGTGACAGGTGGAGTGAGGGCTTGGGGAAGCACAGGACCTGTCCCCAATCAGCAGAGCCACTGGCAGAGACAGCGGTCAGACCCATTCCCCTTGCCCCTCTGCTACACGGTGGCCTGACCCCTGGGCATCTGACACCAACCCTAATAGGTGGCCGTCAGCACTTCAGGGCATCCTGTCTTGTATCAAGTCTCCACATTCTTCAAGGAGCACAAGAAACTAGGTGCCATGGACTAGATGGCTGTTCATGGAATCTCACGTGTGTCATATAGGACCGTGCTCCAGAGGGCTCCCCACGGGTGACTGCTCAGGAGCAGACAGCCAGGCCTTTCCTCCATGGCACTGTTGGGGGAGTTTGGACGCTACTCTTGTGACTAAGCACAAACTGTTTGTGCACCAAGGGACTTTCAAGTCAGAAGAGAAGTAAAGTGAGAGTGAGAAGGGTGAGGAGGTCAAGAGAGCGGACAGGTCTGGGTTTCATTAAAGGACACAGGAAACAAGCCCCAAAGAGCTGAATGTGCCCACAATCCTCGGAAGACACATGGAGAAGCGTGCTCCACTTAATGCAGCCAAGATGGCTACAAGTCAACGGTCACCAGGGAGACCTTGAAAACAGGGCTGCGAGGGAGGTGCAGGCAGGACGAGGCCAGGGCTCCCGCAAAACCCAGGAGCACCCCACACATCTGCTCGTTGTCATCAAGTTGATTCTGACTCATGGAGACCCCATGTGACAGTCACTGCCCACAGGGGTTCCTAGGCTGCCACCCTTAGGGAGGCAAACAGGCAGGTCTTTATCCTGAGGAGCTGCTGGGGGTTCTGATCACCAGCCTTTCAACTGGCAGCCAAGCACTTAACTGCTGGGCCACCAGGGCTCTTGACACATCTATGAAAAAAGCAAACTCACTGCCACTGAGTTGATTCCAACTCAAAGCAACCCCCACTGGGTTTCCAAGGCTATCAATCTTTGTTTGATGGAGACTGCATCATCTTTCTCCTGCAGAGCAGCTGGTGGGTTAGAACCACCAGCCTTTTGGTTAGCAGCCAGATGCTTTACCAATAACACCACCAGGGCTCCTTAACACGTTTGTTACAACAGCCAAAGCTGAAGCTGCCAACGAGACCAAGCGCTGGTGAGGGTATGGAGCAACTGGAACTGTCGCTCATCACTGGCAGCAAAGGCCATGTGAGACATTCTCTTAGAACACAGTTTGTCAGTTTCTTACAAAGTTAAACACACATTTAGGAAGTGTTACGAACATACATTTATAAAGTGGTGTGATGTTCACGCACATTTAAGTATGTGACCAGCAATCCTACTCTCGGGTTTCTAGGCAAGAACAATGAACATTCCATTCACACAGAGCAGCTTTATTCCAAGGTTCCAAACAGGTTCTTCCTGGTTCAGTCATAGCTAAGGAAGCAAAACCAGAACATGCCCACACTTTTTAAATTTGGTGAACCAGAATAGTAACTGGGACAGGAAAAATCATGGGTTGAAGCCCTGCTAGAAACCTCATTTCCCTCTTAGGGAAAAAGGGCAGCATGCATGGTGCCCAGCAACCAAATCTCTTGAACAACAGAGTTAGAAACAACGGTGCCCTGCTCCAAGACAGCAGCCAACCACACTGCCTTGAACATGTTGCTTTCCACAGTCCTGACAATAATCCTGTCTCCTGAAAGGGCTCACTACGCCTCTTCCAAGTCTCCCATTCCAGGCCTTCCACCCCTCATTTTTCTTGTTCTTGTTAGTATTCCAGATCACCCAAATTTTTACAATTCATGTGTATTCCTGTTTTGCTTTGTCAGCCATAGCCGAACTGGTTCACACCAGCTTGAAGCCCTACTTTATTCAATTTCAACAGAAACTAGAAACAACCCAGATGTCCTTCACCTGGTGAGTAATAACACAAAGCACTCAGCAATGCAAAGCAGTGAGCTATTGATTCACAAACAGCAGCGATGAATCTTGAAAGCATTCGGCTCAGTAAGAGAAGCCAGACGTAAAAGGCAGCATTCTGTGTGATTTCATTTATGGGACATTCTGAAAAAGAAAAAGCCACGGGACAGAAAGCACTCCAGGGGTGGCCAGGCAAGAAGGGGGCTGACCATGAAGAGGGACTGGGGTGGGGAGCTGCTCAGGGGGCCATGAAGCTCAGTGCATTTCTTAAAGCACAGAACTCTGCCCCACCAAGAGGGAATGTTAGCAGACACAAATTTTTAAAAAAAGCAACCAGAATGGGGCATTGTTGTTGTTGTTGTTGTTTGCCGTCAAGAGGACCTGACTCATAGCAACCGCTCCTTGGGTTTCTGAGGCAGTATCACTACAGAAGTAGATTACCCAACCTTCCTTCTGAGGAGTGGCTGGTGGGTTTTAGGCACTATGCTATCAGAGCTCCCAAGAGAATGGGGTGGGAGACCCAAAATAAACTATAAACCATAAATGACAAACTTAGCTGCATTACAAATAAATCACATGACAACACGAAGGCAGCAGGGGAGCTCTGAGCCTCAGTCGTGCGGAAGCAATATGATGACTGGACCCTGCAAGACTAAAGACAAAAACAAAGACCTCTGCCCAGATCCTCTGCTGCGGCTCGTCCATGTGTCTCCCACAGAGCAGCAGTCCAGTGATTCTGGGCTCAAATGCTAGGAGTGAACGATCCCATGAAGACGTAACTGACAAGAGCCAGGGTGCTTACTAGAAGCAGACAGAATGAGCCCATGGCGCCAGATCAGAAACAAGTACCGGGATAAACTCACGGCTTTTTAATATATGCACAGATGGATGGTGACAGACACAGAGAACAACACAGATGTGTGTGTGCACGGGTTCATACACACATATGTTCCCAGCTCTGTCCAATGGGACAGTCTAGGAGCAGCGACACCCCAGCAGCCATGAGCCCACCTAGGACTCAGATCTTGGTGTTCATGCCGACCTCCAGTAAAAGGAGCCTGGTTTATGCCAACAGTGGGGCAAGGCAAACACAAGATGAGCTCAAGGCATCTTTGGTGCCAAAAAGTAAGGGACCACTCAATAAAAGACAAGGTAACCAAAGGGCAGAAGGGCCACCTTGAAACAGGGGCCAAAGCTGACACAGTGCAAGCAAATCAACTAAGGACAGTATGAGACGCTGCCCCACAGAGTAAATGCCCACAGTCCACACTACATCAATAATGGGCAGATGAAGAGATGGGGCAAAAAGACAACTCTTCCTCATCAAAGAGCTTCAACTAATAAATGCTGCCATAACAAAGCAAATAAAAATCACCATCAGAACAACTGAGGCCGGCAAGACCCAAACAAAAGCTCTCACGACTGGGTGAAGTCTGATAAGAAACAGGGTACCTGCAGAGTCTCAAAGTATCTCCCCAAAATACTTGTTCATTACAAAGGAAAAAATTACAAGTTTAAGAAACACAGCAGGCACTTTTAAAGGAGTCAAGGTCCACGGCACTGTGAACAGACCACAGTGACATACATCACACACTCCTTCACTGAGAAGGGTACATTGTTACCGTGTGGTACCCTTGCTAAAAACACACAGCCTCAATCTAATCCTAAGAAACCACCAGACAAGTCCCAGCTGAGAGCTGTGGACACACTCCATGAACGAAAAAATTGTTAAGCTGGACTTAACTAGAATTAAAAACTTCTGCTCTGTTTTGTTAAAAGAACGCAAAGACTGGGAGGATATATTTGCAGAACATTTGATCCAGCAATCCCATCACTAGGTACATATCGTAAAGAAGTGGGAACCAGGATAAGAGATTTATGCACACCCATGTTCACTGCTCAGCATATATACTGAGCAAATAATCCGAGAAGCTGGACTATATGAAGAAAAATGTGGCATTAGGATTGGAGGAAGAATCATTAACAACCTGAGATATGCAGACAATACAACTTTGCTTGCTGACAGTGAGGATGACTTGAGGCACCTACTGATGAAGGTTGAAGAATACAGTCTGCAGTATGGATTATGTCTTAATATAAAGAAAACAAAAATTCTCACAACTGGACCAATAAGCAGCATCACAATAAATGGAGAGAAGATTGAGGTTGTCAAAGAATTCACGTTGCTTGGTTCTACAATCGATGCCAACAGAAGCAGCAGTCAGGACATTAGACAACATGTAGCATTGGGAAAGTCAACTGCAAAGGAACTGTTTCAAGTGCTGAGGAGCAAGGATATCTCCTTGAGGACTAAGGTGCGCCTGACACAAGCCATGATATTTCCATTCGCCTCGTATGCATGTGAGAGCTGGACAATGAATAAGGAAGACCGAAGAAGAGTTGATGCTTTTGAGTTGTGGTGCTGGCGAAGAATGCTGAAAGCACCGTGGACTGCTAAAAGAACTAACAGATCTGTCCTGGAGGAAGTGCAGCCAGAATGCTCCTTGGAAGCAAGAATGGTCAGACTTCATCTCACCTATTTTGGTCATGTTGTAAGAAGGGACCATTGCCTGGAGAAGTATGTCATGCTTGGTAGGGTGGAGGGTCAACGAAAGAGGGGGAGGCCTTCAACGAGATGGATTGACACGGTGGCTGCGATGATGGGCTCAAGTATAGCAGGGATTGTAGGGCTGGCACGGGATCGGGCAGTGTTTCGTTATGCTGTGCATGGGGTCACTATGAGTCAGAAACGACTCGATGGCACTTAACAACAATAACAACAACAACATGTTCACTGCAGCACTATTCACAATATCAAAGAGATGGAAACAACCTAAGTGCCCATCAACCAAGGAATGGAAAACCAAACTGTGATACATACACACAGTGGAATACTATGCACCAACGAATAACGTAGAATCGGCGAAACACTACATAACACAGATGAACTTGGAGAACATTATGCTGAGTGAAATAACTCAATCACAGAAAGACAAATGCTATATGAGTCCACTATTATAAAAAGTCAAGGAAAGGTCTGTACATGGAAGGAAACTTTCTTTGTTGGTTACCAGGGAGGGGAGGGGAGGAGAGGGAACACTGCAAGATAGGTGGAGACAAGGATTGATTTGGGTGAAGAGAAAGGCAATGTACCAAAACACAGTAACACTAAGGGAAAGGAAGACACAGAGAGGCGCGGAAGAGGTACAGATAACAAAGATGATTTTCAACAAAGATTTCACATACACAGTGCTGCACTATCAGTGACAACAAACATTCAACTGCAAGTCAACAGATGGCTAGACAGGCTGAATGATCAGGTATGTGTAGGCCAAAGGGAATATGCCCAGGGCCACATGTAAGGCTGGCAGTCCATGTTTCTGCATATGTATTTATATATGCCGTAAGAATGTCCATAGAAATAGAACTAACAGAGGGCAAAGTTGTGATAACTTCTTAGGCACAGTCAACCACCCTGATGGAGTGAGTTGTTGGACCTGTGGGCTCAGGACAATGGTGGCAGAGGACATCAAGCTCAACTGGCATAACATACTACACAAAAACATTGTTCTACGTACTACTTTGGTGAGTAGCAACTAGGGTCTTAAAATCTTGCAAGCAGCCATCTAGATGCAACAATGGGTCTCTCCTCATCCAGAGCAAAGAAGAATAAAGAAAACAAAAGATTCATGGAAACAATTAGTCCTCGTGACCGGTACACCATGTGATCCTCTCAGTCTATACGACTATGAGACCAGAAGAACTAGATGGTGCCCGGCTACCACTGTCAACCACTCAGAGGGGAATCTATGGAGGAGATCCTTGATAGAGAGGGAGAACAATGTGGAACAAAACTCAAAATCGTTTGGAAAAAAAAAAGGGGAACCAGGTTTGCTGGTCTGAGAGAGCCTGGCAGAACCACTGAGACTATGGTCCCTAGCTGCCCTTCAGGTCTGGAATTGAACATACACCTGTGGCTTCCAGCCAAACAAAAGACAGGCATATGAGTTAAACATGTACCTGAGGTAGATACACTCCTTGGAGGGAATAATCATGGGAGAAAGAAGGGCTGTGTATGCACAGGGAGACAGCTTAGGGGACAGGAGTGCATGGAGGGATGAATACAGGGAAGAGGTAACTATCAGGAGGAAGTGGGAGGGGAGGTGTTGCATTGGGGTAATTTGTAATCAGTGTCATGAGACGTGTGTGTGAACTGCTGTATGGAAAGTGAATTTGCTCTGTAAATTTTCACCCAAATCACAATTTAAAATGAAATTTAAAAAAAAAAAAAAAAAAGCTTGTAAGCAGCCATCTAGATGCAACAATGGGTCTTCTCCTCTCCTCATCCAGAGCAAAGAAGAATGAAGAAAACCAAAGACACATAGAGACAATTAGTCCAAGGGACTGGTAGACCATGTGATCCTCAGCCTATATGACCGTGAGAGCAGAAGAACTAGATAGTGCCTGGCTACCACTGTCAACCACTCAGAAAGGGATCAGTGCAGGAGATCCTGGATGGAGGAGGGAAACAATGTGGAACAAAACTCAAATTTCTAGAAAATACCAGGTTTACTGGTCTGATAGAGCCTGGTAAGAGCCCTGAAACTATGGCCCCTAGTTACCCCTTAGGTCTGGAATTGAACTCACTCCTGTAGTTTCCAGCCAACCAATACACTAGTATATAGGGTGAACATTGACATCAGGTGGATACACTACTTAGAGCGATCAATCATGTGAGAACAGAAGGGCAGTGTTTGCACCGGGAGATAGCTCAGGGGTCAGGAATGCACAGGAAAGAAGGACACAGGGAAGAGGTAACATCAGAGAGGAAGGGGGATAAGAGCTGTTGCACTGTGGGAAATTGCAGTCAACGTCACGAAACAAAACGTGTATAAACTGCTATACGGAAAATGAATTTGCTCCGTAAACTTTCACCCAAATCACAATTTTAAATAAATAAAGTATTTGCAAAACATGTATCCAATGAAGGACTTGTATCCAAAATATACAAAGAACTATGAAAGCTCAACAACAGGAAAACAATTCAATGGAAAAAAAAAAGGCTAAACGTCTGAATAGACACCTCACCTAAGAAGATACACAGATGGCAAATGAACACATGGAAAGATGTCCAACACATGTCACAAGGGAATCACAAACTCTAACAATGAGATACCACTACAGCCCGACCAGAAGGGCCGAGTCCCACACACCGACATCACCAAACCTCGGTGAGGGCGTGGAGCCACGGGAACTCCCACCCACTGCTCCTGGGAACGCAAAATGGTGCACCCACTCTGGAAGACAGTCTGGCCATATTTTACCAAGTAAAACAAGTCTTACCACACAGTCCAGCAACTGGGCTCCTCAATATTTACCTAACAAGTTGAAAACATATATATACCCACACAGAAGCATGGACAGGCATGTTCACAGCAGCTGTTTTTATAACTGACAAAACTTGGAAGCACCCAAGCTGTGAACAAGTAAGCAAACTGTGGTTCATCCATACAATGCAATATGATTCAGTGACGGAAATGAGCGGCCAGAGACACGGGGGAAGCTGAAGTCCACGCTGCTGAGTGAGAGAAGCCAGTCTGAAGAGGCGACACCCTGCTGGACTCCAACTAGATGACACTCTGGAGAAGGCAAAAACACAGGTACGGGGAAAATACCCGTGGCTGCCGGGGCTCAGGGGAGGGAGGGAGGAGGAGGTGGAGCCCAGGATCTGCAGGGCAGGCGGCTATTCCGCCTGCTACTTGATGACCCGTCCACCCTGGGCTAGCTCAAGCCCTTCAGCTCCATGAAGGCCGTGCGCTGCTTGTCCCAGGTCTAAAACTGGTGGATACCTCTCTCATTGTTGAGGCAAAACAGTATCGGCAGATCTGAGGGTGTCTTTCTGGAAAACCCTGGCTTCGATTTGCCATGGTTACCCCTCCTGGAGTGTTGCCTCCCGTGCAGCGAAGTCTACGTGGACGTTGCTCGAGGGCTTCACAAGGATGGCTGCTGGCACGCTGTGGCTTTTTAACGAGCTCAGCAAACTACGGCTGTGGGCAAATCTGACCCAGATGCTGTTTGCATCAATACACTTTTACTGGAACACAGCTGCCATTCTCAAATGCACAGCGTCAAAGGCTGGTTTAGCGCTACACCACCAAGTAGCTGCCTGCTCTGAGCGGCCTTGAGGTGTTGTGAGTGGGTGTGACCAAGACCCTGTGTCCCATGGAGCATGAAATATTTATTGGGTACCCCGATGCAGAAAAGCTTCCTTGAGCCCTGTTCCCCACCTACCGGGGGCTCTAAGCCCTCAGGGAGGATCCATTTTACAAATGCAAGGGATTCACAGATGCACCCCCAGGTGAGCACTGTTGCTCGATTCACGGGCCTGTCCAGGAAAAGTCTGTTTCCAGCACAACGATGATAAATAGTTTGGAGCCGGAGACTAAACCAGCCCCAAAAAAATACTCAAACCCCCTGCCTTCACGCTGATTCGGACGCACAGCGAGTCCGCGTGACAGAGTGTAACTGTGCCCCATGGGCTGGGCTGAACTGGGGTCAGGGACCTGGCACGTCTCTCAGTGCGCTGTGGTTTTATCCATTTCCTCCCCAGGCGACATCCCTGTGCTAACAGTGCTCTCAGCCCGAGCTGCCAGAACCGGGGACAGGAGCACAGAGGCAGGAGAAGCTTCCCTCCCAGGCCCACGCAGCTCCCCCTTCCCTCAACAGGCTGGTGCTGGAGGGTTCTAGGCGGTGCCCCAGCCACTGCTACCGTCCCCTTCTCCTTCTGGATGCATGCTGCCAGCTGAGCACCGCCTCCACGGCCAGTGTCGAGTGGGTGGGTCCAATAGAGCTACTCGAGCGTGCGCTCTGGTGCGCCACAGCCAGCGGCTGGCAGCATATTTTTGGCAGGGAGCACGAACCATCCCTACATTCTCAATCTCTCTCCTCTGTCCCCTCCCAGGGCTCCTGTGCAGCACCCGCCTCCCCACGGTCCAGCCACCTGCCTACCCTTCTAGCAGCCAACCATCAAGACAGTGTCAGCACAGTGGGATGCCCTACAAAGTCCTGCACTGAGGGCCAAGGGTGAGTAGGCCACGGTCTCCTGGGACCAGGGCTGCACTGAGGGTTCCTTTGACTCCAGCTCAGTGGGGTCTGTGCAGAGGGAGGGGGTACCCCACTCTGGTATCCAGCTCCTTCTCCTGTGCTTAATTGCTTCTGACGCTTCTGCAGCCAAACACTCCCTTCCCCTCCCCATCTCCCCCAACTAGATCGAAGCAAAGTGGCCCCAAGAAATGCCCTCCCTGCCATAAGAGGCAGAGCTATGGAGCTCTGTGAAGCCCCTGCTGGACAGTCTCTGTCCCCACCCTTTCTGACCAAAGGCCAAGAGGGGGCATGGGGAATGTGGCCCAGGGCAGGGGGTGTGGCCGTGAGGGCTTCCTGCCCCATGTGCACGCAGGTGGAGGAGCCGCACAGAGCTCACGCTCACTGATACGAGCCACAGCTGTGGAGGCCATAAGAAGGTCCAAAGACCCCACCCTCGGCCTCCCAGCATCAGACGCTGGCCGGCCCAGCCTAGCGCTGAGTCCCCTCTTCAGTTCTGAATTTTTAGGGACAATACACAGAGGTCAGCAGAGTCCCAGCCCTCGGCTCCAGGCACAGAACAGGCTGGAGACTCGGGAACCTGGGTCTGAGTTGCATGCACCTCGAAAGCTCAGGGCCACACGAGGGGAGAGCCTGCCTGCTGGCCTTGTGGAGGCCAAGTCCAAGCTGCGACACAGGGCAGAGCCAACATGGCCACCACTTTGGCACCAGACACAGAAACCAGTGGTGGGAAGCTCAGGGACAAAAAGCGTACCTGTCATGGGACGGCTTGCCCCCCAGAGCTGAGTGAGCACAGGGCATGGTACTCAGGCAGGGAGTGAGGCCCCCATCCCTGGAGGGTTTCAAGAAGAGGCTGAGCCATGGGGAAGGGGCATACCCCATCACAGCAGCTGGGGGATGGCATCACTCAGACAGCTGTGGGATCTCCCTCTCGGTTGACAGCTGCCACAGTAAAGGTGTCCTGCTAAGTGACTAGTTCTCTCTGTTCCCCCAGTAAGAGCAGGTCTGAGAACGGACAGATGGAAAGACACATGGAGGACAAGGTCACTGCCCCCGCACAAGGCACCACGCACCTGGGTGTGCTGGCAGCAACGAAAGCCAGTAGCTCAAGGGGGCTCAGGACTTACAGTGTGCCGTGCCCTCAGGCAGAGCCCCAACACACGGGCCCACACACGGGCCTCCTCACCAGCACTGGAGCCACACCACAGCTCCAGGTGGGCGGGCGGCTCACGAAGAAATGTTTCTCCTCCTGACCCTGTGCCCCACAGGGAGGGGCTGGGATGACTGTGGATTGGGATGTCCTCAGACTGCTATCCACTGAGGCCGCACGCACCCAGAGTCATGCAGCAACCAACACCAGCCCAGCACCAGAGCCCAGGGGACTCCCCGCAGACCCCACATGCGGCCAGGGTGTCCTATGGACAGCAGGCAGCCCACAGTCCCAGGGATAGCATCACATGGTGACATTTTTAAACCCTGGTCGTTACCTATCTCGTCCCCTCAGGGGACTGTGAGCTCCATGAAGTCGGGGTTCCAGCTGCTAGTCCACCGCCCCACCTCCCAGCCTCAGCAGAAGGCCCAGCACTCAGCAGGTGGCACAGCCATGTGGGTGGACGCAGACAGACAGGTAGACGCAGTTGGACAGCTGGGGATCTGAAGGGGGAGGCACTGAGAGACGAGGAAGTGCCCCCATAGGTAACAGCTCAGGGGACAGTAGCCCCAGTGGGTATCTACATGGGGGCGGCAACCCCATGCAAACAGTTATGACTCCAAACTGCTCCTCAAGGTCTGTCCCCCTCGTGCCCCTCACTGCTTGTCTTTGGTCCCTTCCTTGTTGCAGCACCTCGGTGGACTTTACACCTCCAAATATTCCAAACCCTGGCAGCAGGAAAGTCAGGAGGACAACTGCCTCCTCTGCCCTGAGACCAGAAGAACCAGATGTGCCCAGCTGCCATGGTCGAACATTTTGATCGAGTATTCCATAGATGAACATTGATCTAAAGGGGGAAGATGCAGAACAGAGTTTCATAATCTCCAGACTTCCTGGACTGGATGAACCCCTGAAACTACTGCCCTAAGGCAGATCTTAAACCTTAAACCAAAACCCTCTCCTGACATCTCCTTGACCCAAATATGCATTAGCTTGTAAAGCTCTGCAGAACACCAGGCTCTGTGAGGAGACCACACTGAGCACAGCACCCCACAAGGTCACACAGTAGCCTCGTTTATGTCTACAGGGACAAACACAACAGGGAAGAGAAGGGTGAGGATGGTGGCGCCACTCGAGGAAAGGGCCCAGTGTCACTGAGTTCCGCGTACAGAACCGCTCTACACATGTTCTCATGGAAACACGTATGGTGGCTGTTTTGCCATGTCTGTTCTCAACAAGAAAACGGAATGGCCCTGCCCCGTCCTGCCCTCCCAGAGGTGACTCGAGCTGGGCTTCTATTGATCAAAACCAGGAGCATGTAAGCTAATCCTTGCTGGCCCTTGGTGAGAAGCAGAGGCCACTTCTTCTTCAAGAACACCAGCAGGGGCCAGCCTTCGCCCTGGGGGTGGGGCAGCAGCCCCAGCTGAGTGACACACCAAGCAGGCCCCTCTGGGAGTCTGGCGCTGGGATGCTGGTCTCGAGGCAATTAAGCCCATGTCAGAGCGGGCCTGGCAGGGGGTGGATCGATAGACACTCAGCACAGCCACGCAGGTGAGGGATCGATCAGACAGACGCCGGCCATCTATTCCCATGGGCTGTTTACCATTCTGGCCGGAAATAAATGAATAAGGCCACCAATTAGTCAGCACCCTGTGCTCTGGGGGACTCTGAGCCGCTTCCAGAAGCCCGTGGCCAGGCACCAACACCACAGCCTGACCAGAGGTGGAGAAGCCAGAGGGCCGAGGCAAGGGGCAGCCCGGCCTCAGCAGAGAACAAGCTCCCCTGGCCGCCATGTGCCCCAAGCCCCTCACGCACCCCGAGTTCCTCCCACGTCCCCGAGGCCCTCACGCGCCCTGAGCCCCTCACATACCCCGAGCCCCTCACGTAGCCTCCATATGGCAACAGGACTGAGACCCTGGCCATCCCAGACAGACGGCTCGTCAGCAGGTGGAGCAGGCCACGACTTTGTAGGTCTGATGGGGCACACGACTCTGTGTGCTGGGACTCTTCTCATGCAATACAACTCGCCAGATCACAAGGGCTGGGGAGGAGGAGGGGCTGACACCCCGAGCCACACCGAGAGCAGGTGAAGCTGATGGCCGTGAGAGGCCTAGAGAGGAGAGTGGACAGTGCCTGCCCGATCAGTGCAGACAGGCCAGCCGCGCCGCAGCCACAGCCGTCTGCCTGCAGTCCATCCACACCCCCACCTGAGCCAGGAAATGTCAGGCAGCAGCAGTAGCCACTCCCACCCCCAGCTAGAGTGCCCCCTACCTGGGAGAGAGCATGGGGACGGGAGGAAAGCCAGTCCCAGCCCGGCTGCACGCAGCCCACCACAGGCCAGGTACTCACTGTCCAGGTAGGAAGACCAACACGGCCTGAGTTTCACAAGGCAGCTGAGACAACCGCCCCCGCACCCTCTACACCCACAGCAGCCGATCTGAGAAGCAGGTGGGAGGGAGGAGAGGCAGGTGGCCAGCAGAGGGGACCCCAGAGCCAGCAGAGCAAGCACAGGCTCAGCGGTCCCCCCGATGACCCACACGGTAGGATAGAGGCCTGGATGGGAGACAGCAGGGAGACCTCCACAGCTGTGTGCAGGGCCCGAAGCTGGCCTGCAGCCTGACCCTGACAGAGCCCACCTGGTGACATGCTAACAACTGGGTGTCCAGAGAGCTTCCACTGGACACTGTTTCCAGGAGAGCAGTTCCAACGTGGCATTTAGAATGGCCACTGAACATGTACTAGCTGTTGGCCATCCGAGTGGGCTTAGGCTGCTAGCCAGTTCCTGCAGCTGCAGTCCTTCCAGGTGCGGCCCTGAGGTGCCCAGGACAGGGAATGAATGTGAAGCCCTGTCCACGGGCTGAGCAACACCAGCCCCCCAGAAGCTGTGAGGGCTGGGATGGGAGCCCCTTTGCTTCTAAGGCCTCCCAGCTCTCTCACAGGTAGCGCTGGGGTTGAACTCAGGAGACGATGTGGAGATGGCTCTCCAGCCCAACTGGAATGGCGGCTGACAAGCGCTATGTAACTGCAAGTTGTGCTCAGCTCCCAAGCACATGTGCCTCATGACACTTAGGGCTCCAGGTGACGGAGCCACGACAGTGGGAAGACCTGTGGACAAGAAGGACATCCGGGGCTCCTCCCCGGGAAAGGAACCCTGAGTGGGCAGAAGCGCTGGATATGACCTGACCATGTGGCTGCTCCTGGCCTTGTGGCCTCGGGGAGGTCACTGCATCTAGGCTCACTTCCACCACCCAGAGCTACTGGCAGGACCAGTGAAATAAGGACATGAGAGGAAGCCAGCAGCCGAGAGGGGACATGCGAGAGGGAGGGCATCGAGGGGGACGATGGGCTGACACTCTCCTGTAAGAGGCTCTCGGTTTACGGTCCAACAGTAAAAATGCAAGGCCCTATGATCAAAGGTTCCACACACAAATTCTGACCCAAAGGGGGAAGATGCAGAACAGAATTTTCAAATTGCCCAGAGTCCAGACTTTCTGGAGCCCTGGAAGCTGGCTGGATCCCTGAAAATAATGCCCTGAGGAACTCTGGAAACTTAAAAGCTTAAACCAAAAGCACTCCCTGTATCTCCTTTAAACCAAACAACCCTGCTGTTATTGTTGTTAGGTGCCACTGGGTCACGTGCACACCAGGCACTCCCGTCAGGGTAGAAGGACCACCCAGCCGCTCCCAAGCTGGGGCTGGTGCTCAGACCCACTGCAGCTGCTGTCCTCCCTCTCCAGTGCGGGCCTCGAGGGCGGCCCTTCTCAGAGGCTCTGGACCGGGCGGTCAAGCAGACGCCGCCATGCTGATGGGGGTCCAGGCGCCACCACCGGGGGGATGCTGACAGCCGCAGGGAGCCTGGATCTGTGAGCAGGCAGGGCTCTGGTCTCCCCTCAAGGCCCAGAGCAAAGGGACGGTGCTCACAGCTGACAAAAACAGGGACAGGAGCCACCAAGGCTCCATGACAGCCTGGCAGGATCCAGGCACTCGCTTCACCGCCAAGCAGGGCAGTGAAGCCATGCTGCCAGAGAGCGCAGGCGAGCCAGGCAGAGACAAGCGGCCACAGGGGACAGAGCAAGGAGAGCAAGCGAAACGGGGCGGCCACGGAGAAGCCCACCTGTCACAGGACGAGCCGGGTTCCCAGCAGGTCATCCCACCGCACTCTGGCAGGTGGGAGGAAGAAAGGTCTCCCAATGTGCATGCGCAGGACACGCCCCTGATGTCCCTCCCACGTGCACAGTGACCCGTCCCTCCTGACAGCAATGCCTCTGAGGGGACTTGTCAAAGGGAAAGTGCTCTTCAGACCCGAGCGGAGGCTGCAGCACCCCCTCCCGGGGAGACAGTACCGTGGCAGCCCTGTCCCCACAGGGCTCCCTCTGAGCACACAGAGCCGACAGGCCACACAGCCACAGCGCCGGCCGCAGATCGGAAAACAAACAGTTATTTCTGAGCACACAGACAAGATGGGCTTGCTGACAGCCCTGTCTGCACACGGGGACACTGCCCACGGCCTCCTGGTCAGAGGGGCAGGCAGGCAGGCAGGCACAGAGAGACCGCCCAAGCTTCAATGGGTGGGGAGAACATGCCCCCAGGACGGAGGAGCACAGGGTGCTGGACAGAGTGGGGCTGTGGCTGCCTCGGGGCCCACCAAGTCCCTGAGGCACTGAAGTGGAACAGAGCTGGGGGCTGCAGGCTGGGGAGCTGCAGGGTGGGGTCCCCTGACCCTGCAGCTGTCACAACAGGTTCCACTCGGCCAAATGCCCTCCCCCTGCCCCCCCATGATGAAGCCCCCGTGAAGTCCCAGCGTCGTCCCCCACAGGCTGAACCCTCCTGGGCCCTGGTCCCCATCACCCCGGTCGTGGCCAGGCTTGTAGCAGACTACATACCCCACAGCACCGTGGCTATCTGGCCTGTCTCTGGAAATTCCCAAAATGCAGAGGGGGTCTTGTCTGTCCCACTGAACACTAAGCTTTGGAAAGGGAGTGGCCCCCGCACACCTCTCCACAAGCCAGGGGGCCATGATCAAGGCCCTCCTGGGACTCACGCCCTACATGCTTCCCACGGGAAGGGCCAGTGTCCTGGTCAGCACAGAAGCAAGACTGTCCCTCGTTTCTATTCCTTTTCATGGAAGCCCGTGTTGAAAGCGGCTTAAGCGTAATAAAACCTGGTATATTTACAGGAAGAAAGCATGGACCGAGAGTAAAGCTGGTAGGGCGGAGAGCTCAGTACATCCCACCCCCAGCTCCCCTGCAAGTGGGCAGGGCTGGCCTGTCATGCAGAAAGAAACCAAAGCCATTTAAAATTCACAGTGCCGTTTCTCCTTCCCTGCTGAGCAGTCCCGGGGGACATCAGGCACAGCCTGGAAGGGCCTTGGGCTCTAGCTTTCTGTGCAGTGCCCCACAAACGTGCCCACAAAACAGGGTCTCAGTGGGCACGGATGCCCGGCAGGGGCCCCGGAGTGATGTGGAGGCAGCCACAGGCTGACAACTGCGGAGGTCTCCCTCTGACGCCATACCCACTTGCTGCCCACCCCCCACCCCCATCCTGTTGGTTCCTGGAGCTGACAGTGAGGTGGGGGCTGGGATGCCCAGCACGATGGGTCAGCTACCCTCGGCTGGACCGTGGCCAGCCCAACAGAAGCCAGCTGCTGACACTCCAGGGACAAGGCACAGCCAGCTGCACCCAAACCCTCCGAACCCCACACAGGCCTGGGGGCCACACACACCTCCAGTCAAATGGGAAGCTTAAAACCAGAGGGACCAGGGTGTGTCCAGAGCCGCCCGCAGTGAGGCCGGAACTATCTCAGGCCTGATGTGAGTCGAGAACCCAGGTGGAGCATTCAAGCTGGCTTCCAACAGCAGCTCCTCTAACCTGCACGCAGACTACACTGCCTGCACATGATCATGGCTCTGAGCTCCGGCAGGGACAGGGTCTTCCCACTATGGTCACAAGACCATAGCGCAAGACGGGCAGCCAGTCCCCAGGGGTCCTGACACTTCGGTCACACAAGTGCAAGATGGGCAGCCGGTCCCCAGGGGTCCTGACACATAGGTCACACAAGTGCAAGACGGGCAGCCGGTCCCCAGAGGTTCTGATGCACAGCATTAACCGTCAGCCTTTACAGTGGACCCCCAGGGACAGACAGGAGAGAGGAAGCCATTTGACTCAACAGGTTACCAGAAAAACCCTGCCCTGCCGCTGTCCTGTGAACACCCTGTAATAAACTGAATGTTATATACCCTTGGCCCACCACGCACCCCACTGATGTATCACCCACCAGTCCCTGCTAAGTCTCCGCCTCGTCTCCCTGACTGTCTTTTAGCCAACGATGATTGTGTAACTCTACTTCCTGCCGGTGGGGCAGCCACTTTCACTTGGAACTTGGGCGTCTTCCCAGACCACAGCGTTTCTGTGCCTCAGTGAATCTCTTCTGCCCTGACTTCAGCAGACGCTGTACTGGTGCTCCAAGAAGGCATCAGGACCAGGAAGTCAGCTTTAACAGAGAAAAGTGACCGGCTTGCACTAGTGGGGCTGCCAGGCACCTGGAATGGAGTGCTTTCATTTCTCCAAGCCACCAGGAAGGAGACAGACTCACAACGAAGGACAGTCCCATCTGCACTCATGACAAACATGAGGGACCGTGAGTGATTCATAGAGGCACTGGGAAGTGCACTCAAACTACCAGACAACAGGTTGGTGGCACCTTGGAAGACAAGCCTGGGGACCTGCTCTGGGAAATCCCACGGAGCCGTTCTGTTCTGTCACACAGGGTCAATGCGTGGGAATCAGTGGCGTTCTCCCAACTGGAGCCGCTGGGGGCATGAACAGCAGACACGCGTGTGTACCTACTAACTGAAAGGTCGGAGGTTTGGTTCCACCCAGGGGCACCTCAGGAGACAGGCCTGCAGACCGGCTCCCATCAAGATGAAAGCCTAGAAACCCGATGGGGACAACCAACCACGTGGCAAACAGCACACATGCCCAGGTAGGGAGCTCAGGACAGGGCAGGAAGCGGGGTGAAAGGAAATGGGAAACAGGACCTGGGAAGAGTTGTTCCGTTGTGGGGTTGTGATCAATGTCGTAAAGCACGTATGAACCACTGCATGGAAAACCAATTTGCTCTGTAAACTTCACTCAAATCTTAACAAAAAGTTAACGGAAAAAAAAAAAAAAAAACATGAAGCTGTGCTGCCCTGTCACCTGGGGTCACTGAGTCAGAACTGGCCTGACCCAGTGGTCACCGTGGTGCCCTTCCTGCTGGGGTCACTGAGTCAGAACTGGCCTGACCCGGTGGTCACCGCGGTGCCCTGTCACCTGGGGTCACTGAGTCAGAACTGGCCTGACCCGGTGGTCACCGTG
>NW_006921593.1:15349045-15350308 GCF_000298275.1 Orycteropus afer afer | reverse complement strand
GTCCCTCAGGAACAGGGACAACTCACGATACTCTATTACTCTATCATGGGCTCCCCTGAGACAGAGGTCTCCACACTGAGCCCCCAAAAGGCAGCCAGGCTCCCAGGAGGGTCAGCCATATGGGCAGCATGAGGACACCCTCATTCCCACAGTGATGGCGATGACGGCAGGGAGCCCCTGCAGAGCTGTTCCTGAGCCACGCATGGGCTCCCACCAATGGGGACCCTGTGGGCAGAGGCGCTAAGCTGCACGTGCACAGTCACAAGCTAACAGGATGCAGGCTGAGACCCAGCCAGGACTGCACTGTGGCCCAAGAGGCTCATACGGGATGAAGGGGGGCAACCACAGCTTCGATGACTTTAGGTTTGAACACAGGTCCCAAAAGGGAAGAAAAAGGCCACGGGTCACACCGGCCCCGAGTGAGGCTGCCTCACACACAACCCAGCTGGCCTCCCCTGGCCTCCCTGACCGGTGGCACGACTGGGCCCCTCCCCAGCACGCTCGTATCCCAGAGTCCTCTCCGCCTGATGGAGTGGGCAGCCGCCACACCAAGAGGCCAGGGACAGACGACTTGAGCCAAAAGAACTCTGGGGAGAAAAGACTTCACTGAAAAACTGAGGGAGTGACATGTGGAGAAGTGGGGGTATGGGGTGCAGACACAACCCTGGCTTTTTAAGGCAAGTCCAATCAGAGACAGAAAGCAAAGAAGGACCTGACCACACCCCTCGCACTAGTCCCAGACCCCGGGATCACACGGCCCCACCTCTGTGTGCTGAAAGCAGCCTGGTTCCAGGGACGAGTCAGGGGTTGAAGTGGCCCCTAGTTAGCACCTCCCAACGCCTGATCTTAGATGATGGACAGCTGGGACTCTGTCTCTTGTACTGTGGTCTGTTGTCAGGAGGACCCGTCCCTGGAGATGGGCATGGCACTGGGTAAAGCATGGGGTCAGTGAACGAGAGGAAGGTCTGCGCTGGGGGGGACCCGCCGCTGGCAACAGACGAGCCACGGCCACAAGATGGTGACCAGGGCAGAGCCAGGACCCTCCCATCTGAAAGGGCCGGAGTTCACACCCACACGGGGGACAGAGGACAGGACCCCCGCGTGTGACGGGGCAGGAGTTCATGCTCACATAGGGGGACAGAGGACAGGACCCCCCCATCTGACGGGACAGGAGTTCATGCTCACGTAGGGGGACAGAGGACAGGACCCCCACATCTGATGGAGCTGGAGTTCACGCTCATGTAGGGGGACAGAGGACAGGAC
>NW_006921593.1:15334346-15348885 GCF_000298275.1 Orycteropus afer afer | reverse complement strand
GACAGAGGACAGGACCCCCACATCTGATGGAGCTGGAGTTCACGCTCATGTAGAGGGACAGAGGACAGGATCCCCGCATCTGATGGAGCTGAAGTTCACGCTCATGTAGGGGACAGAGGACATGAGGCCCCATGATGCTGGCCCCACCCCCAACCAGTCCGCAGCTGGACTTTGGGGGGAGTCTCGTCTACCTTCCGTTTCTCTGAAAGAAGGGCTGGGGGCCGACAGCAGCCCCCACCCACAGAGGAAGGCCGTCTGGGCCAGAGAGCCCAGCAGGGTGTCCTCCACAGCACCCGCCAGCCAGCCCCGTGACCGTGACCGGGGGTTCGGCCACCCTGCGTGCACGCTGGCTTCCGGAACAGTCCGAGAAGCTACACCCAGCTCATTTCGATTGGGGATGGAGAAGTTTCCGTGACTTGAACAGAAGGCAGCCTCATATTTCATCCTCTTCCACTTCCCTGAACAATGAAAACTTATTAAAAAGCCCATGAATATGTAAATGTCGCCTTAAATATGGAAATGCAAAACACAGGAGCAAACAGTATGGGTGTGAAATATTCATGCGGCGCATCTCCAGGCCGAGACAGCCTGCCTTTCCTGCCTCGACCTCAGCCAGCGTGGCCTCGGCCGCTTCCCCGGTGCCCACCGAGGCCCAGACCAGCACCGAGGTGTCCACCGTGGCTACCCCTGCAGTCCCCACAGCCCGTACACATTTCATGGTGCCCTGGTTCTGCCATCACCCAGACAGCCAGGCAGAGGGCTAGGCAGGGCAGCCAGACAAGCTCCCGGGTACTTCTGAGCCCAGCCAGGACCAGACGGGACAGCATGGGGATGGGCAAGTGCCAGGTGGGATGCTGTCTCCTGGAGGGGCCGACTGGACCACCGCACACCCCGCCTCTGATCCCGGGCTGGGCTCGCACACCCCACCCGCCCACCGGGAACTCAGTGCCCTCGGGACTGGGGGCTGAGAGCCCTGCTGGTGGCTGGCAGGGATGCAGGAGCTCACGGGCACCTGCTCCAGGGATGGCTGCTGGGGCGAAGCCAAAGGAGGGGCCCTGAGGACATGAGGCTGAGGACCCCCTCACCCCTATCTGCTACTGCCCCAGGAAGTCATGATGCATCAGGGACCTCGTCCACAGTACTGACAGAGGACGGAGTGACGAGGTCACCTCCACACAACAGACCACAGACGGCGACCACTGGGCAATGAGGGTCTGCTGCTCGGAGTATGGGCCTGGACCGGCAGCACCAGGCCGGCCTGGGAGCTGGCAGGAAGGCAGGGCCTCGGTGCCTCTGAGCCGCCGCACAGCACACACCTTAACACAGGCAGGTTCCTTCTGCTCAGGAAACGGGCATACAGGTGAGTGAGCACTAAGGGGTCATCAGCAGATTCACAGTGAGAGACACTCCTAGGGCGTGACCACTGGGGACCCCAAGGGCTACCTTCTGGGAAATGGAACTGATGGTCCCTGGGCAGCGTGAAACCACTTCCACAGCTAACCTACAGGCTAGGATCTGAACCCACCCCACAGTACCTCTTTGAAGAAAGCCTGGCAGCCAGCTTCCCCAAAGCTGATGGCGCAGCAAACCTACGGCACAGTCCTGCTCTGTCACACATGGGCGGGATCACAAGAGACCAGAACACAAGAGGCCACAGCAGTGGACTTCCGTGTAGATCTCTAATTTCGGGTTCAAATACAGCTGTGAAGATGCTTAGTCTCCTTATTCCAAAGGGCACGGTCAGTGTCCCCTGGTCTGGACGGCCACCACACACTTGCCCCGGCCCTGCCCCAGGGCACACACGAAGTTCCCCTTTCCCTCCCGAGCAACGGTGCCAAGTCCTGGCTCCAAGGCTGGCCAGCACAGCAAGGCCCCGGTGGTGTGGGAGGATGAGGGGGACCGCCCAGCCTCCCCTGCCCAGGACTGGATCCGCTCTCAAGAGGGTGGGGCCAGCATCAGGGACAGAAGTCAGACCCTGGAATCTGGGGAAGGAGAGTAGCTCCAGTGGTCCAGGTGCTGGCAGGAAGGCCATCACCAACGGGGTCCGGCCCTGCCCCTCCGGTCCACTACTGCGGGACCAGGAGCAGCAGAGGGTGGAGAAGGGCTGCTGGTCAGGAAAGTAGGAAAACAACCCCCAGGAGACAGTGCCTGAAAGATCTCCACATGCCTCAAGACCTTCCTATGTTTTCCTGCCCTGCCCCCTCAGTCTCCCTCTCTCTCTCTGTTTCCCTCTCTCCCTCTTTCATCTCTCTCTCTCTCCCTGTCTCTGTCTCCTGTCTCTCTCTCTGCCTCCCTCTCTCTCATTCATCTCCCTTTCTCCCTGTCTCTCTGTCTCTCCATCTCTGTCTCTCTCTCTGTCTCTCTCTCTCTGTCTACCTCCCTCCCTCTCCCTCTCCTTCTCCCTCTCCCTCTCTCTCTCTCTCTCTCTCCCTCTCTTTCTCTCTCTGTCTCCCTCTCTCTCCATCTCTCCCTTTCTCTCTCTCTAATTGGCCATGGAATTTATGGGCTTGGCAACAGCACTCCCACTGGGGAAGCCACAGGAGGTGGTTCTGGAAGGTGGAGCAGGAGCCAGCTGCCAAGACTGTGACGCCACCTTGTGTCCAATCTGGGCACTGCAGCAAGAGCTGGCATCCTTCAATGTGCCTCAGAGGGACCGGGGGGTCTCTCTCCTACAAGGGAGAACCCAGTGAGAGCCAGGTCCCGGCACAGGGCACAGAGGTGGCACTAGCACACCATGTCTGGGAGGCAGGCGTGAGCAGCGGCTCTGACCCTGGGCTGGCGTGTCCTCTGGACCCGAGCCCTCGGATAAAGCTCCCGTACAAAGAGTTGGCCAGGGTGACCTCACATGGCACCTCATGGGCCAGGCCACAGCCCCCGTACTCCTCCCCATGAGGAAGGACATGCAAGGGCTCAATGGAAGCTGCTGACCCACAGCAGCTCTGAACATAGGTACAGGAAGCCACAGGCCACACGACCCTCCCAGAGGACAGCGTGCTAGGCCTGCTGGCCAGAGACGAGGCATCACAGAGGCCATTTTCCAGGGCGTTTTCCACAAAATGTGGCCAGCATCCTGTAAGACTGATCTCAGAAGCCACTTCCTCCCTCATCTACTCTCTGGCCAGAAAGTAAGTATCTCCTCCCACTGAACAAACCCATGTACATGCATGTACACGTGTGTATGGCACACATGTGTGTACACATGGCACCTGTGTGTGCATGGCACGTATGTGTGTACATGTGCCCATGTATCTATGTGATGTGCATGTACATGCGCATGCGTGTGCACGTGTCTGTTCTTGTTAGGTGCCATGGAGGTGGTTCCAACTCCCAGTGACCCCACGTACAACAGAACATGAGACTGCCTGGACCTACACCATCCTCCCCACTGTTGCTACGTCTGAGCCCATCACTGCAGCCACCATGTCAATCCATCTCATTAAAAATCTTCCTCTTTTCTGCTGACCCTCTGCTTTACCAAGTATGATGTCTCTCCCCAGGGACCAGTCCCTCGGGACAACATGATCAAAGTACATGAGGCTACGTCCGACAGCCTCACCTCTCAACAACATTCTGGCTATCCTTCTTCCAAGACAGACTGGTTTGTTCTGCTGGCAGTCCATGTCACATTTAACATTCCTCACCGACACCATAATCCAAAGGCACCAATTCTTCTTTGGTCTTCCTTCTTTACTGTCTGGTTTTCCCGTGCCTATGAGGTAACTGGAAATACCATGGCTTAGGTCAGGTGCACCTCAGTCCTCCAAGTGATATTTTTTAATTTTTACACTTTAAAGAAATCTTTGCAATGAATATGTCATTTCATTTCTTGACTGCTGCTTCCATGGGTGTTGACTATGGATCCAAGTAAAATGAAATCCCTGACAACTTCAGTCTTTTTCCATTGGTCATATTGCTTACTGGTCCAATTGTGAGGATCTTATGTTTTCTTATGTTGAAGTGTAATCCACACTGAAGGCTGTAGTCTATGGTCTTCATCAGTAAGTGCTTCAAATCTTCTTCACTTTAGCAAACAAGGTTATCATCTGTGTATCGCAGGTTGTTAATGACTCCCCTCCAATCCTGATGCCGTGTTCTTCTTCATATAGTTCAGCTTCTCAGATTATCTGCTCAGCATACAGACTGAGTATAGTGAAAAGACACAACCCTGACACATAGCCCTCCTGATCTTAAACCACGCACTGTCCCCTTGTTCTGTTCAAACAACTGCCTCTTGGTCTGTGTACAGGCTCCTCACGAGCACAATTAAGTGCTCTAGAGTTCCCATTTTTTGCAATGTTATCTATAATTTGTTATGATCCAGACAGTCAAATGCCTTTGCGTAGCCAATGAAATACAAGTAAACATCTTTCTGGTATTCCCCGCTTTCAGCCAAGGTCCACCTGACACCAGTGATGATACCGCTTGTGCCATGTTTTCTTCTGAGTCTGGCTTCAATTTACGGCAGCCCCTGTCGATGTACTGTTGCTACTGTTTCTTTAATCATCTTCAGCAAAATCTTAATTGCGTACGATATTATTCAATAATTTCTACTATTTGTCAGATCCTCTTTCTTTGGAATGGGCACAATTATCAATCTCTTCCAGTCAGTTGGCCAGGTAGCTGTCTTATAAATTTCTTGGCATAGGCAAGCCAGCATTTCCAGCATCCATCCACTTGTTGAAACACCTGAATGGGTTTGCTCTCAATACCTGGACCTTTGTTTGTCACCAATGCCATCACTGAAGCCTGCACTTCTTTCTTGAGTATTGTCAGCTCTTAAAGTGTGTATGTTGTTGTTGTTATGTACCGTTGAGTCAGACCCAACTCATAGCGACCCCTCCTTGGGTTTCCAAGGCAGTATCACTAGGGAAGTAGATTGCCCCATCTTCCTTCCGAGGAGTGGCTGGTGTGTTTGAACCACCAGCCTTCTGATTAGCAGTCAAGTGCCTTAGGCACTATGCTACCAGAGCTCCTAAAGTATGTATAGGTGTGTCTATATATGTATATATACATATACACTATGTATGTGGATATATGTACATAGCTATGCCTGTGTGTATATGAATGAATGTGTGCATAGACATGCATGTAAATGTGTCGGGTGCATAGACATGCATGTAAATGTGTAGGTATGTGTGTGTGACTGCACACACACACACCCTTATCAGAATTCCTCCCTAAGGATAGTCACCATATCTACGTATATGTGGACACGTGTCTGTGCATATACGTGCATGCATGTATATGATATATACGTATATGTTTGAGTCTGAATGTGCACATGCGCACACACATACACACCCGTCTGAATTCCTCCCTGAGGATAGTCACCGCATTTATGTAAATGTGGATGTGTATGTATGCATATGTATGTGTGTGTATGCGATGTATATATTCATGTGTATGTCTGCACACACACACACCCCTATCTGAAATCCTCCCTGAGGACAATCACCACATCTATGTATATGTCTCTGTGTGTACATATGTGTGCATGTATGTATATGATTTATAAGTCTGTGTGTGCATATGTGTGCATGTATGTGTATGATGTGTCTGTGTGTGTTGTTTGCACACGTGCACACACAAACATCCCATCTGCATTCCTCCCTGAGGACTTTCACCACATCTGTGTATATGTGGATATGTGTGCATGCATGTGTGCATGCATGTATATGATGTACATGTATATGTGTGTGTCTGCACACACACACACACCATCTGAATTCCTCCCTGAGAAAAGTCACTGCATCGATGTATATGTGGGCATGTGTGTGCATATGTGTGCATGCATGTGTGTGACATGCATGTATATGTGTGTGTCTGCGTACACACACACATCTATCTGAATTCCTCCCTGAGGATAGTCACATCTATGTAGATGTGGACGTGTGTGTATGCATATGTGTGTGCATATATATGATGTATATATGTATATATGTATATGTGTCTGTACACACGCATCTCTCTGAATTCCTTCCTAAGAACAGCCACCACATCTTATCCACCTTCACACCGTGGTCCCAGCTCACTAGGATCCCCACGGAGACTCAGTTCACAAGTGAAGTTAATGTGCCCACACACACCTGCACACTCAGACAGGCCATGTGTATAAGGAGAGACAGAGAAACAGAGAGGGAGAGAAACAGCAGCAGAGCTGAACTGTGGCCATAGGTCTGTCCATGTGGAAGCCAGTGACTACTATAATATGAATTTAAATTAAGCTAAAAACATAGCTTCCCAGTCACACTGGCCACATTCCTTGGAAGCCACACAAGCCACAGCCACTGCACTGAGGAGCAGGGACACAGAGACCACCCCCCATTGCCAGACACCACAGAGAGTGCTGGCACATGGTCACAGCCAAGGAAGTGTGATGCAGGGTCACATGTGTCAGAGCACACACAGATGCCAAGGAGCAGGAGACAGTCAGTGCAGGTGTGAACATCGCTGTGCCCCGGTCACAGGTGGGTGATCTGAGGCTCAAGCCAGCAGGGTTCTCCTGAGCTCCTGCGGCCAGTGACCGGTGGGTATGCCAGCACACCTCTCAGGTGAGGACCTGACAGTCCCCGGCACCATTGTGTTCCTGCGTCCCAGAAAGCAGGAGGCCAACAGGCTCCGTCCTCAGCCCTCAATGGGGCCCCAAACCTCCAAGGGGATGGAAGATCAGAGACACTGCAGGCAGGGGCTCAGTCCGAAGAAGCCACCCCGATCTGGTACCACCATAAGCCACATAATGCTCACGTAATCACGGGGCCAGTGCATCTCCACCTGGAGCCACATCCCGGAGGATGCCACTGGGAAACACACAATGACAGCCTTTAGACACGGCCTGCCAGCTCCCACTTAGGTGACAGGCCAAGAGCTGAGGGGACAGGGCAGGCCTCAGGCCACCCCACGGTAGTCCCAGCCTGCCCTCTGAGCTGCAGCCTAGTGGGCCCTTAGGTAGGAAGCTGACAGCATCCAATGAGACGGGCCAGGGAGCAATGAGAGCCTGGAACTCAGCCGAAGGCAGCACTAGCAAGGGCCCTGCTCTCCCCAGGGAGACGAGGGCTCTGTGGGGGCTTCCGGGTCCCCCTGCAGCACAGGTGTCATGGCAAAGGAATGAGTGGGATTCTGGGTCAGACTCAAGGTAAACACCACAGTACACCCCCAGGCTCTCCTGGGGGCCGTGGTGGTTCTGTGGTGGAATGCTCACCTCCCATGCAGGAGACCCGGGTTCAACCCCCAGCCCGTCCACCTCAGGCGTAGCCACCACCCGTCTGTCAGTGGAGGCCTGCATGTGGCGGGAGGCTGAACAGACTTCAGCAGAGCCTCCACACTGAGAGCAGGATGAAAGGCCTGGCAACTTACTTTTGAAAATCAGCCCTGAAAACCCTCTGGATCACAACGGTCCAACCTGCCTGTGAAGATGGGGCTGGTGCAGGAGCAGGCGGCATGTCGTCCCATTGGACACGAGGTCACCACACGTCAGGCCGACTCAACAGCCGTGATCATGGGGCTGGTGCAGGAGCAGTCAGGGTGTCGTCCCATTGGACTTGAGGTCACCACGTGTCAGGCCAACTCAACAGCCATGAAGATGGGGCTGGTGCAGGAGCAGGTGGCATGTCATCCCATTGGACACGAGGTCACCACACGTCAGGCCGACTCAACAGCCGTGATCATGGGGCTGGTGCAGGAGAGGGCAATGTGTCATCCCATTGGACATGAGGTCACGATGTGTCAGGCCAATTCAACAGCTGTGAGGACAGTCACCAAGAGAAAGCATCTCCAGCCCTGTGGAGCCTGGGAAACCAGTGCCCTCAACTGCCTCGGACGCCCACCTCCTCAACACCTCAGAGAACAACCAAGATGCTGGCATCAGTGACGGCACTTAAGAGCCCCGGTGCTCCGGGTACCAAGCAGCAGCCACATACATGCTCCAGACAGGATGCATTCCATGCTCACCACACCCATGGGTGAGAGCAGCACCGTGACAGGCACGGAGAAGGCAATAATCATCCAAGGACAGTGGGCACGAGCCACAGACACGACAGCCAGCCTCTGAGCCAGGACAGCACCTGAAGCCACCACTGCGGTACTTCAGGCCTAGCACAGCAAGCATCCAGGTACACAGAAGCAGGTCCCCGTCACCATGAATCTGCCCTGCCTGTCACAGCCTTGCTGGCCTCTTCATGGCTCAAGTGCCATGATTCATGCGGCCACAGCCTCACAGAGACAGGGGCCTGGTTACACTCCAAGAGAGCAGGAGGATGGCCTGGAAGCTGCGGGGAGGAGCCACGTGGGGAATTAGGCCCCAACTCGTGCACCACACAATCCGCAGCCTATATAACTATGAGACCAGAAGAACTAGATGGTGCCCAGCTACCACTGTCAACCACTCAGATGGGGATCTATGTAGGAGATCCTGGATAGAGAAGGAGAATAATGTGGAACAAAACTCAAAATCATTTGGGAAAAAAAAGCGGGGGGGACCAGGTTTGCTGGTCTGATAGAGCCTAGTGGAACCCCTAAGACTATGGCCCCTAGCTGCCCTTCAGGTCTGAAATTGAACCACACCTGTGGCTTCCAGCCAAACAAAAGATAGGCATAGGAGTTAAACATTTACACTAGGTAGATACGCTCCTCGGAGAGAACAATCATGGGAGAAAGAAGGGCTGTGTATGCACAGGGAGACAGCTCAAGGGGCAGGGGTGCATGGAGGGAAGGACACAGGGAAGAGGTAACTATCAGGAGGAAGTGGGAAAGGAGCTATTACATTGGGGTAAATTGTAGTCCATGTCATGAGACAAAGTGTATGTGACCTGTTGTATGGAAAGTGAATTTGCTCTGTAAATTTTCACCCAAATCACAACTTAAAAAAAAAAAAAGAGCTTGTAACACTCACCCAAGCAGGACAGAGGCCAGGCCAAGGGCCAGAGAGGCGTGCCTGCAGGCATAGCTGAGGGGAGGCTGTCCTGACCGAAGAACCGTCCACTGAGTGCTCCTGAACCTGAATTGTAACCTGTTACTTCCCTAACAAGCCCCACAACTGTCCTATGGTCTGTGAGTTCTGTGTGGCTGTCGCAATGAACTACCAAACCCAGCAGAGGAACAGAGTGCCGCAGGAGGGGAGGCTGGCGACAAAACTGGTGGAAAGGTTGACGGGTGACGGCATGTCTGCCCTCGGAGGAACTAGCCTGGGGATACTCTCTCCCCTCGTGAAGTCAGAGGAGATCAGACACCCCCACACACACCCACACACACACACCATGAGTGGAGGCAAGTCAACAGTGGGCGTGACTGCTCAACGTCTGCCTGAGGACCGGCACTGTCTTTCTTCTCCTAGAAGCAGGTTAATAAATTGGTGGGCGTGCAACATTTGTGGAGGACCTTCCAAAAGGTCCATCTGGACCTTCCAAAGGCCAAACCCCTCAAAATATGCACACCGCTCCCTCAACCATTCCACAGCTCATTCTATAGACACAGAGGACAAAGTGCTTGCAACAAAAACCCTATTGCTTATGACAGCAAATTACTGGGAGAAGACACCCACACCCAGCACTGGGCTAAGAGGTTAGAGCGGCCACAGAACGCTCCGCCAGTATTAGGTGTCGTCAAGTCAGTTCCGGCCCACGGCGGCCCTCGGTCAACAGCATGAAAGCCTGCCCAGCCCTGCAGCAGCCTCACAGCTGGTGACGTTTGAGCCCACTGATGCAGCCGCTGTGTCAATCCATCTCGTTGAAGGTTTCCTCTTTTTCAAGGACCTCCACTCTACCAAGCATGATGTCCATCTCCAGGGACTGGTCCCTCCTGCTATCATGGCCAAAGGAGGTCAGACAAAGTCTCAAACACACTCCCTTCCAAGAAGCATTCTGGTCATACTTTTTCCAAAGACAGGTTTGCTCATTCCTCGAGCAGTCCACGGTACGCTGAATATTCTTCACCGGCACCACAATGCAAACCATCGGTTCTCATGCAGTCTTCTTTCTTCATTGTCCAGCTCTCATACACGTATGAGGCAACTGAAAAGACCATGGCTTGGGTCAGGCACACCTTAGACTTCAAAGCGACGTCTTGGCTCTTTTACACTTCAAAGAGGTTTTTTTTTTTCAGATTTACCCAATGCAATAAGTGGTCTGGTTTCTTGACTGCTGCTTCCATTGGTGTTGATTGTGGATCTGAGTAAAATGAAGTCCCTGACAACTTCAATCTTTCCTCCATGTATTGTGATGTTGCTTATTGGTCCAGCCCTGTGGAGTGTTTTTTTGATTACATACTGAAGACTGTAGTCTTTGCTCTTCATCAGTAAGTGTTTCAAGTCATCTTCACTCTCAGCAAACAAGATGTGTCATGGTACAACAGCATGGCAGTGGTGTGAATGCCTGGCAGGGTACCAGGCCACGTTGGAGTGTCCCACGAGCAACACCTGCCTCTTCTCTGCACCCATCCTAGCGTTCAGGCTTTCCTGGTTTATGTGCCCTGGGCTGGGATCAGAGGCGGTGGGACACGCCAGCCCTGAGCACACTAATGGGTGGGTCTTCACCCTTCTGCCTGGCTGCCCCAGGTCCTTACAAGTGCATGGCATCCAGGACAAACAGCCTGTTCACTCCTCCCGAGAACTCTCTGAGAGGGAGGGGAAACAGGCTGGGGGTGTTACTTCTGCCCAGCACTGAAGGTCCACTGCCCGGTCAGGCCTCGGTGACAGATAAGCACTCGTACATATGGGAGCCCACTAGTCACTCCCACCTCCAAATGGGCCTCTGTGGCCAGAGGTCTTGCCCCTCCAGCTGGCATTTGTTCAGGTTCCCTGTGTCCAAGCCAGCAGCCCTGGCCCCTGAGGTCTGTCCCTGCCTCCCCACCCTGCACACAGCTGCTGCGTCCCTCCCTCTGCCACTCCCAAGATGCAGCCCTACACAGCACAGTGACCTTCAGGGAGCTTAGGACCCACAACAGCAAGTCCAACCACGCACAGCAGGGCACAGACTCCCCCACAAGCAGGACAGAGTCACCCAATGTTAGTCGCATTAACCCCTAGGCCCTCAAACCCTGAAGGCCCCAACAAATCCATTCCCTCCACTTCCCGTGCACCAGGACCCTGCCACAGAGGTGCCCGGCCCCTGATGGACACTGTGTGTACCAAGACCCTGCCACGGAGGTGCCCGGCCCGGCCCCCTGAGGAACACTGTGTGCACCAGGACCCTGCCACGGAGGCGCACTGCCCGGCCCCTGAGAGAAACTGTGTGCACCAGGACCCTGCCACGGAGGCACGCTGCCCAGCCCCTGAGGGACACTGTGTGCCTGGCTGCCGGCCAGAGCAGTTCCAGAAAGAGCCCAGCTTCTGGGCAGGGGGAAACCACAGACAAGGTTCTTCCCCCTCCATCATTGATCCTGTTTCAAATTCACAGTCAAGCGGAGAGCACTGCCCAGCCAAACACCGGAGCTTCCGTTTCAGACCCCCCATCACACCCATTTCATCTGACAGGGCTTTGAACACAAGTGGCAACCTTCCCCGTTTGAGGTTTGAAATAAGCTGATGTGCATGTGGCCAACACAACCCGGTGCCTCTGAAAGCCAATTTTTAAAGCAACATCGGCCCCCAAATCTGAAAACCTCCCTTCTGGCTGCTAGTCAGTTACTAAAGGGCCACTTCCTCCAGACACTCACGGACCCAGCTGAGGCCAATGAGACGCAAGGGGCACTGGCTGACCTTGGGGGTCCTGGAAACGTCCAAGAGACAGATGACTCCCTCCGCCCCAGCCCCGAGAGGCCCCACCTAAGCAGCAGCCCCCAGGCATGCCAAGGGCGGTGGAAAGGGGCCCAGACGGGGTTCTGGGGCTGCAAAGAACAAACCCCTCACGGCTAACGCCGGTTAGGGGACCTGATTGTAGCCAAAGGCATCCTGGCTGCCCTACTGCTCCTACAGGCCTTCCCTGAGTGTGCAGGCGTAACACACACACACATTCACAAACACACTCACACGTACTCACAGACACACACACTCACACGCACACACACATGCTCACAGACACACACTCACACGCACACACATGCTCACAGACACACACATTCATACATACACAGACACATGCTCACAGACACACATATACACACACTCACAGACACAAACACACACACACACACACATACACACTCATACACCCAGACACACAGACATACACACTCGGAGATACACACACAGAGACAAATAGACACAGATATCACATACACAAACATACTCACAGACATGTGGACACACAGATATTCACATATGCAGACACACTCACAGACATACACAGAGACACACACCCCATACTCTCTCTTAGACACACATACACTCACTCACACCCTCACATACAAACACTGCAACCCCAGCGTCCTGATTCACACACTGAGTAGCAGTCAGAGCCTCACATGGGCTGGAAACATGGAAGCGGCCCTGCTCTGAGCATCCAATCTTTCTCAGAGAGACCAGGGACCCAGAACGGCTCCCAGGCTCCCTGGTGGTGGCTCCACACGCACTGAGAAGCATAGCAAGATGTGGCCGCAGGTGTGTGCCCACCACGTGGCAGCCGTGTACAGCCACCCCTGCCCTCCCAGTGGGCTCGCACACCCTCCCAGCCCCAACGGGCCCAGCCCCAGGAGGCTCCTGCTCCTGTGGAATCCAGCACATGGCTCCCGGGCCCAGGGCAGAGCCACGGCTCCCACTCCCGTCACATTTCCAAGCCGCACCCCCCTCCGAGACCCACCTGCTGGTGATGGCGCTGTTTTTGTCCTTCAGAGCAAGCTCTCTCTGCTGCAGCTCCACCACAAACCGGGAGAGGTCTTCTGGGGTCCTGGAGCAGAGAGAAGGCATGGTCAGCACAGCCGGGCCTGGAGTGGGCCTCGTTCTCCACCCCAATGGAGAGCCAGAGGGCTGCGAGCCTGGGGAAGGGCAGGCAGGCAACACAGCCAAGAGGCCACAGTCTTGGCTTCAACGAGACCTGTGTCCAAACCTCGCCTGCCACAGCATTTAACACAGGGCCAATTACTTCCATAAGCCTCAGTTTTCTGTCACCTGGAAACATAGGGGTGGGACACAGGCAGGCCTTATCTTACTGCACCTGGCAGATTCTGCATTATCATAAATGGAAAGCTTACGACAACCATGCGTCGGGCAAGTCTCTCGGAGCCGTTTTTCCAACAGCACATGGTCACTCTGTCTCTGGGCCCGAGGCTGGTCGTTCTCACAGTGCAAACTTTTTCATCACGCGATTGCACACTTCACACTGTACACTTAATGTATATGAGTTCACCACCATTGGACATCGTTGTTGCTAGGTACCGTCAAGTCGGCTCTGACTCATAGCGACCCTACGTGTACAGAACGGAACGCTGCCGGTCCTGCACCAGCCTCACGACCCCTCAGCCCACAGCTGCAGCCATTTTCTCGGTGTATGTAATATATACAATTACATGTATTGTAATTGTACAGGCACTGGAAAGCAAAACACGTGTGACTCGCTTGGCTGTGACGTCCGCTTCACTGCGGAGGTCTGGACCAGATCCCACGCTGTCTCCCAGGTGGGCCTGTACAGACCAGTGTCGCAAGGGAGGAGAAGAGTGTGGAGGGGCACCCCGAGGGCCTGGCACAGGGGAGACGCTCAGCCAAGCTCAGCCCCCCCTCGCTGCTCAAAGCGCCCACAGAACACAGGAGCGGCCACAGACCCCACGGAGAGCGCCTTCTCGGCTCCGCCTCAGGGCAGCGCCATTCTGATGGCTTCCGTTCAGTAAACGAGGAAACTGAGCCTCGGAGAAGCTAAATGGTGGGCCAGGTCCACGCAGCTCCCATGTGGCAGCTGAGCTCAGCGTGGCGCCCAGAGAGCAGCCATGAGCAGCCAGGGGGCACTCGCAGACATGCCACGACCCCCCAGCAAGTCTGTGAGCATGGAGCGCCAGGCCACATGTGGGCTCCCGCAGGGCCAGCCCTGAGTCTCACCTGTCCCCACACTCCTGAGGGCCAGCACCAAGTGTGGATCTGGGTCACAGAGCGGGAAAGTGGTTCCAGGTCCTCCCGGGACCCTGCTCCCTCCCCAAGAACGGGTGGCCCTCCACACTGCGTCGCCACCTAGGGGCAGGTCGCAGCATGTGTCAGTTGCATTTGCCCCCCAGGGTGCGAAGCCAAGGTGAGGTCGGCCGTGGGATCAGTGCACCACAGTCCACAGGGGATCTGGGTCACAGCCACAGTTCCACGCCACCCTTCAGACCATGCGACTGCTCAGAATCAGACTGCAAGCCGTGGGGCACGCAGGGCCCACTCCCAGACTCCAGGGGGTCTGAGCTAACACAGACGGCTGCAGCCCAGCTCCCACTGCTGCCCGCTGCTGCCCGACTCCCTCTCCCGACCCGCTCCCACCCTGACTCCCACTCCCACCCCGCTCCTGCCCCAACTCCTGCTCCCGCCCCCACCCCGACTCCCGTTCCTGCCCCACTCCTGCTCCAACTCCTGCTCCCACCCTGACTCCCGCTCCCGCCCCTCCCCGACTCCTGTTCCTGCCCCAACTCCTGCTCCCTCCCTGAC
>NW_006921593.1:15326619-15333728 GCF_000298275.1 Orycteropus afer afer | reverse complement strand
GAAGGTTTGTGCCACCCAGGGACTCCCTACAGGGGGCAGAGGCAAGTGGGTAGCTTTTTCCTCTAACAGCCTCGTGGGCAAAAAACCTGCAGCTACGACTTTGGCTAAATCAAGACAAGGCTTCAACTTCCCCTCAAAACGCAGCAGTGTAATGGCGACAGCGAGAAGCCAGAGCACAGGCCGGACAGTCAGTCCCCCACAGAGCAGAAAAGGGCAGGCACGTCCCTGAGGGGAAGAGGGTCCTGCAGTCCCTGAGCAGACACCCGGCCGGCCCGGCCACAACATATTCCCAGGACCCACTGACTCCAAGGGAGCAGAAAAAGACGGCACCTTCAGAGCAGTCCGTGAGGGGTGACCAGCCCCGGGTCAGCAGTAGAGTCCGGGAGCAAGAACCAACATGGGCAACAGGGCAGCAGACGTGGGCCTGAGCTCGAGCAGCAAGGGGACACGACCAGAGGACACCAGACCCCGAGCACAGAGGCCTCAGGAGTGCGTGCCCAACGAAGGGCTGTGGGTGTCACAGGGAGCAGTGTGGTTTGACCCCACCCCACAACGTGCATACTCGATCCCTGCTCCTCCATGGGCGTCCCCGGACACTGGTACAAGAAAGCACGTAAAACGTCCCCACGCACAATGACAGGAACAAGTCAAGTCACCCCAGTTGAGCCCAGTGTTGTCTCCAGGACTGATGATGGGGAGTCAAAGGGCCCCCAGCTTCAGGGGCGTCATGAATCCCTCCTGACTGGGAGAGACATGGCACATGGACGAGCACCAGGACAAGACAAGGAGCGGGCACACAGCACACGCTGTTGCCAGGTGCCCTGGGGCTGACACGGACTCACAGAGCAGAACTGCCCCCAGCGCGGCCTAGGCGTCATCATGACACCAAATCACGGGCTGTTTCTCCTGCAGAGCCACTGGGCAGCTGCAAACCGCCGACCATCTGACTGGCAGCCAAGCGCTTAAGCACTGCGCCCCAGGGCTCCTCCGCACAGTGTGCTGGCTCTGTGAGCAACAGTGGCGGAGCCGGCCAGGAGCAGCAGGGCAGCTGGGGCAGAGAAGCGGGGCAGACAGCAGATGCCTGGGCCGGGAGGGCGGGCCTGTGGCCGGGAGGAGCGCCTCAAGTGGCTGTCCAGACACAACCGGTCTCTGCTCGCCTGCAACAACGGAGGAAACAGGAAGCTCTGAGGAGAAGGCAAGGGCTAATCGCCTCCATGAGCTACCACCTCCATGAGAGCAGACGACTGGATGTGCCCCACCACCATTCCTGACCATTTTGATCACCGAGTCCACAGAAGAATCCTGATCAAAAGGGGGGAAAACCAGAACAGAACTTGCAGTTCCCATGGACTCTGGACTGCCTGGAGCCATCGAGGTGGATGAACCCCTGAAAACGCTGTCCTCAGATCATCTTTACACCATAACCCAAAAATGCTCACTGACTTCTTAAAACCAAACAAGAGCTTAATTTCACAGGTCACAAAGGTCTGTCTTGAGCCCTGAGCCCCCTGAAGAGCCCCTTCCATGGGATCGAACTGACGACAGCAACTCAAGGGCTGACAGGGCCTGGGGACAGCGAGTTTACACTGATGGGGAACCACCCAGAAAAGGCGGTGCAGACAGCTACAACTCCAAGAACGCTGTCAGTGCCACCGAGGGGCACGTGGAGAAGCCTGAACACTGCATGGTTTTGCTGTGTGTACTCTCCACAACACTAACAACAAAATTAGGGGAAAAAAGCCTGGAACCCCAACGCTCTCCCGGGGGTGAGGGCCCAGGCCCCGCCCCCACCACCATGGGCTCCGATCGTTCAGAGCTGCTCAGGCGAGGGGTTCCCTCCCCAGCTGTCGGCCTCGCCACACCTCACACCTGACCAGACACCGAACGCCAGCTGGCAGGCGGGGTGTGGATTCTTCGAAGCTCCTGACCTGCTGGGGACCAAGGCTGCTAGGGATGTTTACCGAGGTGCTCGGGGGATTAGCAGGATGCTTGTAACACAGAGGCGTGCGCCAGTATCCTCAGCCCCTAAAAATAACACGGAGCGCACACCAGGGAGATCAGTTGCTTCCAAACTTCCACTTCACCGACTGAAGAGGGGGAGGACTCTGGGGCTGATCCCCCGGCTGGAGATGACAGACGTGACAGTTCCAACTGCAGCCCAGGCTATACAACTGCTGCCCACGACTCCGGCTTCAGCTGCGAAGCCTTTCAACTTGAACTGGCGGCTTTCAGAGGAAAAAAGCCTTTTTGTTCCCTCTGCAGCTGCATTTGACTGAAGCTCAGCTGTGAGCCGAGCGGCGCGGGGGCACCGGGAGCCGAGCCGTTGGCCCGTGTCTGCAGTAGAAGCTGCAGCAGCTATTCTGGGACTCCTAACAGCAGGTGCCATGGCGTCCGCTGGAGCCCCAAGGGCCAGTGTCAATGGGGCTGCTGGACGTGGGATCCCAGGACACCAATGTTTTAATGAATGGAACAGCGACAACCATGGACCTCATTAGTGCACAGCTCCCGCCAGTGCCAGTCCAAGGTACTGACTTTCTGAGACTAGAAGCTACCGTAGCTTGACCACAGCCCAGGACTCAGGACAGGCTAGCCCCCTCAAGGCCACCGGCGGGGCACACAGCCCGTGAGAGGGCTTGCTTCTGTAAAGAGGTGGTAGGAACAAGACCAGAGAGCCAGAAGCAGCAAACCTTGGGGCTACAATTCCCAAGGACGAGGGACCTCGGGGCCGCAGGGCCCTGTGTGGGCCAGCACACATGGTGGGGGGCCAGGCTCTCCTGACAACGTGATGCAGTACCTGGAGCCGGGGTGGGGAGGTCTCATTACCAAGGCCCGACTGCAGACAACGGACAGAGGCCCCGGATGTGTGGGGAGGACGTGGAGGGGAGGGGGGTGGGGGAGGGGAGGGGAGGTACACTGTCTTGCAGAAGAGGGAGCTAGCCCACGTCACCTAGTAGCCTGGACCCGGGCCAGGTGGTCACAGAGCCACCTTGGAGCTGCACCTGTGGTACCAGACCATCGGTGCTAGGGGAAAGGAAAGTTAGTGACAAGTGACAGGATCCCAGGACCACAGGCAGCGAGCTTCAGAGGATGTAACAACGGTCACGCAGTCCGTCTGCCATCTGAGCCCAAGGTCACCAAGCACACAGTGCTGTCCACCTCTCCTACGCCTGCCATTCCCCAGATGGACAGGGGTCAAGTTGCTCCTCACCATAGAAAGGAGTTGGTGACAAACAGTACCCTGAGGCAAAAGCTGTCCCGTCTTCCCTCTGTCCAACCCGGGCACATGTCCAAGCACCACAGCACCGAGCAGTCCTCATCACACTGCCACCCTCGACCATATCAACGGACATCCTCTCAGAAAAAAGAGGGCCACCTCCCGCCAGGCACGCCAACTGATGGGAGACAGAGGCTCAGGAGGCCAGTGCTTGTCAGTCTCGGCCTCCCATGAGCCAGCAGACGCCACTTTCACCTGGAGACCGACAGGTTCCTCCCTGCCCCGCTCTCCACTCCCCAAGTGGCACCATCTCCCCAAGGTCAACTGGCAGGACTGCACCCTGCCCTCTCTACCACAGTCAGAGTCACTGTAATAGAAACACCACACGTGGCGGCGGAGTCAGGGTGCCAGCCGGCCCTCTCTGTGGGCTCTGGAAGAGGTTCTTGGGCTGTCCCCGTACACCCACTGCTCCAATCCACTGGGGACCACCACGCAGCCCGCTGCTCCGATCCCCTGGGGACCTCCACGTGGCTCGCCGCTCTGATTCCTTGAGGACCTCCACATGGCCCGCTGCTCCAATGCCCTGGGGACCTGCGGGGCGTCTGCCCACCATCCTTGCCATTTATGTGTGTGCTCCTGAACTGATCTACTCGTTTCATTCAAAAGTGGCCCACGTTTAAGACTCACTCCACTCTGGTATGAGCCTGTGGGTGTAACAAAGAAAGCCCTATCTTCCCAAATGGGACCACAGCCACAAGGAGAGGACAGGGGTCCGACTCCAGCACATACTTGGGGAACACAAGGCTACCCATGAACTCCTCATTGCACTCCCCACATCCCCACTGGCTGCTACCTCATTTCCCTCATCACCTTCACCAAAAATGCTCACAGAAGGCG
The DNA here is from genome assembly GCF_000298275.1 of Orycteropus afer afer. NCBI lineage: Eukaryota > Metazoa > Chordata > Mammalia > Tubulidentata > Orycteropodidae > Orycteropus > Orycteropus afer. The sequence goes on along the minus strand of NW_006921593.1, from coordinate 15,329,617 downwards.
TCCCCAACCCCGCTCCTACTTTCTCCACACCCTCTCCAGTCAGGGTGCGGCTCCCAAGCTCTCCACCAGCACCAGCCCCGGCTGGGCCACCCTGACCCCCCACACCCCGTCCGATCCCAGGTCCTGGTCCTGGGAGAGCTGCCTTCAAACAGACCGACCGGCTCCACCACTTCATCAGGATGGAGGCAACCACCTCTCCCCCAGATGGCGACACTGCCTCACACTCACACGGCTCACACAGTGCCTCACACTCATACACACACACACAGTGCCTCACACACAGCTCACACAGCACCTCACACTCACACATGGTGCCTCGCACTCATGGCCCACATGGTGCCTCTCACAGCTCACACAGCGCCTCACACTCACACATGGTGCCTCACACTCATGGATCACACGGTGCCTCACACTCACACATGGTGCCTCATACAGCTCACATGGTGCCTTACATTACATGGCTCACACAGTGCCTCGCACACATGGCACCTCACACTCACAAGGCTCACACAATGCCTCACACAGCTCACATGGTGCCTCACACAGCTCACAGTGCCTCACACTCACACATGGTGCCTCACACTCACACAGTGCCTCACACACAGCTCACACGGTGCCTCACACTCACACATGGCACTTCACACTCATGGTTCACATGGTGCCTCACACTCAACACATGGCACCTCACACTCATGGCTCACATGAGGCCTCACACTCACATCTCACACGGTGCCTCACACTCATGGCCCACATGGTGACTCACATGGCTCACAAGGTGCCTCACACTCACACATGGTGCCTCACAGTACATGGCTCACACAGTGCCTTACACACATGGCACCTCACACTCACACAGCTCACATAATGCCTCACACTCACGGCTCACATGGTGCCTCTTCACACTCATGGCTCACACAGTGCCTCACACACACTCACACAGTGCTTCACACTCACACATGGTGCCTCACACTCATTTGGCTCACACAGTGCTTCACACTCACAGTTCACATGGTGCCTCACACTCATCTCACATGGCACCTCACACACATGGCACCTCACACTCACACGGCTCACACAGCACCCCACATTTATACATGGCATCTCACACATGGCTCACATAATACGTCACACTCACAAGGCTCACACACAGGGCCTCACACTCACACAGCTCACACAGCACCTCACACTCACAGCTCACACACTCCCTCACACTCACGGCTCACACGGTCCCCCACGCTCACAGCTCACATGGTCCCTCATGCTCATGGCTCACATGGTTCCTCACACTCATGCACACAGCACCTCACACTCACAGGGAATCTCACACTCACACAGCTCACACGGTGCCTCACACACACAGCTCACACAGTGCCTGACACTCACATCTCACATGATGCTTCATACTCACAAGGCTCAGTGCCTCACACTCACGTACAGCTCCTCACACTCACATGGCTCACAATGCCTCACACTCATTGCTCACATGGTGCCACCTACTCACATACAGTGCTTCACACACAGCTCACACAGTGCCTCACACTCACAGCTCACATACCTCATACTCACATGGTTCACACAGTGTCTCACACTCACATGGCACCTCACAGCTCACATGGCACTTTTATACTCACACAGCTCACACAGCACCTCACACAGCTCACACTGTGCCTCACACTCACAGCTGACACAGCACCTCACACTCACACGGCTTACATGGCACCTCACACATGGCTCACACCATGCCTCACACTCACACAGCTTACACAGCACCTCACACTCACAGCTCACACAGCACTTGACACTCGCATGGCTCACATGGTGCCTCACACTCACACAGCTCACACAATGCCTCACACAGCTCACACGGCGTCTCACACAGCTTACACAGCACCTCACACAGCTCACATGGCACCTCACAAAGCTCACACCATGCCTCACACTCATATGGTTCACACAGTGCCTCACACTCACATAGTGCCTCCCACAGCTCACACACCTCACACACAGTTCACACAGTGCCTCACACTCACAGCTCACACAGTGCCTCACACACACCATCTCACACACCTCACACAATGCCTCACACTCACCCTGCTCACACAGCACCTCACACTCACAGCTCACACGGTGCCTCACACTCACACGGCTCACACAGCACCTCACCATTGACTCACACTTGCCCATCAAGCATCTGTTTTCAAGACAGCAACCACAGTGATTATTTTAAGTGTATGTTAGATTATATGAGTCTTGTGTCAGGACTCCAACCCCATCTTAATGTAATACAGAAAGCAAACCCACCCCCTCAGAGCTGTGAGCCCACGGCGGCCCGGCCCCAGCCTCCCCTCTCAGAGCTATGAGCCCGGCATTACCTGGCCACTTAATTGTGCTTATGTGGAACCTGCACATAGACCAAAAGGAAATCATTCAAACTGAACAAGGGGACACTGCATGGTTTAAAATCAGGAAACGTGTGTATCAGGGTTGTATCCTTTCTCCATACTTATTCAATCTGTATGCTGAGCAAATATTCCAAGAAGCTGGACTCTATGAAGAAGAACGTGGCATCAGAATCGGAAAAAGACTCATTAACAGCCTGCGAAATGCAGACGACACAACATCGCCTGCTGAAAATGAAGATGACGTAAAGTATTTACTGATGAAGATCAAAGCCTACAGCCTTCAGTATCGATTACACCTCAACATAAAGAAAACAAAATCCTCACAACTGGACCAAGAAACAATATCACAATAAACAGAGAAAAGACTGACGTCAAGGATTTCATTTTACATGGATCCAAATCAATGCTCATGAAAACAGCGGTTAAAAAATCTAACGATGTGTTGCATTGGGCAAATCCGCTGCAAAAGTCCTCTTTACAAGTGTTAAAAAGCAAAGCTACAGCAATAACGGGAATGATAACACAATTCATAAACAAAACGAGTTCAGCACAGAAAATAATATGGAACAAAGAAACCAGGGACACCAGGAAAAAAT
>NW_006921593.1:15313211-15318211 GCF_000298275.1 Orycteropus afer afer | reverse complement strand
AAAAAAAAAAAAAAGCAAAGCTATTACCTTGAGTTTATGTGTGGAAGGAAATTTTCTTTGTTGGTTACCAAGGGTGGGAGGGGAGGGGAGGGAACACTGTTAGATAGGTAGAGACAAGTATTGATTTGGGTGAAGAGAAGGCCTATGTACCAAATGTGAGTGGCCAACACGGTGGCACTGAGGAAGAGGAAGACATAGAGAGGTGCGTGAGAGGTACAGACAACAAATATGAACCCTCTTGCACATAGAGCACTGCACTGTCAGTGAAGGCAAACATGGGTACACGGGTAGAGAGATGGGTGGACAGGCTGAACGATCAGCTATGTCTGTGCAGAGGGTAGTGTGCATGTGATCATGTACAGGGTCAGCAGATAATGGTTCTGCAAGTATATTTATATGTTCTGTAAGAATTCCCAGGTATATAAGAGCTGACGAGGGACAAGATTACAGTCATTTCTTGGCCACAGCCAGCTGCCCAGAGGGAGCAAGCAGTTGGGCCTGTGGGCTCGGAACCACAGTCCCAGAGGACACAAGCTCAACTGGCATAACATACTATACGAAAACAGTGTTCCACATCCTACTTTGGTGAGTAGCGACTGGGATCTTAAAAGCTTGCAAGTGACCATCTAGATGCAATGATGGGTCTCTCCTCATCCAGAGCAAAAAAGAATGAAGAAAAACAAAGATGCAGGGAAAAAATAAGTCTAAGGGACTGGTCCACCATGCGATCCTCAGCCTACAGGACTATGAGACCAGAAGAACTAGATGGTGCCTGGCTACCACTGTCAATCACTTGAAGGGAGATCTATGTAGGAGATCCTGGATAGAGTGGGAGAACAATGTGGAACAAAACTCAAAATCATAGGAAAAAAAAAAAAAGAAGGAAAGAAAGAGACCAGGTTTGCTGGTCTGATAGAACCTGGTGGAACCCCAGAAACTATGGCCCCTAACTGTCCTTCATGTCTGGAATTGAACCCACTCCTGTGGCTTCCAGCAAACAAAAGACAGGCATATGAGCTGAACATTTACATTAGGTAGATATACTCCTTGGAGAGATCAATCATGGGAGAACAGAAGGGCTGTGTACACATAGGGAAACAGCTTGGGGGGCAGAAATGCATGGGAGGGAAGGACACAGGGAAGAAAGAGGTGGCTATTGGGAGGAAATGGGAGGAGAGCTATTGCATTGTGGGAGACTGCCGTCACTGCCATGAGACAAAGTGTACGTGAACTACTGTATGGATGATGAATTTCCTCTGTAAACTTTCACCCAAATCACAATAAAATTAAAAAAAAAAAAAAGATATCACCTTGAAGACTAAGGTGCACCTGACCCAAGCCAAAGCATTTTCAATGACCTCATATGCACACCAAAGCTGGACAATGAGTAAGTAAGAAGATCAAAGAAGAACTGGTGCCTTTGAGCTACAGCATCAGTGAAGAAGGTTGGACACACCAGGGACCGTCTGTGGCGGAGGAAGTGCTGCCAGACGCTCCTTAGAAGCAAGGATGGCGAGACGCGGTCTCACGTCCTTTGGACGTGTCCTCGGGAGGGACCCGTCCCCGGAGACGGACATTGTGCTTGGTAAAGCAGAAGATCAGCAAAAACAGAGGAAGGCCCTCGATGAGACAGCCTGACGTCATGACTACAACAACACGCTCAAACACAGCAACAACTGGGAGGCGGGACAGGAGTAGACAGTATTTCGTCCGCTGTATACAGAGTTGCTATGAGTTGACAGCACCTAACAACAATGTGAGTTGAAACAACTCGACAGCACCTAACCAGAACAACACATAGACACTACACATACATGTAACTTGAACTAAAAATACCCACCACTGCCCTCCAAGCTATAAATTTTCCTTCAGCCATGAGTGCACCCAGTGGGGTTTCATGTCACGCCTGCAGGAAGCACAGCCGTAACACACAGTACATGATTCTCGCCTCTGTCTTCAGCACGGACGCCTATGGTCTTCCCAGACGTCACACCTTTGCCTCATCTTTTCGAGCCCACTGGCTCTGAGGCAACAGCAGCTCCCAGCACCCTGCCTTTGAGACCGTGCAAAGCGTCCACCTTTGCCATCAGGGAAACAGGGCTTCTTCACACACTGGTTCCCTCGCCGCTCACAATGCCTCATTAAGCTACGTGATGACAGGAGCACGGGCAGCTAGCACACGCAGGCACCTTTGGGGTCAACCCAGCCGCCTGCGGGGACCAACATGCACTGTTACTGCAAACGCCGTGCTGAGGCGCACAGAACGCAGGGCTTGGTTTCAGGAGCAAGGGGTGGGGGAGTAAAAGTGTGCCACTGAGGAGGGTCTTGCAAGTTTCCCAAGGACTGCCCCTCTTCTTCACTTGAGGAGGTACACACAGGTGCTGTTTTAGCACTCTTTAAAGCACATGTACTCATGAGAGGCACCCCTTCCTATGTGTGGGGACAAAAGGCCTGGAGATGTGCTTCCGTAAGGTGACAACCGAGAAAACCCCATGGAACGCAGTTGCGGTCTGTGTCCCATGACACGGCCAGAGGTCAGAGCCAACTCCACGGGACCAGGTTGGCTCGGGTTCCAACACATTCCAATTTTCAAAGGAAACAGTGGGCAGCCAGCTAGCCCTGAGCACGCCACATGCTGCGGGAAGCTGTGGGAATGCTCAGAGAGGGAGCCAGTCAAGCCAGCCACGCAACTCTGGGGACGGGGACTGCCTCCTCGCTTTTCATAGGACCGCGCCGCCAAGCCGCACCTCAGTCTAGACCATGAGAATCGCAGAGCTGAACATGTGGACAGAAGACATGCTTGTTTTCAAGGGCTGGGTCTGCAGCCCTCCACGAGCTCACAGAGACAGCGGCCTCCATGAGGCCACCCAGGGCTCCAATTCTAACCCACCCACTGCTCACTCTACGGCCTCTAACACATCACCTCCCTCTCCCCTCCAAACCGCAGTTTCCCGTCAATGAGATGGAAATCACTGTAGCCACCTCATGGCGCTGCCCTGACCACAATGACTGCAGAGGGCCCAGCTCCCCACCCAGCACAAAGCCCACGCTGATCAGCAGGAGACACTGTGGGTCTGGCGCTGTGCCACCTCTCCGGTCCTGAAGTGCTGGAAAGCATGTCACTGACAAGATGTGGTTGTTGTTGGCGGCTGTCAAATCAATTCCAACGAAATGGCTGAAAGCAAATGGGCGACTGCATGGCCGGCAGGGGCTCCCTGAGAGGCGCAGCCAGTGCGCCTACTGGGGACTGAGTCACTCGTGTGGTAAGCGGCCATGCTCACCACACATGCTCAGCGTCCCTACCTTGACCCCCAGGGACACAGGTGACTTAGGTGTAGCCACAGCACACGTGCAGCCTTGAGGTGGCTGTCAACGTACAGAGAGCACAAGGCCCACGGCAAGGCTCTGGGCCCTGCTGCTCATTCTTGGTTTTCTGGCCTATAAAATAGGTATGACAGGACCAAACCCGCAGAACCACCATGTGACAGGCACAGAGCAAGCACGTGGAAGAGCCCACTGGGCTCCCATGGTGATTACTGGCATCGCTGTGTTTGATGATGGAGACCTCCAGGACCATGTCCAAGACCGTGACCCTCTCCATCAACTTTATCACTCATCGGGACACTAACAGAGCATTTCAACCCACTGCTAGGCACACGGGCAGACTCCAGAGACACTGCAGGTTCGTTCCTGAACACACACTAAAGCCAATATTGCAACAAAGCCAGTCACACACAGTTTTTGGTTTTGTAGTGCACGTACAAGTTACGTTTATGCTCTAGTGTCGTCTACAAAGGGTGTAACAGCACGATGGAAAGTTTGAAAGGAGAGAAGGACCAAAATGGGGCACAGAGACACGAAGTGAGAACATGCTGTTGGAGAATGGAGCCTAAAGACTTGCTCAGTTCAGGGTCCTACAGGCCTTCAATTTGTTAAAAAAAAAAAACGCATATCTGTGACACGCATTGAAGTGCCACAGATCAAACAAGGTTGGCCTGTGCAAGGGAAGATAACAACCTTATTCAACAACAGAACCAGTGTCCAAACCACACTGAGAGTCAGGAAGGATGCACAGGTTACACGGACAATGTAAGTCCCTGCAGTTAGAAACTCCTCCCCTCCCCCATCAACTGTCCAACGGACGGGGAAGGAAACAGGACAGACTGACAGCAGCACTTGTGAAAAGTGCGCACGAGCAGGGAGTGTACCCAAGACCATGTGTAGGGTTGGTAGACAATGGTTCTACAAGTGTATTTGCATGTTTATATAAGAATTTCCGGGGTACAGTAGAGCTGACAAAGGACAAGACTGCAGTCACTTCTTGGCCACAGCCAGCTGCCCAGAAGGAGCAAGTAGTTGATCCTGTGGGCTTGCGATCATAGTCACAGGAGATCAAGCTCAACTGGCACAGCATACTACACAAAACATTGTTCCTCCTCCTACTTTGTCCAGTAGCAACTGGGATCTTACAAGCTTGCAAGCAGCCATCTAGATGCAACAACGGGTCTCTCCTCATCCAGAGAAAAGAAGAATGAAGAAAACCAAAGATGCATGGAAACAATTAGTCCAAGGGACTGGTACACCATGCAATCCTCAGTCTATACGACTATGAAACCAGAAGAACTAGATGGTGCCTGGCTACCACTGTCAACCACTCAGAGGGGGATCTATGCAGGAGATCCTGGATAGAGAGGGAGAACAATGTGGAACAAAACTCAAAATCATTTGGAGGAAAAAAAAGGAGGGGGACCAGGTTTGCTGGTCCGATAGAGCCTGGTGGAACCACTGAGACTATGGCCCTCAGCTACCTTTTAGGTCTGGAATTGAATCCACACCTGTGGCTTCCAGCCAAACAAAAGACAGATATATGAGTTGAACATTTACCCAAGGTAGATACACTCCATGGAGAGAACAATCATGGGAGAAAGAAGGGCTGTTTATGTACAGGGAGACAGCTCAGGGGGCAGGAGTGCATGGAGGGATGGACACAGGGAAGAGGT